>NC_062278.1:13375307-13700410 GCF_902655055.1 Lutra lutra
GGTGGGGTTGGGGAATTGGACTGTGATTTCCACAAGATGATCAGGGAGGATCTCTTTGAGGACACACTTGAGCAAAGACAGGAGGGAGGCGAGGGAGGAAGCCAGGTGCCTTTCTGGGAGAGAGTGTTCCAGGCCGAGGCAAGAGAAGAGCAGAGGTCCTGAGTTTCAGGTGTGTTTGAGGAACGAAAGGAGCCCATTGCACCTGTTACAGCGTGAATGAGCAGGAGAGGACTAGGGGGTGATTATGGGCAATGTGGGCATGTGTATTGGGATCTAGATTACATAGGGCCTTGCAGGCCATTGTCAGGATTTTGGGGACCATGGATAGACATGATCTCACTTAGTTTTTTAACACGAGAAAACTGTTTCGGGGAGGAGGCAGGATCCATGGCAGAATTAGTAAGACCAATTCGCAGGTGGCTCTGACTAGAATCCTGGTGATGGGATTGGTGAAAAGCAGCCCAATTCTTGCTACATTGTGAAGGGAGAGCTGATAGGATTTGCTGGTGGTTGGGGTGCGAGGTGTTAGGGGGAGGTGTCCAGAGAAGGAAGAGCCATACGTATTGGGGGAGGAGAGGTGACATTGGTGGACCTCGGCCACTCCAGGCTCCCTGGAGCCTTCCCGGCCATTCAGCAGGTGGAGGAGTTCAAGGCCAACCGTGGGAAGACCTGCCTATGGATGGTCTTCATTCTTGAGTGCTCTGTGAGTTGCTGGACAGGGGAGATGCTTGTATCTGAGAACAAAGATTGTGGCGGACCAGTTCCTACCTTGTGTGTCTGGATGTGATTTTGATCTTGGAAAAGTACTTCCGGATATGATGGGAAGAATAGTGTGGGGCTCAGTGTCTTCACAGGCGGGTTCAGATCACTTCTGTTTCTGCTTGTTCCCGCCCCTTTCTTACCGGAGCCTTGGAAGGGCGCCGTTTCACTTCTCCTTCCCCACACCCTGAGCACTACACGGGGCGGGGAAGGCAAATTATAGCCCCCCGGCCTGTTGTTTTTTTTTTAAATTAAATTTAAAATTTTAATTCCAGCATTATTAACATACATTGTTCTGTGAGTTTTAGTTATACAGTGTCGTAGTGATCGGGGAGTTCCGTGCGTTACACAGTGCTCATCCTGCAAGTTCTCCCCTTCCTCCCCATCACCTGTTCCCCGCCCCCATGACTGTCAGTTTGTCTCTAGAGTTAAGAGTCTGTTTCTTGATTTCTCTCTCTCTCTTTTCTCCCTCTGATTGTTTCGTTTCTTAAATCCCATCTATGAGTGGAATCATATGATACTGGTCTTTCCCTGATTGACTTGTTTCACGTAGCATTGTGCTCTCTAGCTCTGTCCGTGCCCTTGCAGATGGCAACATTTCCTTCTTTTTTATGGTTGAGCAATACAGGTTATAGACACCGAGTCTTCTCTACCCAGTCTTCAGCTGATGGACACTTGGGCAGCTTCTGTACCTTGACTGTTGTGAATGATGCTGCTATAAACGTAGGGGTGTGTGTATCCCTTTGAATTAGTGTTTTTGTATTTTTTGGGGAAATACCTAGTAGTGCGATTGCTGGGTCGTAGGGAAGATCCATTTGCACCTTTCTAAGGACCCTCCCTGCTATCTCCCAGAGCGGCTACACCAGCTGGCATTCCCACCGATGGCGTAAGAGGGTCCCTTTCTTGCATATCCTCTCCAACACTTGCTTCTTCTGTTTTTGATTTTCGCCATTCTGGCAGGTGTCAGATGGAATGTCATTGTATTTTTGATCTGTAGTTCCCTGATGATGAATCCATGGGCCTGTTTTCATAAATAAATTATTATTTATTTATTTATTTATTTATTTGACAAAGAGAGAGAGCGTAAGCAGGGGGAGTGGCAGGTAGAGGGAGAAGCAGGCTCCCAGCTCAGCAAGAACCCTGAGATCATGACCCGAGCCAAAGGCAGATGCTTAATCAACTAAGCCACTCATTAGCCCTGTAAATAAACTTTTAAAGCCTCCATTCCTTTTCTTTTACTTTTGTTTTAAAAAGATTTTATTTATTTATTTGAGAGAGAGTGAAAGTTATCACAGAGGGAGAAGGTAACTCACTGCTGAATAGAGAGCCTGATGTGGGGCTTGATCCCAGGACCCTGAGATCATGACCTGAGCTGAAGGCAGAAGCTTAACTGACTGAGCCACCCAGGTGCCACCACTTTTTTTCTTTTTTATTTTCTGTTTTTAAAGATTTATTTATTTAATTTTGAGAGAGAGAGCACATGTGCAAGTGAGGGGAGGGGCAGATTGGAGCGGGGTGGAGGGAATTCTCAAGCAGCCTCCTCACTGAGCGCAGAGCCCAACATGGGGCTCGATCTTCTGACCTTGAGAATATGACCTGAGCCGAAATCAAGAGTCAGCTTCTTAACCTACTGAGCCACCCAGGCGCCCCAGTAAATAAATTTTTATTGGAACACAGCTATACCGCTTCTTTACTAGTGTCTGTGGTTGAGTTAGTGCTATGTTGGGGGCAGAGTTGAGTAATTACCTGAACAAAACCTGAAATATTTACTATTTGGTTCTTCACAGAAAGCAAATTTGATGACCTGTGGACTAGAAAATAAGTAAAGGATGAATAAGGCTATCAACATATGGATCTTACAAAAATCCTCCTTGCTTGTCACTGAAATGCCACTCAGCCTTAGTGTGTGGGAACGGGAAATTCTATGGCTCACAAACTGTGGCTTAAAATTGTTCAAATCTTACTCTTCTCTGTTCATTCTTCTACAGGTTAGATGACATTATTTTTATACTTCAAAGGAATTATAATTCAGCATGTGTAGTTTCTCGTTTAATAACGGTGTCATTTTACTGGACAGGATGAATGTTAGTATTCAATTAGTTATTAGTCCTGAATACTAGTGTTGAACACTTAGTACTCCCAGAGTTTAGCATTGAGTCCCTATTTGCCATGCCCTCTTGGATGGTAGAGAGCTTTCTCTTCCATATGAGTGTACAAGTGTATGTGATTTTTTTTTTTTTTTCTGCCTTCCTGTGATCAAGATTTCTCCATTGTTTCAGTAAATGCCAAGGGTTCTCAAAATAAGTAGACTGGCATTTTCTCCCCCTAAATGGGACTCAGCTAGTTTTATCTAAGTTGTTCCTTTTGTCTTTCAGCTATATTGTGTGCTACCTTATTGGGGAAGGCTGTGGAATTCTTGATGTTAAGAAAAAAAAAAAAAAGAATGCAGTAGATTTAAAATATAAAGGACTTTTCTTTCTTAATTGCATCTTAATGTAATAAAAGCCAGAGAGTAATTATTAAAAATGATAGAAGAAAAGAATTAAAATAATAAAATCGCTTAGCAAAGATCCTGTTTCATAATGCATTCAGATATAATTGGTATCATAATGTGTAATTAACAATCTTCCTTTGAAGTCGGAAGCGTACGTTTGGGCAGGCAGGGACGTCTGAGGATGTGGTGACATCTGAATTAGTTCTCACCACAGCTCTCCTGAATCTTGGCACAGATTGTGGCATCTTGCTTCCTTCCTGCCTTGTTAGGTGCTTTTTGTGGGGGAGAGAGAGATGATAAACTAAGGACTAGGACAGAGGGTCCCCTAACCCTTGATGGGCAGCCACCCACGACCGCCCGTGGTTGGTCGGGAGAGAGAAGACAGGCTCCTGAGTACAGACTGTGGTTTTGGCTCAGACCGCAGGGTAATTCCCTGGGGTAGATCAGGCGGAGGACCCTCTTTGTTCTGGTGTCAGGTTGGCCTGGAGCTCATGCTTTCAATGGGCCCAGAAGCCTCCTTCTCCTCATTTTCTAGACCCAGTCCCATCCTGGCCCCATGGATCTTATGGTGGATGTGACCAAGAATAATGAGTCTAAGGAAAAGTCCCCTGAGGAGGAAGAGGGGGAAGGTAATGGATTCCCAGGCTCAGAGCCCGAACCTAACTTTCTCCCGCCTCCCCCCACCTGGCTCCGGCTGACTCCTTGAGGACTGGGAGACCAGAACACTCAAGGACGGAAATGAAAGTACTGGAGAAAACAGTCCAGGCCGATCTGAGCTTTTATTTGCTATTTCTTTGGTGTTAGAATCCCTTGCCTACCAGGCGCCATGTCTAGGCTTCTCAGAGAGGCAGTGGCGGCGGTGGCGGCGGCGGTGGTGATGGTGGTGGTGATGGTGGTGGTGGTGGTGGTGGTGGTGGTAGTGGTGGTGGGTGCTCTTCCTCGCCCCCTGGTGGGCATTGTTGGCTCTGCGGTAAAGAGGCTGATGTCAAAACATGTTTTGAAAGGGGTCCTGTGATGGGAAGGGGAGGCAACACTGCCCAGTACTTATTCGAAAGAGACAACCACTCATCAGAGGGGCCCTCTTTGGAAATAGCTTTTAGAGCCTGGGGCATGTTCCTTGGAATACCTTCCTCAGTGGCAAGTCTTTCTTTTTGGTGCGGGTGGGTGGGGGGGGGAGTTTGATTTTCAGTAAAATTCTTAATTCAGTTGCCTCTCAGTTGCCTTCTTTTCTCTTTTCTTTTTATTTATTTTATTTTTTAAAAGATTTTATTTGTTTATTTGAGAGACAGAGATCACAAGTAGGCAGAGAGGCAGGCAGAGAGAGGGGGGATGCAGGCTCCCTGCTGAGCAGAGAGCCCGATGCAGGGCTTGATCCCAGGACCCCGAGACCATGACCTTAGCCAAAGGCAGAGGCTTAACCCACTGAGCCACCCAGGCGACCCTCTCTTTTCTTTTTAAAAGATTTTACTGATTTATTTGTTAGAGAGAGAGAGGGAGAGCACACAAGTAGGGGGAGTGGCAGGCAGACGGAGAAGCAGACACCCCGCTGAGCAAGGAACCCAACATGGGGCATGATCCCAGGACCCTGCGACCATGACCTGAGCTGAATTGAAGGCAGACGTTCAGCTGACTGAGCCACCCCGGCGTCCCTCTCAGTTGGTGTCTACTTCCGTTGTTGTCTGCATGATGTCCACTCTCCACAGTATATTCAGAAGGATCAAAACGGCAATTGGATCTCATTACTCCTTTGCTTGGAACGTCCAGTGGCTTTCTGCTAGCACGGGTTTGAAAACCAGACTCCCCACATGGCTGCATGGCCTCAAGTGATTTGTCTCCCCCGCCCCCCATTGCCTTTTCATTTCGGGTCTTTCCCACACCTCCTTTCTGGGACTAGAATATAGCCAGTCTCAGGCCTTGCTCCTGCATGCCAGGGATGTACTCCTCTTCCAGCTGGCCTGGTCAGTCCTTGACTTCCTGCAGGGCTGTGCTCACAGGTCCCCTTGCCAGACAAGCCTCCCAGAGTGTCCAGTACGAAGCATCCTCCCTTCAGCCCACGGTGTCCCCAAGTGCCTCCTCTCCTTGCGTTACACTGCTCTGGCCTTGTCATGGTACGGGGGGCCACTGGAACTCTGGCTCTTACTCACTGGCCTGTTTATTCATGGCCTGTCCTTCCTTTCGAGCCAAGGAGGGCCAGGGTCCCTCGTGGCTCATGCCCTCAACGAGGCTGCCACAGCGCAGATGCTGTCATTCCAAGATAAGTCAGCTACACATGGCAAGTTCTTCAGTTGGGGGATGTCTTCTAAGTAATTTCCCAAGATGACTACATTGAGGGAAGAGTTCAGATTCAGAAATAGGTGTTCTGATTTATCTTGATCACCGAACCAAGCCAAGCCAAACCAAGCCAGTGTCTTGATCAAACCTCATGTGTTGGAGTGGTCTGCGGTGGAGCAGCTTGTAACACAGGGTGTGTATCCTGTGGTTTTAGAACTTAGCAGCCTCCGACTGAAACCGCGGCACGGTACGGTTTCGCTTGGGTAACTCAGAGACTCTCTTGGGGTTTCTCAACCTCAGAGCTGTTCGCACTTGGATCTGGATGCTTTTTTGTGGACAGCACGCTGTTCTGGGGGATAGTTCGCAGCCCCCCCAACCCCCGCCCGGGCCTCTGTGACAGCACACCACCCCAGCTGTGACGCCCAGAGTGTCACCAGACATCGCCCAATATCCCTGGGGAAAGGGTAACAAAATGCCCCCGGTTAGGAACCACTAGTCTAGAAACACCATGTACCCAAGATTCTACCATGAGTCTTTCGTACCGTCCTTTATCGTATACCCGTTAGTGTGGCTCAGATGGGAAACAGTACCATGTTGTTCAGATGGGGTTTATGCTGATGACGGAAGTTTTGTTTCCAATCAGCATCTGTGATCTTCGTTTCTTCGTTGTTACTGTCCCATTTATGAAATCTCTCCCCCAACCCCCCTACAAAGGAGGGGGGTGTTCTTTGCTAACACATTGTATGAGTTTGATACTTAAAATCACAGACTTGGCTGGAAGGACTCTTGAAGGATCCTTGGGTGCTAAATGCCCAGTTAATGTCAATGTCCTCATTATGTTGTTCATCTTTGTAATTTAAAGATCTTATTTATTTGAGAGAGAGAGGTAGAGAGAGCAGGAGGAAGAGCAGAGTGAGGGAATCTCCAGCAGGCTCTCTGCTGAGCACAGGGCCCGACACAGGGCTCCATCCCAGGACCCCAAGATCATGACTTGAGCTGAAACCAAGAGTCACGCACTCAACCAGCTGGGCCACCTGGGGGACCCTCATCTTTGAATTTTAAAGATGAGGAAAGTAAGGCCCAAGAAGGACAGTAATTTACCCAGGTTGTGGCAGTTGCAGAGCGATGCCCACATGAGTGCTTTTTGGGGAATTTTCGTGCACTTTTGCTTTCTGTGTGGGTTGATGGTGTGATTAGCAGAGCTCTTGGGGGTGGGGGTGGGGAGCTCTTACCTCCTCCTCTTCAGGATCCCTGCTGGAGCCCGAGCATCGAGCATCGAGGACCACCGTCCTAGGAATGACCAGGATTTACCGACAAAGTAATTTTTAAAAAGATGATCGGGGTGGGGGGAGTTTAGGGGAGTCAGAGAGAGGGAGGGATAGACGGTTAGCTCTGCAGGGGACACGGAAATGCAAAGGAAAGAAATAGAGAGGAACAAGGAGGAAGTCCTGAATAAAGGGAACCCAAGAGTCAGCCAAATGCAGCGTATGGGTCCTGTTAGCTTTTGATTTGAACAGACCCACTCTGTGTGCGTGTATGTGTGCACGTGTGCACGCTTGCTTGTGTGTGTGGGGGAGAGAGAGAGAGAGAGAATATCACAGACGTTTAGAAACTAAATGGACAATTCGTAGCCCAGAGGAAAATTTGGCATAGAAATAGTGTTGTGTTGATGTTTATGAAAAAGGTCCTCTTTTAGCCATATATGAAGTATTCATGGATGGCATGATATGACGTTGGAGATTTTCCCCAACATAAAGAATCTGGTGTGGGAGGGTTAGAGTGAAACAGGATTGAACAGTTGAAGTTGGGTTATGGGGACATGGAAATTATGTAACCATCGTAAAAATGACCGCAGTAAACATTTTTTAAAAAATTGGAAGCGGATCAAACTTCAGTAAACTGCAAAGTTCTTTGCAGTCAAAAAATGTAAATACAGTAGGAGACATTTGTCAATTTAGTCATCTTGTCTCCAAGACACTCTTCCAAGCCCAGCAGATGCTATCAGTTTCGCTGGCAAAATCCCTTATTCTGGAGCCACAGGGGGATGTGGGAACCGGAGCTGGAGGAAGCTTGTCCTCACCAGGTGGACAGGGCGGCTGCCTCTGCATCCTTCGTCACCAGGTCTCGCCCTGTCTGTGCCTGCAGTGTCCCCAGGGAGCGGTGGTGACGCAGGGTGGCCGGGTCTGAGGACCCAGAGGGGGTCCCACAGGACTGCCCAAGAGGGTCCCTGGCTTTACGCAGGATAGACATCAAATGGGACCTGAGGAGGGGTGAGCACAGAGTTCTCTGAAGACGTAGGGCCGGTGCGGAGCGTCTGAAAGACTCAGACAGGGGAGGAGAGTGAGTGTCATCTTTGCTTGGGCTCTGGGGTTTTCACTGAGGATTAAGGTCCAGTGTACGTGTCATTTCTGTGGACCAATTCCGCCCCCCCCCAAATACTTTATTATTTAAATATCATATAAAGAATACTTTTTTTTTTTTTTTTGGGTATAAACCATGCAGAGTGAAAATGAAAGTTCCTTTCCTCCGTTTCCCCAGCAATTCCATTGCCCTTTCCAGAAATAACCATTTAGAATAAAGTGATGAGTATCTTTTTAGGTTTTTTGTTTTTTTTAATATTTCTTTTTTTTTTTTTTAAGATTTTAAAAATTTATTTATTTGACAGACAGAGATCACAAGTAGGCAGAGAGGCAGGCAGAGAGAGAGGAGGAAGCAGGCTCCCTGATGAGCAGAGAGCCCGATGCGAGGCTTGATCCTAGGACCCCGGGATCATGACCTGAGCTGAAGGCAGAGGCTTTAACCCACTGAGCCACCCAGGCGCCCCTAGGTCTTTTTTTTTTTTTAATACTACGTTCAAGACAAGGTTTTTATTTTATTTTATTTTTAAAAATAAAAAAAAAATTTAACAGTGCTAAAAACAAACAAACAAAGCCTGAAGCAGTCATAGAAAGTGGGGAGTGTAGTCCAAGGGTGCTTCTCCTCTGCCCCCCCACCCCCCGCCTCCTGACAGATGCTCACTGTCCTGGAATTCTTTAGTCATCTTTCCTACAACCACAAGGACGTCAGGAAATCAACCCTGACACGTGACTACCTCCTAATCCTCAGACCCCAGTCAGACTGCGCCTGTCCTCATCATGTCCTTTATAAGCCGAAGGATCCGTTCCGGGTTGTATGTTGCATTTCCTTGTCATGGCTCTGAGTACCTGTTATGAGCTGTGCTCCGCTGTAAACCCTTGGAATTTATCAGCAGAAGATACAGACAGAAATCTGTCCTTGTGAGGCTTGCATCCTAGCAGGGGAGACAGAAAAACAGAAAACATAACAACAACTACTAAATCTAGTCGAGTGGCAGCAGGGGGGCAGATGCCCGGAGGGCCAGGGTTAAGGCAGCTTTAAATACGCTGGGTGGGAACTGCCCTGATGACGAGGGGCTTCTGAGCAAACACCAGGCAGAAGTGTGGGTTTCGAGAATGGATATTCTGGGAGTAGATAGGAAGAACGGGTGAGGAGGCTGTGAGGAGGGCTGTCCCACTGTTTCTGAGTGAGGAGGCCCTGTACGATGGGCCAGGTTGTTCAGTCTCAGAGGACAGTTAATCCCGCCCACCTCCATCCTTTTGGGCTGTCTTTGGTTTATTTTATTTTTTAAAATATTTTATTTATTTATTTGAGAGAGAGAGAGAGCATGAGAGGGGAGAGGTCAGAGGGAGAAGCAGATTCCCTGCCGAGGAGGGAGCCCGATACCGGACTCGATTCTGGGACTCCGGGATCATGAGCTGAGACGAAGGCAGTCGCTTAACCAACTGAGCCACCCAAGCGTCCCTGTGTATTTTATTTTTTTAAAACAGATTTTATTTATGAGAGAAAGAGTGTGCACAAGTGGCGGGAGGGGCGGAGGGAAAGAACCTCAAGCAGACTTTGTGCTGAGTGTGGAGCCTCATGTGAGGTTTGACCCCGTGACCCAGAGATCGTGACCTGAGCTGACATCAAGAGTTGGGCACTCATCCGACTGTGCTACCCTGGTGCCCTGGGCCATTTTTGTTTTAACTCATGGAAACTCCTTCGTTGTATGGCTGCTCCTCCCCTTCTTCTACCAACACTCTCTCTTGCCTTGATGAGTGAGGCTTTGGACTGTGACTTTGTTTACCCTCTTGGCCATGTTCTTTCTGACTCTAATTTTGCTTTTGGCCCATCTTCGTTCCTTCCTTGCTCATGGCTTTGGCTTTTGCTTTGCCTTTCTTAGCACATTCTGCCTTTTTTTTTTTTTTTTTAAATTTATTCATTTGAGTGAGAGAGAGCATGAGCGGGGGGGGGCATAGGGAGAGGGAGAAGCCAGCTCCCTGCTGAGCTTGGAGCCCAACGTGGGGCTTGATCTCAGGATCCCAGGATCATGACCTGAGCCAAAGTCAGGTGCTTAACCCACTGAGCCAGCCAGGTGCCCCAGCACATTCTGCCTTTGAGGACTTGACGCAGCCCCTCTACCCCAGCGGTGCTCACCCTGGAGCCAGTATTGTTCTGGGTGCTAAGAGGTTCCTTGGTAAGGTAATCGTCAGTAGTAATCTTGGGCAATGGGTGCCATTATTTTCCCATTTTATGAATGGAAGAATTGAAGTACAGAGAGAATCCATAACTTGCCTACAGCCCCCCAGCTAGGAAAGGCTGGGGCTTAATCCCAGGCATTTGCTGCCAGCACGCAGGCTCTCACATACTGGGTTATGGACACAGGTCCATACCTGACCTGTGCCCTGAACTTGAGCCCAATCACTCCAGTCTGAGAGATGTGTGACAAGTAACTACAAACTTGGGGTCTTAAAACAACACACACTTATGATCCCACCGTTCCATGAGTCAGGAGTCTGGGCACAGTGTAGAGGGTCTTAAGGCTGTAGTCAAGGTGTTGGCTGGCCGCATTCTCATCTGGAGGCTGGCCCGGGGGAGAAACCGCCTCCGAGCTCATGCACCTGGTGGGCAGAATTCATTTCCTTGTGGTGGTGGGACCGAGGGCCCTGGGTTTTTACTCGTGGCTGGAGGCCACCCTCCCCTCCTAGCAGCCATTCTCATTTCCTGCCACGTGGCCCGCTGTAGAGGCCCTTCACGCCTTGCACTTAGCTTTCTAAGGCCCTGCCTGCTAAGACAGGATCTTCTATAAGGAGATGCAATCGGGGTGACGTCCCATCGCCTTTGCTGTAAATTAAATTAAATTAAACTCACAGGCCCTGCCCACAATTGAGGCGGGGGGTTGTGCAAAGGCTGGGGTATTGGGGGTCCCCCAAGGCTATTTCCTCCATAGAGCGGCTCACTGATCTGGGAACTTCAGCTTGAAACCAGACTCAACCATTTCTCCTCTTCCAACTCCCAGATGTCTGTTAGCATAACTGCAAGTCTTCCAGCCACTGGATTTGTATCCTGAGTGTTGGTGTTGACATCTGTTTTTGTCATTTTATTATCTGTTCACTTACTGAGTCCTTAAATTTTCCCTGAAAGGCCCTTTGAAATCTGTCTTCCTAAACCCTGACTTTCGTATCCCTCTGTCTCTGTGTGTCTGTCTGTCTTCTCTCTCTCTCTCACACACACACACACACGCGCGCGCGCGCGCGCACACACACACGTTGAGCTTCCCCAGAATCTGGTGTTAGCCTGATTGTCCAACCTTTTCCCGACGAGCAGTTGCCTCATTCCCACATTTCTGCCCGGATAGTTCGGAGCTTGTCTGTCCCTCCAGGAGAATCCTCAGCAGCCCCTTCCCGTTAATGCTCACAAGACCCCCCCCCCCCCCGCCCATCCCAAGCCTCCTGGATCATTCCTTTCTCTGAATTCCACTTACACCTGGTGCTTTTCACCAATTCCCCTCCCCCCACCCCACCCCGCCATGTTGAAATCATCAAGGTCCCTCGAATTGGATTATTCAACCATGTATAGACTTGGCTAATAACTTCCTTATACACAGTACTTTTTTTTTTAATTAAAGTAATGTTGGGTGAATTATTGGAATTAAAAAATTCATGAGAAAAATATGATTTATTAAATCCAGTCTGTTCTTTGGCAGTCTGAGTTGCCTACCACTCCCGTCCCTTTTGGCTGGTGGTGTCCGTGGCCCGGCGTCCCAGCCAGTGGCAGGCGTGACTGATGGCCAGCGGCGGAAGGCCTGTGGCCCACTTGACTGGCCGTGCCTGCTGCCTGAGGCCTGATCTATGCTCACCTCAGAGCTACAGATCAGCACAGATGACAGGGTGAAATGCAGATGATGGGGTCTGTGCCAGCACGTGGGGCCTCCGCCTTCTCCATCTCGCACGCACCCTTTTCCTCGAAAGTTCTCAGCGTCTCAGCTTCATCAGCTTGTGGGTTGAGGAGGAGCTCTCCGATGATGTCCGAAAGCCCCGGGGATTGTTTCCATGGACTCTCAAGCAGGGAGAGGCCCCCGTGGTCCCCGGGGCCCCTCTGCGGGTCGGCGCTACTCTCTGGGATGCCTGCTGTGTGTGCTCTGCACTTGGCAATGGCCCGGGAAGCAAGAGGCAGAGAGGAAGCACGCGTTCTGCCTTGAAGGAGCTTAGGTCTGGGTGGGAGGCAGCGGAGGAAGAGCTGCCCCGGTCACACAGGACCTGCTCCTCACAGAATATGAGGGGACCTCGCTGGACAAGTGTCTTAGGCTTGCTTCTCTGGAGTAGGAGAGAGTCCCTCTTGTTGGTGATGGGGACATCGGAGGGGTCCCTGTAAAAGGAGATCATTGTGGGGGATTATGGTTCTTTCCTTGGGCCGTGAAGTTGTCTGGGAAGGGGAGGGAGTAGAGTCCTGTCTCTGGGTCATGACATCTGTTGGGGAGAAGGACAGAGATGCCCCGCAGGGCTCAGCGGCAGCCTTCTTGTGCGTATCCTTCTGACATCCCTGAGATTCTGCTCCCGGGCAAGGGTGAGGCCAGTGGGCAGGCAGTTGCTGCCTGATAGCAGATCCGTTGCCCAAAGGAAGACCCCCCCCCCCCCCCGCCGCCACACACACCCCAACCCCAGGCACCTTCCTTCTTCATCACAGCCTGCCGGACATGGGCATTTCTGTCTCATGCATTTATGCCCATGTGTGTGCTTCCTGCTGGCTCTTGGTCGATCCAGAGGGAGCCCTCCCGGTGCCAAACCCAGCCCGGCCCAAGACAGAAAGGGGGGGGGGGTTGTGACAGTTGCCAGGCAGTTTCTTTGTGGAAGTAAACCGGTATTTTTCTGAGTGGACACTTTGTGGAGGGCACTAGTGGTGAACGAAAAACAAAACATCAGCTACTGATTTATTTATTCATTTTTTTTTTTCAGCATCGACTATGTGTCCGGCATTGGATTATATCCTGACTGTCCACTGCTTCATTTACTCCCCAGAGCAATCCACATAGGTGGCTGCCATCAGCACATTTGCTGTCGCAGATGGGGAAACTGAGCCAGGGAACGGTCAAGTACCTTGGTCACAGGGATCCTTAGGAGTGGAAGCTGGGGGACTCACCTGGGTACAGTTGGACTCTCGTACCCACAAAACTCATGGCCAGAATATGGGGATTTTTCAGCCCATCTTGTCTTAGTTGTCTGTGCCTTCTGGGAGTGGCCATAGTTCTGGATGTGGAGTCCTGAGTGTTGGGGAGGTGGGACCCTCATATAGGAGGTTGTGTTGGGATGAAGGTTTCTTCTTCTTCTTCTTCTTCTCCTTTTATTTATTTATTTGGCAGAGAGAGCGAGAGATGGGAACACAAGCAGGGGGAGCAGCAGGCAGAGGGAGAAGCAGGCTCTCTGCTGAGCAGGGAGCCCAACGTGGGGCTCGATCCCAGGACCCTGGGATCATGACCTGAGCCGAAGGCGGATGCTTAATGACTGAGGCACCCAGGCGCCCCTTTACACCGTACTTCTTTTTTTTTTTTTTTTTTTTTTGACAGAGAGAGAGAGAGAGATCACAAGTAGGCAGAGAGGCAGGCAGAGAGAGGAGGAAGCAGGCTCACTGCTGAGCAGAGAGCCCGATGCGGGGCTCGATCCCAGGACCCTGAGATCATGACCTGAGCCGAAGGCAGAGGCTTAACCCACTGAGCCACCCAGGTGTCCCTCTACACCGTACTTCTAACTTAGATTCTAGCCTCTAACCTTGGCCAGGGAGGATGTTTTAATAGTGACCTGTGTTTCTCATGTGTTTATATTGGGGCCTGTCATACTTTCAGTGTTGTGATGGTTATTTTATGTATCAACTTGCCTGGGCCACCTGGTGTCCATGTATTTGATTTGATTTGATATTTTTCTGAGGGTTTCTCTGGGGACTTATTATTATTTTTTTTCTTAAAGATTTATTTATTGGAGGGCACCTGGGTGGCTCAGTGGGTTAAGCCTCTGCCTTCGGCTCAGGTCATGATCCCAGTGTCCTGGGATCGAGTCCCACATCGGGCTCCTTGCTCAGCGGGGAGCCTGCTTCTCTCTCTGCCTCTCCCTGCCACTTCGCCTACTTGTGCACTCTCTCTCTCTCTCTGACAAATAAATAAAATTAAAAAAAAGAGATTTATTTATTGGAGAGAGAGTATGGGGTATGGAGCAGAGGGAGAGGGAGAGGGAGAGAGACTCTTTTAAGTGGACTGTGCACTAAGCATGGAGCCCGAAATCGTGACCTGAGCTGAAACCAAGAGTTGGATGCTTAACCAGTCTGAGCCACCCAGGCGCCCCTCTGAGGATGTTTGTGAATTGAGGGTCTAACTAAAGCAGATTGCCTACCTAGTCTGGGTGGGCCTTGTCTAATCAGTTAAGGAACTTGACTAGAACAACAACAAAATGGACCTTCTCCTAAATTAGGGATATTTCAACTGCCTGACTACCTTCAAAGTGGGACTTCAGTCTTTTTCCTGCCTTTGGCCTTGGACTGGAACTATACCCTCAGCTCTCCTGGGTCTGCAGCTTGCCAGTGGCAGATCTTGGCTCTATCAGCTTTCATAACCGTGTGAACCAATTCCTTAACAAATTTGTGTGTATGTGTGTATCTATATATCTAGATACATGTATATATATGTATATACTTGTATATGTATGTATATATATATATATATACACACATACACACACACACAATTAAAAAAAAATTTCTAAAAGTTAAAAAGCTCTTTTCTCTCTGGAGAACCCTGACTAATATAGTGCTCATGCCGGATCACTGTCCATCTCCTCCTTTCTCGAGTCCACAGTCATCCGAATGCATTTCCCACGGGTACTCCAGGAAAGCATCTGAGCCAGAGCTCTCTACTTCCATTTGGTTTACCCGCCTCCTTTATCTCTGATCCCACAGCTCAGGTTTTAACACAGACATCTCACCCTCACGTTCCTCCTCCTCATCCGATTCCTTTGCAGTGACTGTAGGAACATTTCTTTCCTCTTTTTCTGCTCACTCCATCTTCTCTGCTCTTTTCTCAGTCATTTTTCTCCTCTCTTTTCCCCTTCTGCTGGCTTTCCGTATTGTCCTATTTAGGATCTACACTGTCCCTAATAATTGTGGTTTATAAGTGTTCAGCATAGTATTGGTATCATTATTGTCACCTGACTTTTTTTTTTTAAGATTAAAAAAAAATTTATTTATTTGAGAGAGAGACAGACAGAGATAGTGACAGAGAGAACAAGCAGGGAGGAGAGGGAGAAGCAGGCTCCCTGCTGAGCGGGAATCCGGACGTAGGGCTCCATCCCAGGACCTTGGGATCATGACCTGAGCTGAAGGCAGGTGCTTAATGGCTGAGCCACCTGGGGACCCCTTCACTTGAAATTCTTGATAATAGTCTCAGGCCACTCCAGAATTTCCAAGAATGACTGGCCACCCTGTTTTTTTCTGATTCAATCTGCTTTTCTTCAAGCACCCGCATTTACGATGAATAACGTATTCCTTTTGATCTTTACTGTTTTGCTTTTGTTGGACGGCAAGATTTGCAGCTTTTCTGTTTTTAGCATTTTTCATCACAGATACGCAGCACATCTGGATTGAAGGGGCCTCGGTGGCTGGCTGGGAGTGGGCCAGTGCTCCGGTGAGGTCCGTCATGGGAGCAGAAAGCCTTCGTTGTCCCACGTCCTGACTGTGGTGGACGGACTATCTCCCCCGGTATGCAGGGGACGCTCCGTGTTTCTTCTTTGCCTTTTTCTCATTTACACTTCGGCGCTCCCTGGTCTTCACCGGGTGGGACCCATCATCTTGCTCTTGGTCATACGGTGCAAACTTCCCTTGCCGGCCGGGTGAGCTCTGTGTGAGAGAGCTGGCCTGGAACGTGCCGCCTCTGCCCTGGGAGGGGGCCTCGGAGTTACAATGCACAGGATAGCCAGACCTTATGTCCCAGTCTTCAGTAGGTAACCGCAAGAGGTTGCTTATCATCTTTAGCTGTAGAAATTGTGCAGAGTTAGTTTAAAAAAACTAAACAGCCACCAAAAAATCCTCCTGAAGCTACCCTCCCCCATACTCAGACCGAAAATGCAACCGGCAGACCTCCAGTCTCTCCTTTGTTGCCCTCCTTGCCCTGGCTGCCTTGGTTTCCCTGGGTCAGGTAGGGCTAATTGATAAATTCAATGGATCTATGCCAACTCGGGAGGTAATGGGTGATGGTGTCAACTCTTGGGTTTTTTTAGTAAGGATTTGGGATATTGTAGTCCTCTTAGGAAGAGAACATATTTTTGGTGTTGGGAGGAGTTCGAGTGTCTGCATTCTCTGCCAGGGAGGTAGCGAGGGGCCATTGTGTGTGATAAGAGTTGGGATTCTGTGGGGCACCTGGGTGGCTCAGAGGGTTAAGCCTCTGCCTTTGACTCAGGTCAAGATCTCAGGGTCCTGGGATCAAGCCCCGCATTGGGCTCTCTGCTCAGCAGGGAGCCTGCTTCCCCTTCTCTCTCCACCTGCCTCTCTGCCTACTTGTGATCTCTGTCAAATAAATAAAATCTTTAAAAAAAAAAAAAGGAGTTGGGATTCTGTGTAGTTGCTACAGGTCTGAGTCTCCGTTAATTGGAGTCGTAGGCGACATCCAGAATGGCAAGGGGAAGCTTAACGTTTCCTTGATTTACTAGACCATTTTCCACAAAATTTGTACCTTCTATGAGGAATCTTCTGGAGCGAGCATTGCTCCTCCTTCAACAAACCCAAAATGTAATATAATAGAGCTGTGGTAAAAGAACATTCTAGAAGACACTTGTACTCACCACAGTAAGGCTTGTCGTGGCCTTATAGAATGTGAAAGCTCACAGGGGCATAGTGGTAAAATGAATTTATTTTATTGTACAGATTAAGAAACTGAGGCCCTGGACTTTAAGTGTTTTGCTCAAAGTCCGTATCTACTCATCCCTGTAGACTTTCTCACACTAACCTGTGACATTCGATGCATTCCATATGCTAGGTGGCATTTCCCACAGAGATGTTACCTTGTTGTTACTGATCATAAAATTGTCTATAGCAAGAGCAGTAGTTGAATAAGTATTCTCTTATTCTTAGAAAAGGTTGCTGACATCCATTTATTTTACTGTTAAATATTTAATGGCAGACTCCAGTAAATTCGGATATTGGATCATTATTTATCCGAGGTTCTGATAAACGGTCCAGTCTCATTTTCCTCCAGCTGCCAAATTTTGCCTCGATGCTTGTGGGGAATGTAAATATGCCATTAATATTGTAGCAATCAGTCATCTCTCCTGAATTTTTCCCTTATAAACTCCCAGAGCGTGAGCAGGAAATTGATTCGTCGTGACCCCCTGTGTTTTAAAACCATCGTGGTGGTGTGGACATGTTTCACTCCTCCTTTGGGATTTAATGCAGTACGGAATTGAGTAGCAGCCTGCCTTTATTAATCTGTTCCTTTTAAATCAGGAAGCTGTATTCCTCGGTTGCTGTTTTCCTGTGCGGGTACACGCTCTCTCTATGCTTTCGCACATCAAGAAGAGCCAGTGCAAAACCTTCATGGTAGTGCCTCTGCTTTGGAGACTGAATTAAAGTCATTTGACAACTGCTGTTGTTAATTTCTGCTGTGGTGTCTTTTACACTGTCTGTATCCGTACAGGTCCTGTTGCTGGGAGCTAAAGGGGTTAGGATTGATTTTCCTGGATTTTGTTCACTTAATGTGATCTCATCAATTTCCATCCTCCCGGCTGTTTTAATTTGTGACCGAGGAGGGTCCGGGGATGAATGGCTTAGAGACTGTGACTTCTCTGGCTTTTTGGGGGGTAGCGCTGCCTGGGGTCAGCTGTCTTGAAATATGTTGTAAATGCCTTGCGTAGGAGCCAGCTCTGTCCAATGTTTTCGATTATATAACGGGTCAGATTTATGTGGCCTTCAGTGAATTACAAAGCCTAGTGTTTTAGGGATTTGCAAGAGGGGTTGGAGCACAGTTCATCTCCTGGAGAATGAAAACATGGAAAACCGTAATAATTCAGGGCTCAATGGAGAAACCATGGCTATGTAGTAGGGTTTTTAAAAATTTTTTTTCTTTTTGTCCCAGATAAGCAGGTCAGAAATTATACTTCAAGAGCTGAAGGAGATTCACAACTTGGGCCATGAGAATCTAAGGTCTGGGAATTTTATGCCAGTGGTGGTGGTGGTGGGTCAGGTGAATTTCTTACAAGAGGATATTTAAACTGGTCAAGCGGGGCGTCTGGGTGGCTCAGTTGGCTAAGTGTTTGTCTTTGGCTCAGGTCATGATCCCAGGGTCCTGGGATCGAGCCCCATATATATATAATATGTATATAATACGTTATTATATATATTAAATATATATTACTTATATATTTATATATATAAAACTGGTCAAGCAAGGCTTGCTGGTCTGTTAGATCTTCAACGGGCCACTTGGCAGGCGGGGGAAGAGGCTGGAAGCAGGAGAGGGCACCGAAGGAATATTAATGCTTAACTCTGCATGATTATTTGTGAAAAGCCAATTTCAAAGAAATCAACCGCTTTTTCAAAGGGCAGAGCAGTAAACTGGTGAGGATATATATACACAGAAGAATGATGTCATAGACTCTGACTTCAGTTCCGAAGGGTTTGGACTGTGGGGGCACGTGGCTCTCTAAGGTGAGGGTCTTGTGAGAAAAGTTGCCCCCCCCCATTGTTTTATAACATCTCGGGAGCTCGCCCTTAAATGTCTGTTCATATTCCTCACCCATTACTGGAGGGTCTAATTACCCCTAATGACTATAGGCAGTTGGGGAATCTGACAGGCCCAGCCATGCCCCACATCAGGCTCTCGTGTAACCCGTTCCTTCCCATACTTCTCTTTCCTTTGTTCTTCAGGGGTAAAGCTCAGACACCAAGGGGAAGAGTCCAGGATTTCCACTTTTTAGGTAGGGATGCTTCCTGATTAAATTGCTCTAAGGTAGTGAAAAGTTGCGCTCAGTCCGGGATAACGTACGTATAGAGGGACACAGTCGAATTGGGTATTTTGTTCATTGAAACACTACATCGAACCTGACTGATACCTGGAGACTTCTAGTCCTGGCTCTGTCGGTATCTGCCTGTGTGGCCTGCTGTCGTGGGGTACTTCTCGCCCCTCAGCTTTTTTTTCCTTTCCACATCTCAAGGAGGTTGTTAAAGTGCAGAATTCCTGGGCCCTACCTTGACAAAATCTGTCTTAATTGGGCTTGCTTTTTGACTAGGCCTTGACCTTGGCCCCTAGTTCTCTCTTTGTCCTGCCCAGCCCAGCCTAGTCTTCTGTGAAGAATCCTGCTAATTTATCCCCACCCTTGATATCTGACCAAATTCCTTGTCCCCCACCTTTTATATCCTGGGCCTGCCTTTAACAAGAATCCCGTTAGGCCAGTAGTGCAGGAATCCCCCTGGTACTGATTTTTCTGTCCACCGCCCCCCTCCATCCTTTGCTATAAATCCCCACTTGTCCTTGTTGTATTTGAGTTTGACCTCTCTCCCTTATTGTGATACTCCTATTGGTGCTCTCCCCCCCACCCAACTATGTTAGACTTTATTTATAGTCAAGTTAGTTAATATATAGTATATTTTTGGGACGCCTGGGTGGCTCAGAGGGTTGGGCCTCTGCCTGCGGCTCAGGTCATGATCTCAGGGTCCTGGGATCGAGTCCCACATCCGGCTCTCTTCTCAGCAGGGAGCCTGCTTCCCTTCCTCTCTCTCTGCCTGCCTCTCTGCCTACTTGTGATCTCTCTCTGTCCATGAATAAATAAAAATCTTTAAAAAATAATAAAAAAATATATATAGTATATTTTTAGGGTCGGGTAGAATTTAGTGATTCATCAGTTGCTTATAACATTCAGTGCTCCTTATATCAAGTGCCCTTCTTAATACCCCTCCTCCCAATTACCCCATCTCCCACCCACCTCCCCTCCAGCAACCCTCAGTTTGTTGCCTGAGTAAAGAGTCCACTGCTATTGATAATCTCAAATACGGTCTTCCTTGCCATTTTAACAGCTGTAAGAATAATTTCTTCTTCAACAGTCTCTAGATTCTTACTTGATATGTTTAAGACAGGACCCTGTCTATGTGTTATTAGCTAGGGAAAGGTGACTTTCTGAAAGAAAATCCAAAATTACAGTGGTTTAATCCAACAACAGTTTATTTATTTATTTTTAAAGATTTTATTTATTTATTTGACAGAGAGAGAGAGATCACAAGCAGGCAGAGAGGCAGGCAGAGAGGGGCGGGGGGGAAGCAGGCTCCCTTCTGAGCAGAGAGCCCGATGTGGGACTCCATCCCAGGACCCTGAGACCATGACCTGAGCTGAAGGCAGAGGCTTAACCCACTGAGCCACCCAGGCTCCCAACAGTTTATTTCTTATCCAGTCAAAGTTCTCTCCCAAATGTGATTCCAGGACTCAGTCTCCTTCTGCAGTGTGGCTCCGTCATCTCCAGTGTGTGCCCTCCCCTGGTGGCCATATTCCTAGGAGTCAAATCATGGGACGGGAAAGAACACAAAGGCTTGTAGGAGGGGGGCACATTTTTTCCACTCACATTTCATCGGCTAGAATCAAGTCACATAGTCACATTTCTCTGAAAAATGTAGGCTGGAGGAAGAGGGAATAAGTCTGTTGAACACCAGCCCACCCATCTTCATTTTCAGTAAGTGTCCATGTAATTCTTGGGCCACACCTTGAGAAACAACATAGGTAATGATTGCCAAGTGTCTTCTAGACCCAAGGTTCTGGGGTCCTGTCATGCTGGGATTAATCACACAGAAAAAAAAAGTGAGTCCTTGAAAGGGGACCCTCCTACACTGTTGGTGGGAATGCAAGCTGGTGCAACCACTCTGGAAAACAGCATGGAGGTTCCTCAAAATGTTGAAAAGGTAGAACTACCCTATGACCCAGCAATTGCACTACTGGGTATTTACCCTAAAGATACAAACGTAGTGATCCGAAGGGGCACGTGCACCCGAATGTGTATAGCAGCAACGTCCACAATAGCCAAACTATGGAAAGAACCCAGATGTCCATCAACAGACGAATGGATAAAGAAGATGTGGTATATATACACAATGGAATACTATGCAGCCATCAAAAGAAATGAAATCTTGCCATTTGCGACGACGTGGATGGAACTAGAGGGTATCATGCTTAGCGAAATAAGTCAATCGGAGAAAGACAACTATCATATGATCTCCCTGATATGAGGGAGAGGAGATGCAACATGGTGGGTTAAGGGGGTAGGAGAAGAGTAAATGAAACAAGATAAGATTGGGAGGGAGACAAACCATAAGTGACTCTTAATCTCACAAAACAAACTGAGGGTTGATGGGGGGAGGGGCGTTGGGAGTGGGGGTGGGGTTATGGACATTGGGGAGGGTATGTGCTATGGTGAGTGCTGTGAAGTGTGTAATCCTGGCGATTCACAGACCTGTACTCCTGGGGATAAAAATATATGTTTATAAAAAATAAAATTAAAAAAAAAAAGTGAGTCCTTCCACAGTGAAGAGAGAAGTTGACTGAGCAAACAAAATTCAGTTGATTTTTCTGCCCATATTCAAAGTTTGGAAAAATGTGTTGACCTGTTCTAACCAACTGTTAAATGGTCAAGGTTATCATCTCTTTTTCCCCATGGGCCATAATCATCTTGCTGACACTCCTCTGCTTCAGGAACATACTAGGATGCTACCTTCTGGTGCCTTCTTACATAATGGAGTCCTGGGGGCCAGCATGGGGAGCACAGGAAGTATGCTTGTTTCCTTTATTTATTTATTTTTAAATTTTATTTATTTATTTGACAGAGAGAGATCACAAATAGGCAGAGAGGCAGGCAGAGAGAAAGGAGGAAGCAGGCTCCCCGTTGAGCAGAGAGCCCGATGCGGAGCTCGATCCCAGGACCCTGAGATCATGACCCGAGCCAAAGGCAGAGGCCCCAACCCACTGAGCCACCCAGGAGCCCCTGTTTGTTTCCTTTAGCAATGAACTATAGCGGATGGTTTCTGTCTTTCATTTGCCTCTTTGAAAGCCATTGAAGACAGAAGGATTTTCTTAACTTCTTCTGCTTAGAATCACTGATCTAGGACCGTGAAAACTCTGATGGGATCTGCTATTGACTTGATCATTTGTGTTGTGATTTTCTAAATGGGGCAAGTTTATTTTATTTTTTTGTGTCAGGAATCAGGTAGGGGCAAAGACGGGGCTGTGGAAGGACAGTGTGTCATGATCTGTTTTCCTAAACTCCAGCAAGGAAAGCCTGTGGAGTGAGAAAAAATAATTTGGATCTGTGTGAGCTTTGGTTTGGACAAATTGCAACTGTAAGGGGAAACGAGATGGTGAATACAGAGGCTCTGAATGAGACTCTTTTGGGTTTCTAATTTCTCAGTACCATCTGTTGCTATGCTACTGGCAAATATGACATAGGCCCGTGGATGCTTTCTAGATTGAGTATTAGCTCACATTGATAGTCTACTTACTGCTTTCAGTCCTGGTTATTTATTATTATTATTCTTTAAAGATTTTATTTATTTATTAGAGAGAGAGTGAGAAAGCGCACAAGCAGGGGGAGTGGCAGGCAGAGGGAGAAGCAGATTCCCCACTAAGCAGAGAGTCCTACATGGGGCTCGAGCCCAGGACCCCAGGATCATGACCTGAGCGGAAGGCAGACACTTAACCCACTGAACAACCCAGGCAACCCTATAGTCTTGGGTATTATTTGCTCATCCTAACAACACTAGAAGGTGTTAGTGTGATTTTATCTCTGTTCTACCAACTGAGGGAAACTGAGGCTGTGGCCCAGGGAGTTCAGTAGCTGTGCAATGTTGCACTGTGGAGAATCGAGACCCCACTCACAATCAGAAGTCGAAGTAACCCATGCTTTTCGTCTTTCTCCGATGGATTTGTTCTGCATTAGACTTTATATTCTTGTACAGCCAATGGCTTTTGGAGTGAGCCTTCTCTCTTTCTCTTTCTTTGCACATAGATTACACGGTGTGGAAGAAAGTGGTTCCATTTCCTTTGGTGAAAATTATGGTTCTGGGGTTAGCATTAGATCCCGCCAGCTTTCTGAGGCTGTGTGAGCAGAGTCAGCTCTGTTTCTTACAGCCTTGGATAACAGACAGCTTGCTCAAGTAGTATAGGAAGTTTATAATGAATGACTAGTCAGTTATGTTTCTTTTGGGGATCATTTCATAGGATGTTAGCAGTCAGATGCATCTTAAAGAATAGGATGCATTTAAGGTTTCTTGTTATTTTTCTTATGGAGTCAAGGGCAGATGGCACTGGGTCTCTTCGAAGGCAAGTCGTAAACCCTGGGCCGATCCCCACCTCCTGTCCAGCTGTTTTTGGCAAATTAACGGAGGCGGCAAATACCCATTCCCAGCCCATGGCAAACAGCTCCAATCAACTGTAGCCCTTTTCCCTGGCCCTGTCATCAGGTGAACACTATCAATCAGTCATAGTCAGCAAAGGAGTTGAGACCAGATTCCCACTCCTGGTTGGTCACCCCCCACCTTTATTATCAAATAACTACATGGTTAATTTAATCAGTGGTTCTCAACTGAGTTGAAAGTTGCCCTCTGGGAGACATTTGGCAACGTCTGGAATTAGTTTGGTTGTCATGGCTTGGGGGTTTGCTACTGGTGCCTACTGGGTGGGGGCCGGGGATGGGCGTTGGACCCCCCGCTACGCTACATTCCCCATGTCAAGGGATTAGCCGGCTCAGAATGTCAACAGTGCCAAGGTTATGAGATTCTGATTTGACCTTTGGAGGGCTTCTGAACAATTAGTAGGGAGGAAGGAGGAGGAAGAAAAGGAGAAAAGGAGAAAAGGATTTTACGCCTTAACTTGTTAGCTTAAGGTAGGTCTGTGCACGGAACTCTCCCCTTTGCCCTGTTTGAGAAACACAGCATAGCGTGTCAACTCGTGGAGAGGATCACAAGTGCGTATGTGTGGCTTAGTGACACGGTCACCTCTTGGGTCTTTTTGTTGTCTGGTGCTTGGGGGGTTCGTAAGGACTAGATAATGAGGGTAGCTGTGTCTTCACTTCTAAGTGGTGGCTCTTTTATTAATAAAGCAATCTGAGATTTGGGCAAAGATCTACCCATTCCAAGCTACTAGAAGTCATCTTACTGTCCAAACATGAAGAAAATGAGGGAGGCAGGCTGGGTCCGAGGACCCAGAGGGTCCCTTAGGACCTGTCGAGAGGGTCCTTGGCTTCACGCAGAATTGAAATTAAGCTCAAGGCAGGGGGAAGTGAGGGCAGAGTTTACTGAGCAGTGTGGGTGATAAGTGTGGCAGACAAGGGTGTCTGGGAGACTTGGAAAAGGAGAGAGACCCTCCCCATCGTGTGGGGGTAGGGGTTTATTTGGAAAGGGGTCCCGAGTACGTGACCTTTCCGGCATCCAGGGGAGGGTGTGATCAAAGCTGTCATGTGTTACCCCATGAGTTATCAAAGGTCATGGGACTGACATTGGTGTAGACCGAGGTTTGTTTGAAGCCGACGTCCCAGCATGCTCGGGACCTTGTTCTTCTTAGGTATTATTAGGCGTATGGGGGGTCTAGGAAGAAGCTCAGAGAGTGATTAACTTTCTTGCCTTCACGCTGGAGTGGGAACATAGCCTCTGGTCTTCTCAGATGCAGGGTGAAATACGGAACATGAGTGGATAGGACCTAGCAGAGAAACAGCAGAAATGGAGTCTTTCTAAAATGGAGTCCCTTCAAAAACAGAAAAGAAATAAAAAATAAAATAGAATAAAATGATGTCCTTTTAATTTCTCTATCTCAAAATCATTAAGTAAATGATAGACTGTCCATATAACATAATTTAAATAATTTTTTAATGACATGGAGACGTTTTTAGGATATGTTAATAATGTATATAATATGATCTTAACTTGGCTATATTTATACCAAAAATGCACTTGGAAGGCTTCCAGGTTCAATCGTAAAGGACTGCTTTCCCTATAGTTAGATGTATTTTCCAGATTTTTATTTATTTTTTTAAAAAGATTTTTTGTTTACATTTTTCAGATTTTTAATGAAGAGGTTACTTTTGAGATGAGAAAAATGTAAATGTTTTAATGTTAGCTGCTGTGATGAAGTTTGTTTATTTATTTATTTATTTTTGAAGATTTATTTATTTATTTGAGAGAGAGAGAGCGAGCGAGCCCGAGATGGGGCAGGAGCAGGGGGAGGGGGAGAGGGAGAGTGTCTTGAGCAGACTCTCCGCTGAGTGTGGAGCCTGACGTGGGGCTCGATCCCATGACCTTGAGGTCATGTCTGAGCCAAAAATCAAGAGTCAGATTATTAATCGAAGCTGGTCATACCAGATGCAGGTACGTGGATGGAAAGATTTCACTACCGTGGGCCAAGTGGTGGTGTAGGGATGGGAGTAGGGTTCTGTGGGATTACAGAGGACAGTGTAGCCAAGCTTCTTTATGAATGAGGGAAGGCTTCATGGGCGAGGTGGCACGTCAGAAGGGTCATGATGGCAGATGAGCGGTTTATAAGGCGAAGGAGGGCTGAGAGACCCCAGGGCACTTTTCTCTTCGCTTCTTGGACTGTGGATAGCATTTGCCTGATCCGTGAGTGGCAGTTACTTTATTTTTAGCACTGTGTGTAGCAGAGATGGGTGAGACCCGGGACATACTTCCCACTGGTCCTTTCCATGTGACAACTGGATTGATCAATTCCCCTGAATTAATTACAGTTTTGTTGCCTTAATTGATAAGGTACTTAGTGGCCCTATGGGCACCTATCTTATAGAGTATTACATTCCTGGGGGCCCTGGAAGAAATCCCCTTTTTTTAACCTGTTGCATGATCTTGTGGCTTTAATCTCTAGGACTAAGCGCCTTTCAAAGGCTAACTTGAATGAAGTTGGATGTTGGTTTTAAAGACAGGAAGGCATGTGGGTTCCACTGTTCTCTCCAAACAGGTTCAGTAGAGGCCTGACATTTTGGATGGAGCTTTGGTTAATCGCCCAATTTAGTGAGGAAACTGGAATTAACCCGCTCGGAACTGATGGGTGTCTAACTGGTCTGTTCAGGTTGGCCTGAACATGAATCGGTTATGAGTTTAGAAAAGGAGACACATGCTGCTTGGGACTTTTAGTCATCATATTTGATTCATTCACTATGAATGAACAAATGAATCCAGTAATTCTTCATTTCGTGCCCCCTGTCTGCAGGGCTGGAGGTCACCTGTCTGGCAAACTCTACTCCCTGGAGAGTGGGAAAGGCCAGGCTGTTCACAGATGCCCCAGCGGAGCTCCTGGCTTCCTTCTGGAGCCTGCAGGTCTTGCCCTGAGTCCGCCCCCTTCCCCTCATACCATGGTGTTTGGGAATCAGAAAAAAACAGGAGATGCAGCGAACCCTTAACTGTGATGGAAACACATCTTCTGGGGGCTGATGTTGGGGTGGGGGGGCAGCCACCTGTTAGAAAGAGAGGAAATCAGAAGTCATGGTGAGGACTCACCTAGATTTGGAGTCTAGCAGTGCTGGGAAGAAGACTTCCCAGCTACTGACCGTGGTCTTCACAGTGCTAGGGGATAGTGGCATGTGGGTGACCATTTGTCGTCAAGAAACACGGGGTTCTGCATTTGGTAAGCGCTTTGGCAGGCTCATTTCAAATGGCAAGGGGGCAGTAAACCATCAGAGCATTGTCTTCTCCACTCTCCTGCCCCCCACCCCACCACTGGATTTCCTGTCCTGGGCACTGGAAGGCTCCTGATGTTTGTATCTGGTCCATTAGGGGCCACTGTTCTGCACTCCTGTTCTCCAGCGTCTGAGAACCTTTGTTTCATATATTTTGACTGTTTCTTTTTTTTTTTTTTAAAGAAGTTATTTTATTTTATTTAGAGAGAGAGCAAGGAATAGTGGCAAGAGGGAGAGGGAGAGCATCTCCAAGCCAGCTCCATGCTCAGCACAGAGCCCAATGTGGGGCTCGATCTCACAACCCTGAGATCACTACCCAAGCTGAAATCAAGAGTTGGAGGCTCAAATGACTGAGCCACCCAGGCACTCCTGTTTTGATAATTTTTTACAATTATTTCCGGAGGGTGGATACTCCCGGCCCCTGTTATTTTGTCTTGGCTGGATGTAGAAGTTCTGTAATAATTTGACCATGTTTTCTCTCTCTTTCAAATGAGATTTTAAGAAAATGAAAAAAAAAAAGTCTGGACATTAGGAAATATTCTCTAGTTGCGTGGTAAGTTCATGTGTGTGGAGTAGCGCGTTCCCTGACAGTCTTTGATAATTAAGTTGTTTTGTGCATATGAGCTGTGCTTTAAGATAGATGGGAGTGTAAGTCAATTATCACCTTTACCTTAAAGCATAATTAAAACCTCTCTTAGCCATCAGGGAATCAGTTCCTTTCTTAAATCTGCTGCCTCTCCTTCGTATGTTTTGAGAAAATTGTTCTAAAAGAAAAGCCTGAGTCTCCAAAGTTCGGCAGGCCTTGCCCTATCTTTTTACTAGAAGCCTGGACTATGAAACAGAATTGCAGGTCAAGTGTAAATGAAATTGCCTGATCTGTTTTTCCCGAGATTGTGCTCACAAATGGCATAACTGATGTGTGTGTTTCTTCCTCTTTATACCCAGTATGCTTGCTTAATCTCCTGAATGTTGTGAATTTGGGGGTAAGGTGCATTTCTGAAGACTTTGGCTTTTAAATAAAAAGCAAGGTAAATTGAGCACTTCTGCCCAGTCTCCGATGATACCAGCAACTATACGTGGTGTTGTTCCCTCCTAGGGAAGTCTTTGTTAATTGCCCTAGGCCAGATTTGTACCCTGTAACACTTGCCTGTCTCCCTTGCTCTCAAGGGGTCTGGTTCTTAATTAGTCATCGACCTCGCTTAAGTTGTTTTTGACACGAGCTGAGATAGAAGGAAAAGAGAAAATAAAAGGCCTTTACTTTGGTGTTGGATAAAGACGTATGTCTACTAATTTTGGTTTGTATCCTGTTCCCTTTTGCAATTTCGCTCAGCATTTCTTGGATTACCAGTCAAGCAGAGCACATGTCCCCCAAGGCCCTTTTCCTCACTCATTCTGCCACCAGAGTCATGTCTGCAGTGAGTGGGTCCGGTCATTGCCACTCCCCTGTGACGGGAGTTCCGCACCCAGATTAGAATCTGTTTGTGACATGGCTTTTTGGACCTCCCACTGTCTGACCCCAAATTGTTTGGATCGTGTAGGACATTTCAGCTGTAGGGCAGGCGTCTTGGTGTTTCTGGGACATGCCCTATGCTTTAATGCCTCTGTGTTTGATTCCATTGTTTCCCTGGAAAACCCTTCTCCCTGTGCCCTCTTCTCTCAAGTCACACATGCCGGGACCTTCCCAGCCTTCCCAGGAGGAGTTGCTTCCTCTCTTGTCTAGATTCCTAGAACTTCCTCCCAAACTGGCGTGAGGGTATGTCTGGGAAGGTGATGTCATTCTTATCAGGAGGGTAATTTATAAGCCTGAAGGTCAGGTTGACTGAACGCTGCTGGTGGATTTCACGCTGCCGGTCAGCCGTATAATTGTGCAGGTAAGAGAGGAGGGACGGAAGACAAAATATAGCAGGGCATTTGGGAAAATGGCCTAGGCTTTACCATTGAGAATTTGGGAGCAAAATGACAGCCAGGTGTTCTCTGTCCATCTCCGATTTCTGGCTTCGTTTCCTGTTGCCCAGAGCAACAGAGGAAGGACAACAGTTACGTCAAGCATGGAGAGCTTTTCACAAAGAGTGGGTACAAATAAAAGGAATTTTTGGATTTTTGACATTTTCACCTCGCGTTTATAAAGGTCTCTGGATTTCACAAAGATACGAACAAGAAAACAGTTGTAAGATTTTGTGTAACTCTTCACATTGTGTTCTGTTGCATCCGAGTGATGGATCCAATATTATTTTATTGCATCCGATATTATTTTATTTCCAATATTATTTTATTATATATATTAAATATATATATTTATTATATAATATCCGATATTATTTTATTTTTTACTTTTTTTTAGATTTTTATTTATTTCTTAGACAGAGAGATCACAAGTAGGCAGAGAGGCAGGCGGGGGGGGGGGAGGGCAGTCCCTGCTGAGCAGAGAGCCCGATGCGGGGCTTGATCCCAGGATGCTGAGATGATGACCTGAGCTGAAGGCAGAGGCTTAACCCACTGAGCCACCCAGGTGCCCCTAGCTGTATTATTTTAAACAGTAAAATAAATAAAAAATATCTTTAACCCATTCTGAGCACCTGCTCAGTGCCAAGTGCTGTTCTTGGGCCTTTGGGACGCTGCAGTGAATAAAGCACAGTACCCCCCTCCCCTCTCCCTTTAAGGATCTCCGGTGTTTTCACAGTGTGGTCCCCGGACCGGCAGCATCGGCAGCATCTGGGAACTTGTTAGAAATACCCATTCTTGAGCCCCACCCCCAGACCTACTGAATCAGACACTGGGGGGTAAGGCCTAGCATTATGAGTTTTAACAAGCCCTCCAGCTGGAGAGATGGACACATTCCATGCGGTCTGGCCAGAGAGGTTGGACTCAAGTTGAGTCCACTGAGGGATACCCAGGAAGAGGAGGTTGATGCCCCTGGAGAGTCAGGTTGGGGGGAGGTTTTCAGATGAAGGAAGTTCAAATGAAGCCTGAATTGGTGAGTGGTTCTTCTTCAGATGGATGAAAGAAGAATGGAGAAAAGAAGAGCGTTTTTAGGCCGAGAGAACCACATGTACGAGTGTAGACCAATCCAAGGGATCACAATTATTATTATTGTCATTACGTCATTATTACTGTTATTCTTAGGGTCATAAGATGAGGTCAGCTGGCAGGATCAGTAGCTGAGAAGTTTGACTTCTCTCCTGGAAAATAGCTGGAGAGTTTTTTTTTTTTTTTTTTTTAGCAGTGAAAGGAATAATAACAGATTTGCAATTCTGTTGGATAAACACAAAAAACTAGGGCCTTCTTTAAGTTGGAAAAAAATTCTTGGGATATATTCAAAACCTAACTGAAGGAGGGAAAAAACATCAAGAATTGGGAATTCAGTTCTTACTATTTATAATAATTCTTAAAGAATTAACAATCTTTTTTTCCCATAGAGTATTTGCTATAGCAGTTGTGGGCTCACAGCAATATTGAGCAGAACGTCCAAGTTCCCCGTTTACCCCTTCTTTTCCTCACGCCCCTTACATGGCCTCCCCCTTCATCAACACTCACAACCAGAGTGGTACCACATTTCGTCATCCAAAGTCTATACTGTGCACGTAGGGCTCACTCTTGGTCTTGCATATTTAATGGGTTTGGACAAATTTGTAATGACATGGATTTACCATTCTAGTTATCATATGGAATAGTTTCACTGCCCTAAAAATCCCATGTCCTACCTGTTTGTCGTTCGTTCCCTCCCCCAAGCTCCTGGCAACTCTGATCTTTTACCACTTCCATAGTTTGCCTCTCATATGTCATGGAGTCAGACTCAGTCCGTACCCTTTTCAGATTGGTTTCTTCCGCTTAGTAATATGCATTTACGTTTCCCTCATGTCATTTGGTGGCTTGACAGCTCGTGTCTTTTTAGCCCTAAATCATATTCCATTGTTTGGATGTACTACAGGTCATGTATCAGTTCACCTGCTGGAGGATAGCTGAGTTGCTTCTTAAGTTTGGGCAGTTATGAATAAAGCTGTTGTAAACAGCTGTGCAGATTTTTAAATTTAATTTTATTTATTTTTATTTATTTGACAGACAGAGGCCACAAGTAGGCAGAGAGGCAGGCAGAGAGAGAGGAAGGGAAGCAGGCTCCCTGCTGAGCAGAGAGCCCGATGTGGGGCTCGATCCCAGGACCCTGAGATCATGACCTGAGCCGAAGGCAGAGGCTTAACCCATTGAGCCACAAGGAGCCCCGTGTGCAGATTTTTGTGTGGACAGAAGTTTTCAGCTTCTTCAGGTAAGTACCTAGGCATGGGATGGCTAGTCTGTGTATAGTAAGAATTTTTTTTTTTTTTAAAGATTTCATTTATTTATTTGAAAGAGAGAACAGGAGAGAGAGCGAGCACGGTGGAGGAGCAGAGGGAGAGGGAGAAGCAGACTCCCCATGGAGCAGGGAGCCTGACATGGGGCTCGATTCCAGGACATTGGGATCATGACCTGAGCCAAAAGGCAGACACCCAACTGACTGAGCCACCCAGGTGCCTTGGAATGCGTTTGGTTTTATAAGAAACTTATAGTCTTCTGAATGGGTGTACCGTTTTGCATTCCCCCCATGATGACTGAGAGTTCTATTGCTCTACATCCTTGTCAGCACTTGGTGTGTCTGCTCAGGACTGCCGCCCTTCAAGTAGGAGTAAGTGGGATCTCCTTGTTATTTTAACTTGTGTTTCCCTGGTGGCAGATGATGTGTAACGTCTCTTCCTTTGTTTATTTCCCATCTGCTGAGGTGTCTAGTAAGGTTTTTGGCCCCTTTTTATTTATTTATTTATTTATTTTTCAAAGATTTTATTTATTTATTTGACAGAGAGAGATTATAAGTAGACAGAGAGGCAGGCAGAGAGAGAGAGGGAAGCAGGCTCCCCGCTGAGCAGAGAGCCCAATGCGGGACTCGATCCCAGGACCCTAAGACCATGACCTGAGCCGAAGGCAGCGGCCCAACCCACTGAGCCACCCAGGCACCCTGGCCCCTTTTTAAAAACTGGATTGTTTGTTTTCTTATTGTTGAGTTTCAGGAGTTCTTCTCATATTTTGGGTAACAGTTCTTTACCAGATGTGTCTTTTACAAGTTTTTTCTCCCAGTTTGTGACTGGTCTTCTCTTTCTCCTGGGATTGTTTTCCACAGAATAGAAGTTTTAACTTTTAATCAAGTCCAGCTTATCAATTATTTCCTACATGAATTGGGCTTCTCATGTATCTAGTGAGTCATCGCCGTACCCAAGGTCATTGAGATTTTCTCCTATGTGATCGTTCATAGTTTTTGTTTGTTTGTTTGTTTTCATTATGGTTTTTGCATTGTACATTTAGGTCTATGACCCATTTTCAGTTAATTTCTGGGCAAGGTCTGTGTCTAAATTCTTCTTGGTGCACGTGGATGTCTATTTGTTCCCAGCACCATTTGTCATAAAGGACCAAATTTTCTCCATTGTGTTTTCTTTGCTGCTTTGTCAGAGATCAGTTCACTCTAAGTATGCAAATCTGTTTCTGGGCTCTCCATTCTTTTTCTTTGATCTGGTTTTTTATTTTTATTTTTTAATTTTTTTGCCATTTTGTTCTTTTGCCACACTGTCAGGATTACTGTCGTTTTATAGAAAGTCTTAAAGTTGGATAGTGTCGGGTCTCCACTTTTTTCTTCTCCTTCAATATTACTTTGTTTATTGGGGGAGAGGCTTTTGCTTCTCTCTATAATCCTGAAGAATTTTAATTCTAAGAAGATACAGGGGCACGTGGGTGGCTCAGTCAGTTAAGTGTCTGCCTTCAGCCAGCTCAGGTCATGATCTCAGGGTCCTGGGATCGAGTCCTGCATTGGACTCCCTGCTCGCCAGGGAGCCTGCTTCTCCCTCTCCCTCTGCCTGCCCTTGCCCCCTGCTCATACTCACTTTCTCTCTCTCTCAAATAAATAAAAAATCTTAAAAAAAAAGAGAAAAGTATAAAATTAGAAAAAACTCAAAAAAAGAAACAAAAGCTAATTCCTAGTTCAGTCTAGATCTAACTACTGTTTACATTTTGGGTGTACTTTAATGTTGTCTTTTTTCCTCTTTGGTTTTTGTTTATGCGATAAAGCATGAATAATATTAAATTTTAGCTTGATATTTCCCCCCATTTAGTAGGAAAAGTGGTCCTTTAATACTTCGTAAACATCTGTTTTAACAAGTGTTTACTATCCCATGGAGGGCTGTACTGGGTTTACGGAACTCTCGTATTCATGCATTTTGTGCCTCATGTTGGGTTTGGTGAGTGTATTAGTCAGGGTTCTCCAGAGAGAGACAGAGCCAATAGGATATATACGGATATATGTATATCCGTTTATATCCATAATCGTGCAGTTAGGGAAGCCAAGAAGTCCCATTATCTGCCTGCCATTTGCAAGCTGAAGAATCATAGCCAGCGGTGTCATTTAGTCTGAGTCCAAAGGTCTGAGAACCAGGGCCACCTGTGTCTGAGGGCAGGTGACAGGTGTACCAGCTCGAACAGAGACTTTGCCCTTCCTCCACCTCTTTGTTCTATTCAAGCCGTCAGTGGATTGGACGATGCCCACGTGTGTTAGCGAGGGTGGTCTTCTTAACTCAGTCTACTGACTTCAGATGCTTTCCCAGGAGCCCCCTCACAGACGCACCCAGAAATCACGTCTTACTGTCTAGGCATCCTTTGGTCCAGTCAGGTTGACATGTTAAGATTCACCATCACCGTGAGGGATGTGGAAGAGGGGTTTACCGGGAGAATTTGGCTGGCCCCATGCACTTCTGGGGGCTAGAAGTCTGTGGAAGGCAGTTGTCTCTGCCCCTGGGTGGGCGTGTTGTCAGGAAGGAAACGCAGTCGGAGCCTGAAGAGCCCTGTGGCACTGCAGCTCAGTCTGTCTCTCACCACCCTCCCACCTTGATGACTTCGGGGGACATGCGGAAGACCCCACGCCCTTGCCCTTGGAAATCCTCACACGCCTGCCTCCAGAGCTGGAACCGCCCTAACCTTGTCTGCTTCTCCACTGCTCCCGGGCACACTCCCCTCATGGCTGGAACTTGGGACCCTCCAAGAGAGGGGGTCCTGGGAAATGCAGTCCCCATTTAGCTACAGCGACACAGAACAATTCTTATTGTATATTACCAAAATACCTTGGTGGCCATCTTTATTCCATCTGACACCTTTTCTAAATTTTCAGTCATTTCCTTAGGGTAGATCTGCAGGAGAGGGATTACTGGATCAAAGAGTCTAAATATTTTTATAAAGATTTTTATTTTATTTAGTTATTTGAGATAGAGTGAGTGAGCACACAAGTGGGGGCAGGAGTCGGGTAGGAAGAAGCAGGCTCTCTGTTGAGCAGAGAGCTCAATGTGGGGCTTGATCCCAGGACCCTGACCTGAGCCGAAGGCAGAGGCTGAGCCACCCGGGCTCCCTGAGAGTCTAAATATTTTTCAGAGTCTTCATGTGTTACGAGTTGATGCAGAAAAGTTTGTATCAGTCGTAACACCAGGCTGAGTGTGAAAAGTCTCATCTTACTGCAGTGGGGCTGGTCCTGAGCACTGTGTTCTCTCTCCTTCGCTGTCTTGAGGTTTCCTTCTGAGTTGTTTTTTCCTGCCCATTAAAGTAAAGCCCCCCACCCTTTTTAAAAAATTAAATTGGCATTGCAACAGGCGAAGACCGGTGGAAGGTGTGTGCTTTGAACCTTGAGAGAATCACTGAATGGATATTGTGAATCAGAGGTAAACTACCCTCTCCTGTTTCTGGGTCTTGCTAATCATCATGGCAATAAAATGAAAGGGCTAATTAGTTGACACAGGTAGGGGAACGGGGATTGGCACTTTTGCAATGAAGCTCATTTGGTGCAAACTTGCAAATTAGCTACAGTTAGTTTCTACAGAATGTTTTGGGATAGTTTTTGATGGCAAGGACTTTCTCTGTTTTAAAAAGTTTTGTTTTCTCTGTACAAGAATAGCTTTAATTTTCATGGGTGACTTCTAACCCTAAAAACATAATCTGTCATTTTCGTTTCTCATTGTTTGTCTTTCCCTCTGTATCATCCGTCCTATTGATCGCAGACCCTTAGAGACCTCGTGTCATTAGTGTTCTGATGACTTTTCTTCCTCGTTAATTTTCACTGGAAACTGGCATGCAGCCAAACCTTCATGGAAACCACTGTCGTCTGTGATTCCGTGTCAAGCAGAATGTCTGGGCTCTGTCCGCGTTGTGGCTCTTGGCTTACTGAGGGTCAAGTTTGTGAAGCAAATGTTAGCCCACATTCCAGCAACTTCTGAGTTTTACGTCTGATTTAATACTCCCTTTAAAGAATGCATCACGGTTGGTGTCTTCCCCAGCTGCCCACAATCAATCAGGCAACCTACTGACCCAGTTTTAACGTAAATCAAACTTAACATTTTCATAAATCATAAAATTAGAATGTGGATGTTTTCTGACTCACACAATGAGCTGAGACTTATTGGTTTGTGGCCGTATGCTTGGTTGTCCTGAAAATATAAGATTCCACGGCGCCCCAAGCGCTTGAGGGTAGCTTCTACTGCGGGGAAAGGAGGGTGGGGTGGCCTTTTGTCTCTTCCCTGGCCACCTGAACTGTCAAAGGGGGTCCCCGGGACCAGCATCACACCTGTGTGATCTGGGCACTTGCTAGAACGGCAGAACCTCAGGCCTCACCCAGGTGCACTGGAAGAAGTTGACCCCATGCTTGATTGCTGTGCTCGGTGCAGGGTGGGGAGCTCTGTCCTGCAGAAGGCGATCTGACCTGCTCTGCACCCATCGCTAGCTACCTTTTGCAGCTTCCTGGTCACATTCTGGCCGGGCTTTGCTCCGGGAAGACCCAGACCTCTGGAGTGGCCTCCATTTTATTGATCTGCATACTGAGATTTGTTTAAATTCTTGGAGTGCCTTGGAAACAGTGGCTTCAGTCCCTCTGACTTCTCCGTTAGTGACGTCAGACGGAGCAGAGCCTGCTGTCCTCACTGGGGCGTCCAGCTGAAGAGTGTGACCGGGACAGGAGTTACCGGGGGCTTGAGGTTGGATCTCTTGTTTTTGAATCGGAAAATATGCAAAACATAACATTCATCATCTCAACCTTTTCTTTCTTTCTTTTTTTTTTTTTCGATGTTTTTATTTATTTATTTGACAGAGGGAGACACAGTGAGAGAGGGAACACAAGCAGGGATAGTGGGAGAGGGAGAACAGGCTTTCTGCTGAACAGGGAGCCAGATGCGGGGCTCGATCCCAGGACCCTGAGATCATGACCTGAGCCAAAGGCAGACACTTAATGACTGAGCCACCCAGGAGCCCCTCAACCTTTTCTAAGTGTACAGTTCAGTAGAAACAATTTACCTTTTTCCTGTGCAACCAATGTGCAGAGCTTCGTCCTGCAAAACAGAAGCTCCCAACACGTAAGACGGGCAATGCTCACTCTCACCTCCCCGCACCCCTGGCCAGCACCTTCTACTTTCTGTCTCTGTGGACTTGACGACTCACATCGTATTCGTCCTTTTGTGTCTGGCTTCTTACGCTTAGCATGACGTCCTCAACGTTCATCCACGTCCTAGCACGGGTCCGACTTTCCTTCCTTTTTAAGGCAGAATAATATTCCGTTGTATGTATGAACCCCATTTTGTTTACCTATTTGTCATCCTTCTGTGGACACTTGGGCTGCCTCTACCTTTATGATGAATCCCTGAACTTAGGCAACCCAGTTTCCAGTACTTTAAAAATAAGAAACACAGACCTGATGCTTTCACACATTTTTTGGGAAAATGATTTATTTATTTATTTGAGGGCAGTAGGAGCAAAGGGAGAGGGAGAGAGAGAATCTCCCGAAGACTGTGCTGAGGGCAGAGCCCAACTCGGGCCTCAAACCCACGACCCTGAGCTCATGACCTGAGCTGAAACAAGAGTCGCACACTTCACGGATGGAGACACCCAGGCGCCCTTCAAGCATTCTTTTAAACTCTAGTTACTGGATACTAAATAAAATAAAATCTGCATCTGTTCATAAAAAACAAAAGTATATGTCATCTAAAAACTTTCACGGTTTCTCCTAATGATATCATTCACTGTTCTTGAAGAGACTTCATTTTTTTTTTTCCACTTAGAAAAAAAATCTCTTCACCCAGCGTGGGGCTCAGACTCATGACCCCAAGGTCAAGAGCTGTGCGCTCCACTGACTGAGCCAGCCCCGGGCCCCAGCAGACCTCATTTTTGAATATCCGTAACAACAGAACTTCGAAAGCTGGTTTTGAACAGCTTTATTGATCTAATTCACTTACTGTGCATTTCACCACTTAAAGTGTAGGATCCAAGGATTTTTGGTATGTTTTCTGGGCTGTGGAATTATTACCACAGTCAATTTCAAAACATTTCTGTCACCGCCCCCCACGCCCCAATCCTGTACCATCAGCATTCACTCTCCTAATCCCTCCACTCTCCCCTCCCCCTTGTGTACTTTCAGTCTCTCTGGATTTCCTCTTCTGGACATTTCGTATTAATATGACGATACAGTATGTGATCTTCGGTGACTGGCTTCTGTCACTCAGCATCATGTTTGCAGGATCTCTGTAACCTTCTAGGATGTCAGCTGATCCCCCCCGTGAGAGATTTGTTTATCCCCATCTGGGCGTTCTACTGGCACGAGCAAGGTGCGGGGTGGGCCGCAGACATCCGGCAGTGACGACCAGCCACGTCTCCTGGCCGCACCGTGCTCTCGGTCTTGTGGGCACGATGGGCATTAACTGGGTCATTACACAGATACAAATCACCGGGGTTGATTTCTGTAATGGAGAAAACTTGGATACTTTGAAAATATGTAGCGGGGAAGGTGAGGGAGGCTGCCCTCCGTTCCTGTTTGCATCTTTAAGATGGCCCTGTCCAAGGGCACTTGGGGGGCTCATTTGGTGAAGTGTTTGACTCTTGGTTGCCGATCAGGTCATGATCTCAGGCTCATGAGACCGAGCCCCGTGTTGGGCTCTGCACTCAGTACGAACCCTGCTTGGGATTCTCTCTCTCCCTTTCCCTCTGCCCCTCCCCTTGCTTGTGCGTGCTCTCTAAGTAAATAAATGAATAAATACGTAAAATCTTAAAAAAAAAATAAAAAAGACAGCACTGTCCATGTATCTCATCGTGAGAAATCCCTTCCATCAGTGTTTATACGCGGTGACTGGTGGGGAGCGATGACATGGTCAAGAGGGAGACTCTGTCTGTTTGCTTGAGGAGCTCACCCCATCGCAGGGCCGACAGCCATCTGTGCCTCGGGCTGGTCGGCGTGATGCCAGGCCATGGGCCAGTCTCTCTGAAGCATTCAAGGGAATCTTTAGGGAATAGTGATGAGGATGTTTGATTAGATTTTTGGAAAATGAATAAAATTTGTTTCGGAAGCCAGTAGGTGCACGGGGGGAAAGCAGCATCTCAGTAGAGGTCGTGAGCATAAGTGTGAAGGTGCTCGGTGGGTTCGGGGTTGGGGAGGAGCATCGAGGATCCGCTGTGGTCGCAGCGTGGAGAACGCCACAGAAGGCTGGAGGGTAGGCTGCTTCCAGCTGTGAAGTACCTTAAAGCAAAGGTTAGAAGCTTGATCCTGGAGACCTCAGGATTTTGACCTTGAATTCTGAGTACTCTTGTTCCCGTTTGAGTCAGTCGGCGCATTCCCCTCCTAACCCTGACTCGCCGTGGGTGCGAGTGGAGGTGGCAGATCCTGGAGAGTCCGTTCTAGAAGGCCCCAGACTCTTCTGGAGGGAGACTTGGAAGTGTCAGCGCAGAGGGCATCAGAGCTTTCCTAAGCAGGAAATGATCAGGCCAATCTGATGGGTTCACTGGGATGTAGATATGGGTTGTCGGGAGACAGGCTGAAGGGGGTTGGATGGTGCCAGCAGCTCCAAGGTATAGAGGTCCTGGGCCCAGACTTCCGGGTGGAGACGGCTGCCGTGAGCTGTCCTGTATGGGCCGTCACCGTCATGCTGTATGGCCTGTTAAGTAGGAGGGAGACTCCGGACGAGCCCCTCACGGCTGTAGGGCCCATTTCATCACACCAGGTGACATCCAGGCTTCCACGGGAGGAGGGTCAAGGCTGAACGTCCCAGCCTGCAGGGTCCGGCCACGCCTATCTCAGGGCAGTCTGTCCTCTGTGCTGGGTTTTGGTGCATCACTGCCCAGGGCCGTTTGCAGATTTGTTCCTTTATTGGCCCACGTGACGTTTGTTGTAGCCCCTGGCTCCAGTGGGCGTGCATTCAGAGACGGATATCACTGGCACGTGGGGTCCGCGAGGTCACGCTGGCATTGATAATTAAAGCTCCCATCCTTGTCCCTCTGCGGGCCTGCGAACGTGTGTTCACTTGCAGTGTTTCCCTCAGGATTTCTGCAGGTTCCCCCAGAGTGGGGTCCAGTGTCACTGAGGCTGGTCACGGTTGGTCACAGCCTGTCCTTCCTTTCTTGGCATGCCTCCGTCTGTCAGCTCCACGCTCTAGGAGCCGCTCTGAAGGACTGTCTTGCTCAAATCTTTATAATGAGCATATCCAAGTCCGTGCCAAGGGGCGAGTTGCAGGCAGAAATGCTGGAGAATGGCTGTCTGCCCCCTGAGATGTTGTCATCGGGGAACCGAAGTGACAATGCTGGGTCCCAAGACAGGTGAAACCTCAGGACACAGCTCCTTCAAGGTCTCCTCTAAGTAACGCTCCCCATCCTATGATATCTATCCCGTGAGAGGGTACCCTGTTAAATATGGATTTTCCATGTAAATTTTCCTCATAGGAATTTTCCGTATGAAATCTCCTCATTTTCCATATGAATTTTTCCATATGGATTTTCCTCATAGTATGTGCTAGAATCTGAAATTGTCTCATTTATTTCACAGTGATGACCTTTTAATTACACTCTTAAATGCATTGATTGTCTCAGTGACTGCGCAGCTTGTCCCGGGACCCAAGGCCAGGCACTCTGGCCAGGGTCCAGCTCCTAGCCACCACCCATATGTTTATTTTGTCTCTGTCAACAAGAATATCAACTCTGTGCACCTTGTCTCACAGTACCAACAACCTTCATGCTTAGTGGGCTTGCAAATGATGGCGACCAAATGAGTAAGAGATCAGTGAGTGGCCAGGGGGAGCTCCTTGAGGCAGGGAGGCATGGGCTGATGAGTGCAGGGGGCGGGGGTCGCACGTGGAGGTGTGGGACATTTCTGGAACATTCTTGGATGGTGTGAACTTGGCACAAAGGGATCGGCTACTTTGGGGTTGTCAGGGAGGAAAGTGAGAGAGACCCACCTGGAGAGGTAGATAGATGGACTTCTCCAAAAGATGTTCCTATTATATGGAGAACTCCCAACGGAGTCCTTTTAGGTATGATTGGGAAGCCAGCTTTGTCAGACTGTGGGGGTACTTGTTAAAAACATACCATTTATTGCATCAGCGTCTGGGATTGGGGGGCTGGTGATCTACATTCTAATGCTTTTTTTTTTTTTTTAAAGATTTTATTTATTTGAGAGAGAGAGAGAGAGAGCATGAGAGGGAAGAGGTTAGAGGGAGAAGCAGACTCCCCGCCAAGCAAGGAGCCCAATGCGGGACTCGATCCCGGGACTCCAGGATCATGACCTGAGCCAAAGGCAATCACTTAACCCACTGAGCCACCCAGGCACCCCTGCATTCTAATGCTCTTGCCAGGAAAGGCTTTTGCACACTGATGCTTGAGAACCACTGCCCTGAGAAACAAGGAGACTTCTAGTAAGATCTTAATTTTTATCTTGCAGGTTTTCTTCGAAAGCCCTCTTCCCCTAGCCCTCTCCCCAGCACTGAGTCTGAAATGGAGCTGTAAAGAAATACAGACCCAGGCTAACACGGGAAAGTATGATAAGGGTCTGTGGCTGGCTGGTTGAGTTCCTGGTGGGACCCTCTTCCTGGTTTGTAGAGGGACAGCTTCTGTTGTATGCATATATGGTAGAGAGAGAGAGAGAGAGAGAGAGAGGTCATTGCTTTCTTGTCTTCTCTTACAGGAGCACCAGTCCTGTTCCTGAGGGCTGCAACCTCATGACCCAGTCACCTCCCTAAAGCCCCATCCCCAAATACCATCATGTTCGGTGTGAAGACTTTCAGCATAGGAGTTTTAGGGGAGGACACAAGCATTCAGTCCATGGCCGTCCTTTGTGTGTTCATCTTTGTGTGTGTCTTGTCTTTCGGACTTTTGCTTGTAGGTTATAATTGTTTTCTAGGGCTCCTGTAGCAAATCACCAGCCACCTGGTGGTTGAAGCAACAGAAGTTTATTCTCTCACATTTCCGGAGGTCAGAAGTCCAAAATCAAGGTGTTGGCAAGTTCCTACTCCTTCTGAGGGCTCTAGGGAAGATTTAAGCTTCTGGCGGCTCCTGGTAATTTCTGGCACTCCTTGTCTTGTCTTCCTTGTCCAGTTTTCTGCCTGTGTCTTCACGTGACCACTTTGTCTGTGTGTCCTCTCTTCTTGTAATGCACCAGCCGTTGGGTTTAGGGCTTGTCCTAACCCATTGTGAATTCATCTTAGCTTAATTATATCTGGAAAGACCCTACTTCCAACCTTCTGGGTAAACATGAATTTTAGGGGGACAGTATTTGACCCACTACCTGTAAGGTTTGGTTCTGAAGGCATTTCTGCTTTGTGGATTGTTTAAAGGGACCTCCACCATGAACACTAACAACAACAACGCAACAAGTTACGGGGCCATTTCAATTCCAAATCTCGATTCTAAACCTGTCCATTGTTTTGGAGAATCTTACATGCTTTTCCTGAGACCCGATATCAAATTCATTTATCTTCAGAGTCTTCAGAAAGACTAGTTGATTGCATATGAGTTGCTGGAAAATTCTTTCATGGATATCCCTTAAGTCAGCTTCCCTTAAATAGCTCATTCTTTATGCTCAGTTTCTGGAGATTTCTCTGGAGCCTGTGTTCACACAGGGCATCCAGGAGGGAGTGTAAAGAAGGTGGGAGGCTCTGGCCCATGGGTCCCTTCCACAGCCACGGTGGCTGATGTGAACATCCTGGGCCGTGTGTGTTGGCTCTGCGGAGTTTTCTTGCTTTCCAAACTCATTTTCTGTATCATGATGTATTCTTTCAGAAGAGAATCGGGAATGTGCTTCTAATCCAGTTGCTAATCCAGCTCTAATCTGGTTACCAGGTTCTCTCCTAACATATTTTTCCTCTCTTAAATTAAAATTAAATTGAGTTACCCTCTTTTTAAATTGCGCAGTAGTTTCTTAGAAGGACGTAACATGGTTAGTTTAGCTGATTCTTCTGGTTCAGGATTGAGTTTTCCAGTTTCTGTTTTACTAGTTGTAGGGCTTATGAACTTCCTTATGTATAGATTTTCGCATCTTTTATTGTATCTTTAGGTATAAACCTTTGTATCTTTTGTTTTGTCTTTAGCTCTGTTTGTGAAGGATCAAGATCTTGGGGATGGTGACGTTTAGCTCGAGGCGGGTTTTCTGTACGTTTAAGATGATTCATCATCGGGGCGCCTGGGTGGCTCAGTGGGTTAAAGCCTCTGCCTTCAGCTCAGGTCATGATCTCAGGGTCCTGGGATCGAGCCCCGCATCGGGCTTTCTGCTCAGCAGGAAGCCTGCTTCCTCCTCTCTCTCTGCCTGCCTCTCTGCCTACTTGTGATCTCTGTCTGTCAAATAAATAAATAAAATCTTAAAAAAAAATGGTACATCATTACTGAAGATGTGGGGTGCCTGGGGAGGCTCCATCAGTTAAGTATCTGACCCTTGATTTTGGCTCAGGTCGTGATCTGAGGGTTGGGAGATTGAAAGCTGGGTGTGGAGCCTGCTGGAGATTCTGTCTCTCCTCCCTCTGTCCCTTCCTCACCCCACACGCTCTCATGCTTTCTGTCTCTCTAAAAGCTTTGTCACCATCCTGCTTCTCATCACAACTGTTTAATGATGACATATTTTTTGCTTATTGGTACCAGTGAGCATTTCAAGGATTTTACTTTGCTTTCAATAAAATTTCTCATGCATTCTTGGACAGGTTAAGAGAATTAGCAGGAAAAACCCCAAGAAACGCTCCCCTCTGTTGAGTGGCGCCCTTTGTACTGTGTGTTTTCTTGCATGGTCTCATTTCATTGCCGCTGCCCAGAGGAGAAGGGGGGAGGCTAGCGGCATTCCGTTACATATCCAAGGTCTCATGCACAGTGGGGCTGAGCTGTTTCCAGAGCAGAAGCTCCTGCCTAGGACATGGTGGGGACTGGCCAGCGCGGCTGTCCCTGGCCCTGTGTGAGGAGGGAGGAGCTCTGAGACTGGTTTGCTCGAACCTTCGCCTGTGGTTACCAGGATAGACCGCTCAGTGGGCAGTCAGGAGGCCTTGGACAGAGCTGGGCTTCAAACTGTGTAACCTTCACTCTCCTTTCTTCTCCATCAGTCGCAGTTAGAGAAAGGACCGTTCTGTCAGGCCTTGCCCCCCAGCGAGGTCCGAAGGGCCGTCTTTGAGCTTTGAGCCGAGTTCTGTGCAGAGGCCTGAGCCGTGGGTGTCTGCGGGCTGCCTTTCTACTCTGGAGGTGTGTTCACCTCCACATTCCCATGAGGGCTCCCAGGAGAAGGCTGTTTTTCAGTTTCCTTTTCATTTGGGGTGACCCCTCTGACTTGTTTAAAGCTAGGCTGAGCGTTCTGCTCACTTTCTGACCAGAGCTTCGCGGCGGTGGTTCTGAAAGCTGCAGAGGGCTTGCCTCTCGTCTGGAGTCTGGTGCTCTCCCTTGCTGGGCCCTGCGGCCTGGCTTCTGCCCGCGGCTGCTGGGTCGGGGGAGGGTACACCCAGGGGTGTCCTCACATCCATTTTGATAGCTGGTGCATACACCTGACTCAGGATGCAGCTGCTCTGTGGGCGTTTGGAAGCCACAGAGCCTTCTGCCCTGGACTCCTGCCCCGGCTCCTGTATTGGTCCCTCTGCTTTATTCATTCATTCATTCACTCACTCACTCATTCATTCATTATTTTGAGAGAGAGAGCACACAAGCAGTGGGGAGGAGCAGAGAGAGAGGGAGAAGCAGACTCCCCGTTGAGCAGGGAGCCCAACTCGGGGCTCAATCCCAGAACCCTGAGATTTTGACCCTAGCCAAAGGTAGATGCATCACCGACTGAGCCCCCCAGGCACCCTGTGGGTCCCTCTGCGTTTGTCTTGCCCTCTCACCATCTGTCTTGAGCCGGTAGCCAGAGGGCACCTTCTGGCTAGTGTTGCTCTGCTCAGAACCTTTCTGTGCTTTTCAGCCGCCCCGCATAAGCACCAAGGTATTCTCAGTGGTTTCGGGGGCACAGCACGGCCCTTCTGTTTTCCCCTCTCCCTCTTGCATACTGCTCTCTGCCTGTTGCTCAGAGGTCTGGGGCAAATGCCGGCCGCACTGCCTTAGTGCTGACTGTCCTCCACCTGGAGGACTCTCCTCTGGGGAGCCCCATGGTGGGCCCCTCCACTCCTCCTGATGTGGGCTCTATCATGTCTCCATTTCAGTGAGACGGTCCCCAGTCCTCCTGTGGGAAACCACCCCGAACGTGTCCACCACATCCCTGACCCCATAGAGAGAATGTGGCCTTGAGGGTTGGACACGTCCACGGTGACTGTAGGTGTGAATTCCCTGCGAATGTTCTGGAAAGTACATGTCTGTTCTCCATTTGATGGCGGGAGCTTTCTTCTTGTAGAAACCCTAGTAGCCACCATGTGTTTCATTCCTGTGACTTGTGGGATCTTTGCTTGGCTCGTGTGAAATGCAAACTTGATTCACTTGAGAGGTCACTACAGGGTGCCCTCCCATGGTCCCCTGAAGGGCAGTAGTGTCAGAAGATCTCTGCATTTCCAGCTATGTAAGGTCCTCTGGCTGTTATGTCGGTTGGTAGAATTTAACTCTTAATTAGTAATGGGTTGCGAGACACTCGCGTGCAAGTAAATCCTCAGGTTTATCTTGGCTCGATGGGAAGTATTAGGTCTTGCGAACCAACAGGTTAGTACTCTCTGGTTCGGGCGCCTAGGTTGCAGACAGAATGAGAACAGCGCTGTTGAATTTCAGCAGCAGGCTGATTGTTTCGAAAGTCCTTACTGTGCTCCAAGCAGCTCTTTTCATGCGGGGCTGATCCGCTTCCAAGGTGGAGAGGAGGGTCAACATGGACTCCCCACTGTTTCTCAGCATTTTAATCGAATGTCCTCATTTCCAGTTTCCGTATGTATCTGTTCATTGTTTACTGCGTGGGAAGCAATGGAGTTGGGTACTGGGGCTCTTGGGGATGATTCCTGTCTTCAGGGAGCTTATAATTTGCTGGAGAAGGTAGACATGATCATCAATACTTAGATTATACAAAACTTGAATATGCATCAAAATATAAGCAAAGATCACTTTGCAGGATGGACAGCACCTGTGGCGCAGTAAGTGGACTTTCAGCAAGAACTGGGAGAGGGCAGGGCTATATGGGGTGGGGAAGGTGTGCAGGGATGGGTGAGCTGCATAGGGGAGATGGTGGAGTGAAAGTGCAGGGCTCTGGAGCTGGGGAGGAGCTGTCCTCTGGGGCGGGCATCTCGGTTTGTGAGGGGCCGTGTGGGAGGGAGAAGGGAAAGTGCATTTGGGTCACGTTACAGATACCTTTTAAAAAAAAAAAAAGATTTTTATGTATTTATTTGACAGAGATCACAAGTAGACAGAGAGTCAGGCAGGGAGAGAGAGGAGGAAGCAGGCTGTCTGCGGAGCAGAGAGCCCAACGTGGGGCTCGATCCCAGGACCCTGGGATCATGACCTGAGCCAAAGGCAGAGGCTTTAACCCACTGAGCCACCCAGGCGCCCCTACAGAGACCTTTTTAAAGGAAGCACCACATTTAAGCTTCAATGTGACTAGCAGAAGATGGGTGCCTGCTGGAAGTCTGCCAGGAGGGGAGAGTGAGATCCGTGGTCTATTAGAGAAACCGTAGGGTGGCGTCGGGAAGGCTGGTTGGTTGGGGGTGCTCTAGGCGACGGGGAAGCTTGTTAGGAGCTGGTTTCCATGACCAGGTTTGAGAGGAGCTTGAGCTGGGCGGTGGCTGAGCTCAGTCATGGAGGAGAAGGGTGGAAGAGACTGTGTGTGGAAGGCGTTCTTCTGGCTCTGTGGCCCCAGACAGAGAGGCCAGTTTTCTCCCAAACCACTCAGGAGCTCCAAAGAACAAAAGCTTGGGGCGCCTGCCTGGCTCAGTTGGTGCAAATGTAGCTCTTGATCTGGGGTTGTGAGTTCAAGCCCCACTTTGGATGCAGAGATTACTTAAAAAAAAATATATATATATATTATATATATTATATATTATATTATATTATTATATATATTATATATATTAATATAATTATATATAATTAATTATATATTAATATAATTATATATAATTAATTGTATATTAATTATATAATTATAATTATAATAATTATATATATAATATAATTATAATTATATATATTATATAATATATAATATATTATATATAATATAATTATTATATATATATATATCTCTGCGGAGCAGAGAGCCCGATGCGGGGCTCGATCACAGGACCCTGGGATCATGACCTGAGCCGAAGGCAGAGGCTTAACCCACTGAGCCACCCAGGCGCCCCTGTGTTAAGCATTTTATAAGTGTGTCTTTTTATAGAATGCTATAAGGATTCTCTTTCTTTGGAGCCTGCAGGGTAAGAAGACTCTCTAAAGTCCCTCTTCCCTCGTTTATTTCATATCGAATGCTTTTTTTGAGCTTCCATTTTAGTTTTCCAGGTCGAAGGAGACACTTATTTTTTGAAGGATGACACAGGACATTCCCCATGTCTCAGGGGTGTGCCTTTTCTCGCGGCTTCCTGCCCACCTGACCACAGAGGGCTTTCTGGGGGGCCATTGGCAGCCGGACTTCTCAGAGTAACTCAGAGTAATTGGCTGTTTCGAACTGGCGATTACTTTCTCCTCCTCTTGTGGCCGGTGTGTGTCCGCCCACACATTCTGGGACTCTCCTGGTTGGGTTGATAGATTTGTTTGGACGCGACCTTTCTCAGTTCCTCTTTCCCTGGGCTTTTGCCTGCTGAGGAAATGATCCCCGGATCCCATCCATCTGCGATGGTGGCAACAGAAGAGAGAATTTCTCTTTCTTATGGTCCAGGTCCAACCGCGCGGACACCTGTTCTTTGAAGGCTCTCAGCGTTGTGGTTGGTATCCCTTCCCGACGCAGAGACTTTTTCACTTCCTGCTTCTGGAAGTCATCAGGTTGGACGTGGGACAAGGAGGAGGCGCTGGAGGGCCCTCGGCTGACCTGGGATGCTTTTACGGGTTGCACCCTGGACACAGAGGAAGAGCCGGTCTCCCCCCACAACCTCCCTCCGCAACCTGGCCCTGTTTGTGGTTTCCCGTTTGTGTTTGATTCATTCGGCGAGCTTCTCATGCCCTTGGGGAATGTTCCCTGTTAGATATGAGAGGAAAAAGGACACTTCTCTTTTAAGTCTGATGAAAACCATGTGAGTAGGACCTGGGTCCATATGTTGGAGACTAATGCTTTTCTTCTGGGCACTCGATGACTCCCTTGGCTATTGAGGAAATCCGTAGGAGGAAGGGAACCTTGACTTTGGGACTCTCAGATCGTGTGTCCTCATGTTACAAAGAAAACGAATTCTGTCCATTTTGGAGGCTTGTCAGAGTTCTTTCTCTGCAGCTCTGGAATTTTCTTTCTGGTGCTTTCAGAGCGGCCAAATCCATGGGCTCCCGGGACTCTCGCTCCGGAGAGATCCACTGATGTGGGATGAAATGCAGAGCAGAGCCAAATCACAACTCTTGTAGGCCTTTGCCAGCTGCCCAATGTCATGTGTGCCGTCCCATGAACTTGGAAAAATGCTCCCCGAGCCCTGCTCCCATCCGCCAGGGTCGTTCTATGGATTTCCAGATGTTGAACTTGCACAGGTGACGTAACCCCAGCTGGTGTTGCGGGGTGGGCGTGGGGGGCTGGCTGCGTCAAGCTCATGACTTTGAGATTGACCCTCCGTCTCAGTGAGTGGCAGCAGTCCTGTGGAGGGACATGGTGCATGGTTTGTCTGTTAGCATGTTCTCTGCCTGGGCCTTCCCCCCAAAACCAACATCTGCACCTGGTGTTGAGCATGAACACACCTGTTAGTATTGGAGGGGACTGGCCAGCTCTGGATGATACATTTCATTTTTTCCCCCCCAAGAAGCAGGGTGATAATCCATTTTTATAGTGTCTCCTTCTCAGGGGCACAAAGATGGGGGCTTAGTTTCGGGGGAGAATGGAGTAGTCTGCGACAAGATGCATGAGGAGGAGATAGATTGGTACGTGAGCTGGGCTTTCCCATCCGGGCTCGGAAGTCTCTGAGGAGGGAACATCGGCTCATTGACCATCCTCTCGCTTCTTGAAAAGAGCGGATGAGCTACACTGTCTAGTACTTGACTTGTCCTGTACCGCACATGTACTTGGTGGGCGTTGGCAAATATGGGCCATGGGCCAAATCTGTACTGTCACCTGTTTCTGTAAATAAAGTTTTATTGGAAGATGACCAGGCCCGTTCCTTTATCCTAGTGGCTGCTTCCCCTCTTCAGATGGCAGAGTTGGCAGAATGAATGACCGCTGAGGTGTGAGATCTTTCCTCTCTGGCTTCTTACCGTAAGTTGGCCAACATTTGCCCTTTATCCAAACAGTGAAATCTCGGACATCTGTCCCCTTTATTTAAGATCTCTAGTTTTTCGTCTTTGCTGCTTGAAACCCAACGCATAGCTTCCCCTTGTTCCTCTCCTCTTGGTCCTCCGATTATTTTCAGAGTGCATTTTTGGCGGGATGCTGTTTTCCTCCTGGACTCGTGGGGGTGGTGCCACCACAGGCATTGGGAGATATGCCCCCAGATATGCCCCCAGACTGCGGGACAGCCTGACCCCACATGTCAGGAGCACCGTCCCTTTGAGCATCACTTACCTGGTTTTAGTTTCTGCCTATAAATCTTTTCTGCGGATCTCTGTAACGTCTCTCCCAGTGATGAGATTGTCCTTAGTGCTTTGCACTCCAGAGCGTTACCCACATTTGCGTCCCTTATTTTAGTTGCTTCCTGACACAGGAAACACGGGTCATTCAAGTGCCTGCCAGTAGCATGGAGAACTCACTCTAACTTCTCTGTCTGTTACACACACACACACGCGCGCGCGCGCGCGCGCGCCCCTACATCTTCAGTGCTGCAGTGAAGCCTTCAGTGACTCCGCTTCAGTCAAATCCCAGGCCAGGAAGCTTCTCTCATTTCTCAGGCTGCTGGAGAAAACTTGGATCTCCTGTTCCCTCAGAGGAATCACCAGTCTTTGTAACTCCTGCCTAAAAAAATAAGTAAATCACCGTCTTCTTCGCTTCCCCCTTCACCTGGCCCTCATTGCTTCTGGGGCCAGGCTTACAGCTTGTACTCAGAGGAAGCTGGCTGGGCTTCCCCACCAAAGAGGGAGTCTCTGTGGGAGACGGATGTTTCCTGCAGCCCAGAGATAGCAGCCAAGCCTCCCAGAGAGGTGGAGAGAGAGGGGCAGGGCTGCGATTGTGGGAGGGAGTGGGATAGCAGTGGTCCCAAGGGGAGCAGTGGAGTCCGTGGTGGGGAAGGCTGATGTGCTTGGCCTCCTCGGAGCATGAAGGAGCATGAAGTCAGTGCAACGTGACCCGGGGCTGTGGACCCTGCGTGCATCTAGACATGTGGGAGAGTCCCGGGGCCCGAGGCAGGTGGCCTGTGACAAACAGCCCGCTTCTGTGACTTCCAGGGAGACCTGGAGAAAGGAGGAAGTCTGAGTTTCTGCCACTGGGGGAAAGGGGGCGATGGACATGGGTGGGGTGGGGGGGGCAGTGTGTTTGAGACATCCTTAGGACCACCCACCTGGTGAAGCCCAGGGGACATTTGTGTGATGCAGATGGTGGGGTTGCCATGGCCTTAGAGCGCTGTGCTCACTCTTAAGCGCATGCTGGAATCGCACAGAAGACACATGCCCCTAGGGGTTCCGACCACGTAGGTTTTCATTAGGGCTCCAAAATTTGCATTTTTAACAAGTTCCCAGGTGATGCTGCTGCAGTTCTGGGAGCCACACTTGAGGAAGCACCAGCCTCACATAAAAGAGATAAACAGGGCACCTGTGTGGCTCAGTCCATTAAGCCTCTGTCTTCAACTCAGGTCGCCAGCCATCTCAGGGTCCTGGGATCAAGTCCCGTGTGGTTCCCTGCTCAGCGGGGACCCTGCTTCTCCCTCTGCCTGCTGCTCCCCCTGCTCACACTCCTGCTCTCTCTCTCTCCCTCCCTCCCTCTCTCTTCCTCCCCAACTCAAATAATATCTTCAAAAAAAAAAAGATAAATAGTGAAGTGAGCCCGTTCATGTCTGCAAAATGAAACTGAGCTAGGAAATGATTATAAGATGGAATAGAAAGCTAATTGTGTATTAAGAACAAACATTTGGTCCCCATTGGGTTGATTACTGTGTCATAATTTCTAAGTTCTAGAAAGGCTTATGCTGGTTGAGCAATAACATGATAGTAGAGACTTTCATTAAAATCTAATTCCTGTGCATTTGGGGAATTTATTCACTATAAACAGGAAGAATGTTTCAAAACTGAGTTTTGGCTCTTTGTGATTTTGAATCCTTTTAGCTGACTCAGTAAAAAGAGTCCCTCGTTTGAACATTTATGAAAGAAGATAATTCAAGGGCCAGAGCGGCTCCCTTCTTTTACTTTCTGGGTTCGTCCTCTCAGTTTCAGGAGGAACATTTGACGTCAGTGGACCTAAATTTTCAGCTGACAGACCGATTTTTTCTCTTTTAATTTCTGAATGTAGTAAAGATTGATGGAGGATGTTGGCCCCAAGTATAAAAATAACTAAAATGCAAACCAAAGAGTACAAGACAGACATGTAACATACAGTGTAACTATATGCTTTGAAAATATCCTGGTGCTCACTTCGGCAACACATATACTAAAATTGAAAATATCCTGGATGCTCTGGAATGATCTGGAATGAATGCCAGGTCTTTCAGAGCGCTGATGGCTGTGCCTGAGTTAGGATTTACTTTCTCTAAGGGGGAAGTACATCACACTGGCCAGGAGCTTTTTTAAAATGCAAACGTGCAAATTTCTGAAGAGTTCTCTTCTCGGTTCACCTGAGGAGGGTTAGTCATTCATGGAGCCCTCAAAAATCCTTGAAAGGATTAATTTGACTGCAACCAACTACTTTGAAAAGGAGAATATTGGAAACCTTGACCTTGACTTTGGCATTGGGGGCTGCTCCCGGTGCCTCTGGCATTGACTCTTCCCAGGGGGTGCTTTTGGTCCTGCCTCAGCCCCAGTGGTAGCAATAGGGCTTGGGGCTGAGTAACACTCTGGGTCCTTTAGAGCTACATTTATTAACAAGTTGTTGGGATTTCGGCCAAGGCTCTCTGACATCTCCGTGTATCCATCCCGCCATCTGTGAACCCTATGGGCGGGGTATAAATTAATAAAGTGCTTTTAAGGTGCCAAGAGGAATCATAATAAATAATATTAAACAACTTCAGGGATTTTAGCAATATTTACAGTTTTGGCTTTCACACGCTTAGGGATTTGGAATCGTTTTTATAAAACCGACTTGAAAATCATGCATCGGGCTTCCTTTATGTGATTGGCAACGTTTCAGAAACCACAAGGATCCCTGCTTCTCAGAGTTGTTCTGTGCGAGTCCCGTCTGTATGGGATGAAACTCTGCCTCCCTGTAAGGCATTTCTTTATGGGAACTGCTCTCTTGATCGCAGGGATGTCGGTGGTGGTGGTGAGTGAGCCGGGATGTGTTTGCGGCAGAAGAGGGACAAGCAGGGGAGAGAATGGTGTGGCTGGCAGTGTCGGTGTTATTGGCGTGGCTGGTGTTTTAATAAAATTATCTGCGGAGCTCGAAAAACTTGCCTGACTTGCTTGGGCTTTGTGAGACACAGTGCGCTGTTTCAGGAATTTGTTGATTTTTTAAGGTGAAAGGTGAATAAGGGAGGCATAGGGCCATACATACCACTGCTGCTCCCACAAGTTTGCCCTGTTGGGGTTTTGTCGAAGGTTTTAGATTTCTCAATCTTAGAGCTTTACCACGCGTGACTCATAGGTTCTGTGTTAATTCATTCAGTTTAGAAACTGAAGAAGTGGTTCTTTGGGCTGGGGATGCCAACTGGGTCTGCTCCTTTCCCATATCTGTGGATTCTTCCGGAATAATAGTGATGCCATCTCTTACCTTGGATTTGTAGTTTGGGACCTGAATGCTCAATAAATTTTCTTACAATTATAACAACAGCAACAACAACAAACATAATAATAACAAATAGTTAATAATAATATTATTAATATTAATAGTAGACAAATATAATTATTAATACTAATAGACAAAATTATTGCATCAATAATAATAATAATAATAATAATGGACAATACTTTAGGGTGCTTGCTGTGTGGCAAGTGCTGTTTTGAACCCTTGACCTGTATTCACTTTCTACAAAAAATTAGATTTTATTTATTTATGACACAGAGAGACAGTGAGAGAGGGAACACAAGCACAGAGGAGTTGGAGAATAAGAGGAAGGCTCCGTGCTGAGCAGGGAGCCCGTTATGGGGCTCGATCCCAAGACCCTGGGATCATGACCTGAGCCAAAGGCAGATGCTTAATGACTAAGCAACCCAGGTGCCCCCACTTTTTTTTTCTTTTAGATTTATTTATTTGGGGGTGGCAGAGGGCACAGGAGAGAGAATCCTAGGCAGACTCTGCCCTTAGTGCAGGCCAATGCTGGGCAGATCTCACCACTTGCCGGGCAGATCTGACCACCCTGAGACCACGACCTGAGCCGGAACCAAGAGTCAGATGGATGTTCAACCCACTGCACCCCCCAGGCGCCCCTTGTATCTGCTTATTTAATCCTTGAGAGAATCTTGTGTGGCAGGATCCTGGTCCTATTATCATGTCCCTTTCATAGCTGGAAGCTGAGCCACTGCGAGTGTAAGGGACTTGCTGAAGGTGATTCGTGTGGCAAATGGTGGGCTACGTATCCAGGTAGATGCTACAGGGATTTGATCCCTGAAGCATTAGGTTCTTGGTTCTTCCTCATTGCATCGTACACCCAGCACCAAAGTTCTCACGAATTTAATGTGTTATGGAGATGCTTGGATTTTTGTCTCAGAAACAGCTCGCAAGTATCAGCATTAGGGCTGATAACATTTTCTTTAAAGACCCTAACTCTGAAGGCAGGGCTCTCAGTTGATGTTTCGTGACCCAGGTGGGCGAGGGGCTGGAAAATGAGCTGTACATGTAACTCCTAAGGAGCCACCCCTGGGGGGGCTTTGCATGTTGGTGTGTCTTCAAGAAGAGTGAGGCTGACCACCTTTTGGAGTATTTCTCGTGTTTTGAATCACGGAGGAGCTTGGTTCTTTAGACTTTTCTAGCCAGCTGATGATTGCAGTTCATTCGTGTTCAGTCTTGGGAAGACAGAGGTGAATTCTGTGGGTGAGAGAGTCTGCTGGGTTTTGCTTTTCTTAATGCCGTGTTTAAACGCCCCTCATGTGTGTTGTGTGTGTGTTGGGGGAGAGGCTGGGGAGGGGACGTCAGCGGCAGAGCAAAGCAGGGAGCTCTGTAGGGAATCTGTCCATGGTGGAATTAGGCGGAGGAAATCAACTCTCTTGGACTTTGTGATGAGAATGGGAACTCGGACGGAAATGCTTCTTTTTTTTTTTTTTTAAAGATTTTTATTTATTTATTTGACAGACAGAGATCACAAGTAGGCAGAGAGGCAGGCAGAGAGAGAGAGGAGGAAGCAGGCTCCCTGCTGAGCAGAGAGCCCGATGTGGGGCTCGATCCCAGGACCCTGAGATCATGACCTGAGCCGAAGGCAGAGGCTTTAACCCACTGAGCCACCCAGGCGCCCCGGACGGAAATGCTTCTTTCTGGCTGCCCTTTCCAGGACTGGGGTAGCATGTTGGCAGAATTGTATCTGCAAGTTTTAAGGCTCAGTGTCAAAGAGGAATCTAGGAGGAAAAAGGAACTGCTTGATACGGACAAGCCCTGCGAAGCCAGCTGTGAATGTGATGAGTGGCTTTTCTTTTTGACTTAAATAATCACAGACTCACGAGAAGTAAAGAATACAGAGAGGTCTTGTGTACCCATTGCCTAGTAATGACATCCTGTTTGACTCTAATTTAGTGTGCGTCAAAACTAAGAAATCGATAACGGGCATGATGCAGTTAACAAAAATACAGAGCACAGTGGACTTTCCCTAGTTGTTGCATGTTACCTGTTTTATGTTTTTGATAATCCTTAGTACATATAATTTGACCAGTGTTTCTTGGTGGGCGGAACCTCTGACTAAGACTGTCATAAATATTTTACAGACACGTGATTTTTAGTTTAATGTCTAAGTGTTTTTTTTTTTTTTTAAGATTTTATTTATTTATTTGACAGAGAGATCACAGGCAGGCAGAGAGAGAGGGGGAAGCAGGCTCCCTACTGAGCGGGAGAGCCTGATACGGGGCTTGATCCCAGGACCCTGAGATTATGACCTGAGTCGAAGGCAGAAGCTTAACCCACTGAGCCACCCAGGTGCCCCGCCTAAGTGTTTTTAACACAGCAAACGGTGGAGTGGAATGAGAAGTCCAGCAGCCGAGTTAATGGACTAGAAACCAAACTGGTTATTTTCAAGTATGGTCTTGAACTTTTTGGGGATGTCATCTTCATTTTTGGTTGTCTTTTCATAGGGAGGAAGCTATCTAGAGATAAAGGATAATTCAAGGTCAATGTGTCATATTAAGAGCTCTTGCGGAGAATGATAAACAGATGCTGTTATCCCTGGAAAATGGAGAGATTTTGATTAATCAGATAAAAGGTATGGATGTACTGGTGGGACTCAAAGATCCTGAATGCCATTTCGTGATAACCGTTAGAGTGGGTATACTTTGAAAATGAGAGCCCCGTATGAGGCAGGCTTCGGTGCTGGCTACCCCACTCACCGTGATGGATTGCTCCTGGCTCCTCGGTCCCATCATGCTTTGTGGAGACTTCCCGTTAGCCTCTGTCGCTGTCTGCCCTGGATTCGAGCTATTTGTGGGGGTCCCTGTTGTCTTGGCTAGACTAGGAATTCTTTGAGGGCAGGGGCTAATTCACTTCACTTTTCTCTTTCTCCTTTTCGTCCAGTATCAAGCAGGATGCTTAGAGGATAAGGGATCTCTAGTCCTCTGCCTCTGGTAATTTCCAGACTATTCTTTATCCTGGCTTCATTTCTTCATGTGTTTAACTGGGCATTTGTCAGCATCTTCTGTGTATTTGAAATCAATACAGCTTAATTCAGCATAGATTATTGTGTAATTTGGGTCTATCATGAGACATGCTGGCCTTGTTCTCTAGTGTTACTGAAATATCATTAAAACAGCCTCAGAGCTTGGTAGATTTTCTCCTTGAATAAAACAGTAGAAAGTTTTTTTTGTTTTGTTTTGTTTTGTTTATTTGTTTCTCTGCAGCATAGAATTTTTTTTCAAAAAGTTAATCCTCTTTTACACTTAACTGGTAATACCTGGGATAATGATTTAAAATTCTTTGACTGCTGACTGCATTTTGGGGCTGGGTGTGAAGGATGTTGGCCATCATCTATGCTTATGACCTCTCCAAAGTGTCAGTGGTGCTGTGGGGCCTTGTCTTGTGTGAGAACTTTAGGAAGGTAAGTTTTTCAGTCACTTTTTCGAATGCGACGGTCACAGGGAGAGGAAATGCTGGGTCTTTGGGATCATTTGGCTACAATGTAATGGAAAGAAGTTCTCAACTAAACCTCCATAAAAAAATGGCACTGCTGAAGCAATATGGCGGAAGGTCGTGGGGAGCCAAGGATGTGTCCCTGAGGGGATGGGAGCAGGAGAATCAGGAAGGGATACCATCCTCCCCTATTTTTCAGAGGCCCATCTAGTCTGTTGTTTTGGCTTTTCTTGGAAGGCGTTGCCATTCTCTTGCCTCTGCCTGCAGATTGGCTTTCTTGCTTGGCTCTGGCTTCTCAGGTTCTCAGATTCACCGAGAAGCCTGCCAGATGGCTTTGACTTGGTATGAAGTCCTGTAGTCCAATACTATAAGATCTTTCCTTGAGATAGCTATCTTGGTCTCTCAGTATCTCAATTCCAAAATTTTAAGTGGGAGTCTGACCCATGTTGAGTCATGCATCCAACCCTGGTTTCCCCTAGCTGTTGCTGGGATGAAGGGGTCAGTTTGTATGTCGGGAAGTCCTAGACTCGTCTAGGCAGGCTTTCAAGAAGGTGGAGTTGGTGGGAGGCTATGATTGGCATGGCTATCATATCCCAATCAAGGAACAATTCACCATTGTTTGTATTTGGCTCCAGATTGCGTTGGGAAAGTAGGACCCATTCCTCTTTAGCCTGGTCTTGGCCTCCAACCTTTCCCAGTTGGAATTTCAGGTCTAGGCTTTGGGGTGAGGGAGAGGTACAGAGGTTCTGTAGTGTGTTTGTGGATAATGAAGAGTGGGTTCTGAACACTAAGAAAAGCAGGGGTGACTGGATACAGTGTCACTGGTCAGTATTTAATCGAAAAGATAGTTTAACTCATGCCTTGTATTAAATTAATGCATTTGAATTCTTCATTCTACACAAACTTGTTTACCTTCTGAGTTCTTAACTTTGACTTAAGGCATCCATACTCATCACACAGAGATTCGGCCTTCACGACCAAGAACTTCTGTTGTGTGGCATAGTCATTGGATGATGGGGGTACAGTGACGGAAGGTCCAGAAGAGGAGTCGGGGGGACCTGAAGGCTTCCTTTTCCCACTAACAAGCTGTGTCATCTTGGTGACTGTAGTTTTTTGCACCTCGGTTTCCTTATCTGTAAAATGCAGTAGGGAAAGTATCCACCTCAGAATGTTGTTGAGAGGGGTCAGTGGGATAATATCCAAAGGCCCCACTCGGGATGCAGGAGCGAACCAAATCCATTGCCGTGTTGTCCTCCTAGAGCTTGTATCAGCCTGTTCTGCCACCCCTTGAGCTTATAATCCAGAAGGAGTAATATCCTTGTATATCCTTCCAACTTGATGAAAAATTAGGTCTTAAAAACACAGGACATCATAGGGGGTGGGCGGGCTTCTTTGTCTTGTGAAAATTAGAGTATGTGAGTGCACGTGTGTGCCCATGGGCAGGAACCAGTCAGAATCAATGCAGATGTCAACATTCTTTGAAAAGGGTCTATTTTTCAAGGCAAACATGAAATGAGCTTTATTTGAGTTAAGAGAATAAATAAAACTTGCCAGAGACGTTTTATGAGCTGATATCTTGGCTTTGATGACCTAGAGAAAGACGTTCCTCCTTGTGCAGGGGTAACTCATTTTGCTTTTCTGAAATCAAAGTTAAAATTCTTAATGGATTTTAGTAACCCTAAATGTCGTATTGAATTTAAATTTGGACAGTTTCAGGTAACACATCTTTATAGTTGCTTTGGTTGACTCATCTCTTGGGTATAGCACACAACTCAAGATATAAAATCTTTCATTTTTAAAAGAATCTCACATTTTGCAAACTTTGCTATTGTGAAATAGAAACTTTTGGGGGAGACAGGCTCTTTTAGATGGGAAGAAATATGTATATTTTCCCCCAGTGGATCCAGACAGATCATTCTACCAGCCAATGGAAACAATTTCCTTTCTTTGCCTTGGGATTTGAAGCAATAATATATTGTATACAATATTTAACTCTGTTGACCTAAACTTTATTCTTTGTTTAGCATTTATAGATTGTTGTACACCTTAAATCCAAATGATTACAGTTTAAAATGGTACAAAGAATGTAAGGATACGCTGGTTGAAATTTTCGAGAGAGACTTTTTATCCAAGTCAGTACAAAACATAACTTCATTGCTTTACAGATGAATTATATGAAAATATCTGTGGGGTCATCGATGTCACATTTCAAATGTTAAAGCAAGACCCGTAATAATAGAAAGTTACTACTCTGCATCATACATTGTTAGTATTAATGAGTAAAGCCACCAATTCTTTGTAATTTCTTTTGGATTTCTGGCAAAGGATGTCTTTAATTGTTTGGGAAGAGACAGCTTGGAGACGAGATGGTAGTATTTACGTTTCTTTTCATCAGTTTCACAGAATGAGTGATCGACTCCGTATTTTCACATCACACCAAGTAATTCTCTAAAATGGCCAATGTTGTTATCACTGGCCATGAATTCTCCCCTTCACTGAAGGAGCAGGGAATGATCTTCAGACCCAGGAACAATGAACGTTGCTGTGAGGAGGGTGAGGTTGTGCTGGGAGCTGGAATGTAGCAATTTAGCAAGGATACTTCCGCCCCTTGTCCCTGTGTCTGGCTACACGCTTACACGCTTAGGTACTTGGATGCGAGGGACAATAACAAGATGTGGCTCCTTCCAAGGGTTGTATTAGTTTCCATTTTTAGTGGATTAAAATTATGCGGTGGTTTATTGTAAAAATCTGCACATTTCCATCAATAATGTAAACCATTACTCTCGTGTGGGAAGGCGGCCAGGGCTCCCCCAGGCCCTTCTCATCCACAGCCATTCATTCAAGAGGACGGCATAAAAAGTAAGATTGTTTAAAAATTTTCCACGCTGTTCTGAAAACAGGTGCTTCCTTTGTGAGTTCAAGTTAGTGAATTTATATGGTCATTTAAGCCCAATTTAAACCGTCGTTCTAAAGAACAAAGGCATTTTCTTTGCCCTGAAGATTGACATTTGCTCGCAGAGATTGGCCACTTCCTGTGACCCTGGGGTCCCATTCTGCTGGTGCAGTCAGGGGAGGTCAAAGGGAAGGCAAGCCCACTGGTGCGTGGTGTTCGGTTGCAGCGGGAGGCGCTCCGAGTTTGTGCGGATCCGCAGAGAGGCGGGCTGGAGCTTGCTGAGATGTTTATCGGGTACTTGATGGGGCGTCCATTCTGGAAGTTAGCTGCGAGAAGTCTGCAGTCCTTTTGTTCTCAGAAATGGTCAGTGCTGCAACCTGTCGCCTCTGTCCCTCTGATCTCCCCCTGCCCTTTCACTTTTCCCGGCCAGAAAGCAGCCCCAGCATCTTCACATTCGGACTTCTAGAGTGGAATGAAAGAGGTTCTTTCTGTGTAGAGAGGTTTGTCTGACACAGAGCTGCCTTTGACAGGCAGGGCTCCCCCCTTGCTGATTCAGAACCTACAGTGTTGGCACCAGGCCAGAGAGGACAGTCATAAATAGTCATTTGAACGAGGTTTCAGAACGTCTTTGTCCTGCCATCTATAGTTCTGGCGGGGACTGCTGGGCACTTCGTTAAGCCGAGTCCTGCTTTGGCCGGTGGGATTACAGTACTTTAAATTGTAGACTCCACATTGAGAACGGCAGTGTGAGATGACCGTGTTCAGCCGGTTAGCGCGGTGTCCTGAAGAGTGGGAAGAAAGATTCCCAGTTGAGGTTAAGGGATGCTTTTACTTTCTATGAAGCCCTAGCTTTACAAGGAGCAGGATGTCTTTGCCAGTGCTTTCTTCGTCCTGTCTTTGAGTAAAAGGCTAGATGATGGGATGTCTGGTTCCTTTTAGAGAAAAGGAGAAGGAACTTTCTTGGGAGTTTTTAAATTTCTAGTTGAAAAAAAAAAAGGTGATCTGGAACCAGTCTAACTAAAGGTAAGTTGTTTATTTGGAGGGATAGCTATAAGGATGTTTGTATATGGAGCTCTGCTTTTCTGATTTTTTTCAAGAGAAAGGCAAAACAATAGGAGGGATGTGGAGGAGAGAAAAGAAGGAAGAAAGCACAAGGAATCATGAAGGGTTAACAGTGCTTTTTGATGTCGAGGGACCTGTGTGGGCATTTGGGACAGTAGGTGTGGCTCTGGCCAAGCCAGCTTCTCTGCCTCTGTTTTTGTCATTTGCAAAATGACATTTATAAATGGGCATGGTAGTCCTTTAAGAGATAATATTTCTTTAAGAGCCACACAGGGTGCCTAGTACATTAAAGATACCTCCCCCGTCTTCGTTCCCTTCATTTCCATTTTCATAGTTGCCTCCCAGATCTTTGGCCCAATCGTTCGGCAGACTTTTGTCTGCCTCGTCTTACAAGTTCGGCTACATTGTTATTCACTTATATTTAGTGATATATAGTATCACTAAAGATAGTGATCCAAGCATCTTACTAAAGAAGAGATCCAAGCATCTCTTCCTTTTTAAAAATTTTTCCTCTACCATAAAAAGGTGGTAGGTAGGAAAGGCGATTCCCATTCCCCCGCCCCCCCACCCTTTCAATTTAACCATATTTATCAAGGACCAGGTCAGGACCAGGCTGGATTCTGGGAGCTGAAGGAAGGAATGGGAACAAGATGGACCAAGTCACTGCTCCCATGGAGCAGTCGGTCCGGAGGGAGACGGATGGTAGAAAACCAGTGTCAGGTGGGGGGAATGGTTGAAGAAGACGAACGTGGGGTTAGAGACTAGACATTAAGGAGTGGTGGTGCACGTGTCTGCTTTAGACAGGGAGGACTGGGAATCCTCCGACCAGGTATCACCTTGACGTCTGCACAGAGGGAGGGAGCAAACCTTGTAGAAATCTGGGGGAAAGAACACCTTTTCTAGAACATTCTTCCCGGAGAACTAGGAACGTGTTGAAGAACGGCAGGAGGCTTGTGTGAGAAAGGCAGGAAGGAGGAGCGCTGGGGCCAGATCACCTGTGGGACGTTCTCCCTGGGATGTGACTGGCGTGACATGGGAAGCGACACAAGTCAAACCACAAAACTGGCTGCCCTGCTCCTCTTCAGAGACTTGGCTAAACGTGTTTTGCAGAGAAGATGGAAAATAATAGTGTATCTGGTCCTTTGATTACAATTCCCATCATATAATAATTAACTGCTAGCTGTAATTATAGGACTTCCTCTAATTTAGTTTAGCGCCCTTGGGACCTCTATTAGCCTATATCCCAATCAATTTCACAGCTAGTAAGAGGGAAAAATGCCGTATTTCCTGTTGAAATGTTAAATCTGGCGGGAGCACGAGCTGCCTATTTGTTTTCACTGTGCTGGGCTGTTGTATTTTCTTCCAGTGCACTAAGGCTCCCTCCCGCACCCCCCTTCAAGCCCTCTCCTCTGGCGAGCTGGTTGAGGCATGTAGCATGTTGTTTTCCTAATTAGGATCTACTTTCACAGATAGTTGTTAATGAATTCCATGCATCTCACGTCCTCTCGGTAACCTCTCCGATTGGTATAACAGAAATTCTCAGCTGCCAGCCAAGGCAACATGTGTCCCCTCCTCTAGATGGATGTTTTAGTCAATATTTATTCTCACGTCTAGCACCTTTTCCTACCCTCACGTCCTCCGCATAAGCTCATTTATGGACAGAAACGCGGCCACCTCCGTTTTCTCGGCCGGGTTCTGCACTAGGTTGTCCGGTCGTAGAAAACACCAGGGGGATGGTCCTTTTTGCCTCTTCAGTGAAGTGGGTGACTTAGGGCGTCTGCGTGACCTTGGCCTCCGGGGGCTCCTCGCATCCAGTTTTCTCTGCTGCTCTGGTGCCAGAAGCTGTCTCTGCCTTCACACGTCTCTGTGCAGGTGGGTGCTGCCTGTCCCTGCGGACCCTCCTCTGTGGAGTTAGGCAGCGGGCTCTTTGTGACTTGACCAGAGGTAGCCCCTTGACACAGGGTCGTCTTCAGACAGCTCAGCCTCGTTAGTTTTGAAATAAAGCCCCCATAGCTTGTGCGTAGGAACTAGATCATTCCGTACTGTACAGGAAGAAACCAGGGATTTGCAGGCGAGGAAGTGGAGGGAGCGGTTGCCCAGGGCCGGCAGCCAAGTCATCACAAACATGAGCCCTGAGTCTGCTCACGCGGGTTCCTGCAAGCTTGTGGGTGTGAATACATGGATAGACCATTTTTCTTTTAAAGATTTTTATTTATTCATGAGAGACAGGGAGAGAGGGAGGGAGGCAGAGGGAGAAGCAAGCTCCCCAGGGAGCAGGGAGCAGGGAGCACAATGCAGGACTTGATCCCAGGATCCTGGGATCATGACCTGAGCGGAAAGCAGATGATTAACCGATTGAGCCACCGAGGTGGCCTGGATAGACTTTATTTTGAAGAGTAGTTTTAGGTTCACAACAAAACTAAATGGTAAGCACAAGGAGATCCCATTTACCCCTTAGTACCCCCCAGCCTTTCCTACCCCCCCCCTCTGCGAGCCTACACGGACTCATCATTATCACTCAGGGTCTGTACAGTAGGGCTCACTCTTCGTGCTGTGCATTCTGGGAGTGTTGACCTATCTATGTCCAGTGACTGCTACCATCATGACAACATCACACAGAGTAGTTTCATGGCCCTAAAAATTCCTCTCTGTGCCCCCTGTTCATCCTTCCCTCCCCCTTAACCCCTGATTTTTTTTTTCTTTTAAGGATTTTACTTATTTATTTGTCAGAGATCACAAGTAGGCAGAGAGGCAGGCGGAGGTGGGGTGGGGAAGCAGGCTCCCCGTGGAGCAGAGAGCCCGATACGGGGCTCGATCCCAGGACCCTGAGATCATGACCTGAGCCGAAGGCAGAGGCTTTGACCCACTGAGCCACCCAGGCAACCCATGATCTTTTTACTGTTTCTCTAGGTTTGCCTTTTCCAGAATGTCATGTAGTTGGAATCATGGAGCCTTTTCAGGTTACTTCTTTCACTCAGTAATATGCACTTAGGATTCTTCCTTATCATTGCTTTTTGGGCTGACTAACGTTCCATTGTATGACGTACCCTAGTGTGTTTATCCATTGCCCCCCCCCCCCCCCCCCCCCGCCACCACCACCGCTGGAAGGACATCTGTGTTGCTTCCAAGTTTTCGCAATTATGAATAATGCCTCTGTCAACATTCACGGGCAGATTTTTGTGTGGATAAAAAATATATATTATATTCCTGTCTATTATATATATTAAGGAAGTTTCGTTTTTTTTTTCTGTTTATGAAAAAGCATGTGCTCAGTTGTGTGACATTTGGAAAATATAAAACAAGAAAAGGAAGAAAAATTGAAAAATTCAGCCCGAGTCTCTGTATTAATTTAGTGTAATGAAACACATGAAATTGGAGCTGTCCTGGTAAATGCAGAACACACGGTTATTTCATATTAGAACAGTTGCTAGTAAAGGCAGGAAAGATGTAGAGCATTCCCAATGCTGGTTCTGTTTCCATTAAAAGTGCTTTTTAAGTGACTCTTTATGATAATCGACATTCAAGCAGTATCAGCTTTACAGAATAGCTAACTTAGAAGTCTCTCGAACAACTGACCTCCAAGGAGAAATTCTTCCCTTAAAAAAATACAGAACTTGGGGCACCTGGGTGGCTCAGTGGGTTAAGCCTCTGCCTTCAGCTCAGGTCATGATCTCAGGGTCCTGGGATCGCGTCCCACATCGTCCACATCGGGCTCTCTGCTCTGCAGGGAGCCTGCTTCCTCCTCTCTCTCTCTCTGCTTGCCTCTCTGCCCACTTGTGATCTCTCTTAAAAAAAAAAAATAAACAACAACAACAAAAAACCCCAAAAAACAGAACTTAAAAAAAAGAAAAAAAGAAAAGAGAATCCAGAACTACTTTAGTGATGGTTCTTAGTGCTTGCCAGTGGACGGAGTCCTGTCATTCCTGTGGGATCCCATGTTTCAGGTGCACACATGTTTTATAATGCCTGATGTGGCTGCTTTGGGTTATAGGAGGCTTTATTTGTGTGGCTCTCTGCTGGGTGGAGAGAGGGAGGGGTCTGCTGGGGAGGGGGGCACGGAATAGTAACACCTGAAAAGCAACTCCAGAAATAGACTGAAGTTGACCTGGGCATCTTTTTCCTTTTCATTGTTCTTTTTTTTTTTTTTTTTAAAGATTTTATTTATTTGACAGTGAGAGACACAGTGAGAGAGGGAACAAAGCTGGGGGAGTGGGAGAGGGAGAAGCAGCTTCCCGCTGAGCAGCGAGCTCTATGCAGGGCTCAATCCCAGGACCCTGGGATCATGACATGAGCCGAAGGCAGATGCTTAAGGACTGAGCCACCCAGGCGCCCTTCGTTGTTCATTTTTAACAAGGTAAACAAAACCTAACTCAACTCGGAAATATTTTTTCATGATTTTTGTGAATGTGAGTATATGCCTAGCAATTTTTTTTTCTTTTTTCTTTTTTCTTTTTCTTTATTTTGAGTAGGCTCCATGCCCAGCATGGAGCCCAGATGGGGCTCGAACCTGCAACCCTGAGATCAAAACCTAAGCCTAGATGATGATGCTCAACCAACTGAGGCACCCAGGCCCCCCCCCCCCTTTTTTTTGAGCTGTAATTTCTCCACTGTCTCTTTCTGGTGAAACAAAGCAGGTCTGGGACAAAAGTAAAAATGAAGGCTCATATAACCTATGTCTAAATATAAAGAAAGTTGTAAATGAGGTTAAAGTTGTAAAATAAACTGTGTTTTATTCTCCTACCTTGACAAATAAACTTCCTAATGACCTAGAAAGCTGGATTCAGATATAGAATGATTAGGGCTCCTTGAAATACCACAAGGAATTACAGAGGGGAGGGAAGCCATCTCCCAGCCCATGGCCATTTTTCTCCTCTTACCCCTGGCTCCTTTTTGGACCATATGAGGCTTCATGGACCCTACAACCACACAAACAGACTCCCTCTATAACCCCAACAAGTGGCTGCCCTTGGCCGTAAGAGTGCACATGTCTCCTCCCCGCCCTTGGGCGAATAGGGCTAAGGAGGTCTTAGGGAAGGGCTTGCATGTGGGGACTAGGGCCCCAGGGTAGGAGAGAGTCGACCTGGCCTCTGTGCATATGTCTGCTTGTTTTCCATGAAGGGCATGGCTGCTGGACAGTCAGCTTTGGGGATGATTCTAGAAAAGAAGATCCAGAGTCCTTTGCTACTAGGAATCTTATAGCTTTGGTTTTGATCTTGGAAAAGTTAGCCATTACTTTTACCATAACAAAAGTAGAGTGAGAAGCATCCATTCCCCATAAACACAGGGGAACTCAGCAGTGTGCAGTCCAAAAGTTGTTGTTTTTATTTATTTTTTAATTTTTAAAAAAGATTTTGTTCATTTATTTGAGAGAGAGAGAGAGAGAGAGAGCACAAGCTGAGGGAGAAGCAGGCAAAGGGAGAAGCAGGCTCCCTGCTGAGACTGGATCCCAGGACTCTGGGATCATGACCTGAGCTGAAGACAGTCACTTAACTGACTGAGCCACCCAGGTGTCCCTATTTCTTTTTTAATTTTTTGGGGGAAGATTTTATTTATTTATTTATTTGACAGAGATCACAAGTAGGCAGAGAGAGAAGGGGAAGCAGACTCCCTGCTGAGCAGAGAGCCCGATGTGGGGCTTGATTCCAAGACCCTGGGATCATGACCTGAGCCGAAGGCAGAGCTATAACCCACTGAGCCACCCAGGCTCCCCTCTTTTCTAATTTTTTAAAAAAGATTTTTATCTTAATTATTTGACACAGAGAGAGACACTGTGAGAGAGGGAACACAAGCAGGGGGAGAGGGAGAAGCAGGCCTCCCGCTGAGCAGGGAGCCCAATGCATGGCTCGATCCCAGGACCCTGAGATCATGACCTGAGCTGAAGGCAGATGGTTAATGACCGAGCCACCCAGGTGCCCCTATTTTTTAATTCTTTAAAAAGATATTTATTTTGAGAGAGAGAGAGAGAGAAAGAGTGCAAATAGGAGGGGCAGAAGGAGAGGGAGAGAATCCCAAGCAGACTCCACAGTGAGCCCAGAGTTTGATTCGGGGCTTGCTCTCACCACCCCAGGATCATGACCTGACAGTTGGACACTTAACCGACTTGTACCACCCAGGCGCCCCAAAAGTTATTGTGTTTAATAGATGACTATATTGTGTTCTGGCATAGGTTCATTTAGAAAGCTCGAGGCTCAATCTACCAAGGAAACATACAGAACATTTATACAAGTTTCCCTCCCCCCCAGAAGAACCATAATAAAGAATTTCACTCTTCACTTTTCAAAAACCTTAATGGAGATTTAAGCATTTGACTCTTAATTTCAGGGTTCAAGTCTAGGACCTTGAGATCATGACCCGAGGCGAAATCAAGAGTAGGTTGCTTAACTGAGTGAGCCTCCCAGGATCCCCAGAAAAATTCTGTAGAAAGCACAAAGACTTTCTGGAGCAAGAGTCTGCCTTTCTGCCTGTTCCTCTTCCCCCCCGCCCCAACTCTCATGCTCTCGCTTCTGCTCTCTCTCAAATAAATAAAATCTTAAATTTCCTTTTTTTTTTATCTAATAAGAATTTTTTTTTTAAAGATTTTATTTATTTATTTGACAGACAGAGATCACAGGTAGACAGAGAGGCAGGCAGAGAGAGAGAGAGGGAAGCAGGCTCCCTGCTGAGCAGAGAGCCCGATGTGGGACTCGATCCCAGGACCCTGAGATCATGACCTGAGCCGAAGGCAGCGGCTTAACCCACTGAGCCACCCAGGCGCCCTAATAAGATTTTTTTAAAGTCTGTTTAACCTGACGAAGCTCATACAGAAAAGGGTTGTGTTCCAGAGTTTTTCCCCACTGCTGAAAATATTCCTGATTATGGAATGTAATGAAATAAATTTGTCATGTTGGACATAATAGCATGGCAGAGCACGGAATGAAGAGCCCAAAACTCACAGTGGAGGCCTGACATTTATAGTTATAAATGTGTGCCTTAGGAATTGATTTATAAAGAAGAATTTCAGTGCTAAAATAGATAAATTGAAGCTTGTTCTCACTAAGTAGGTTAGATAGTTCATCAAATATTGGTTAAAATCTCTCTCTCTCTCTGAAGGTTGACAGTAAGAAATTAAATGTCAGTGTCCAAGGCAGGGGCCTTGGAGAGTCCAGCCGACTGGTCTGTTCAGGTGAAAAGAAAATGTTGTTGGGCAAATGCATATATGCCTGGTGCCCAGCACGTGGGTAAGCAACTGAGGACCCAAGGACCCAGTCCAATCGCTACCTCTTTTTTTTTGGTCCCTGTGCTAAGAATGGGTTTTTCAGTTTTTTTTTTTTTTTAAGATTTTATTTATTTATTTGACAGACAGAGATCACAGGGAGGCAGAGAGAAGGGAAAAGAGAGAGAGGAAGGGAAGCAGGCTCCTTGCCGAGCAGAGACCCCGATTCGGGACTCGATCCCAGGACCCTGGGATTATGACCTGAGCTGAAGGCAGAGGTCCCAACCCACTGAGCCACCCAGGTGCCCCTGGGTTTTTCATTTTTAAATGGCAAAAAAAAAAAAAAAAATCATAGGAATAATATATGAAATTAAAGTTTTAGTATCCATGAATAAAGTTTTATTAGAACGCAGCTATGTTCATGCATTCATAGACTGCCTATGGCAGAGACCATCTACCCGGAAAGCCTAAAGTATTTACTATCTCTCCCTTCGTAGGAAACATTTGCTGAGCCCTGGCACAGTGGAAACAGAGATAGATGCCGCTGACCAGCCTGTGCCCTCTGTTCCCTCCCCTTATCTTTCTTCTGTTACACGAGTGAATGGGTACTCAGTTATAACGATAGATAACACAGAGTGCTTACCATGTTCCGGTTTACTTAATATCATAACTCTGTTATACAGAGACCATAATTATCCCATTTTACAGATAGAGAAATCAAGGCATAGGGAACATAGGCAACTGCACAGATCAGTTGAGATGGACTTTTGGTGACTTTTTGTCGACTCTGATTTTTAAATTGAAAACACACTCAAACTGTACAGTCCCGAAGTACAAGGTGAAATCTAAGAATAATTGAAGGAAGCGGGACCATTAAAAAATAATCTAGACATCTTCCTTCTTGATCCTTGAGGCTTTTTTCATTTGATGGTGTTTGTTTGATTACTTTTATTTCCGGAGTCCCTTCAGATGGGATGTATTAGCTCGAATATCCTAACTGTTAGATTCATTCATTCAACTCCGGCTGACCATGTGCCCAGCGCCGCGAACACACAGCATCCGGGAACACAGCAGGACACACGGCCCCGAGTGAGTTACAAGAACATGGTCATCCGCCAGCAAATGTCTTCAAGCGCTCTACTTAGATTTTAGCAATTTGTATGGCTCCTTAGGTGTTCAACTGGTGTGTTAATTTTGAAACAGCAGGTCCCAACGGAGAGCCGAGCAGCTGTCAGATCAGGAAACCTGTCCATTGCCCCAGATTGTTCTGATGACTTGTGGCGTCACCTTGGAAACATCGTTTCATTTTCCATTCCAGATCTTCATTCTGGAAAGTGGAAAATACCTACAAATTAAGCTGGTCTAGTGCCCCATGTAAGATAATGTCCTCTGTGTATATATTTCTCATGATTTCCTTGTTTACATGGACACAGTTTGGTGGTGTATAGCCTTAGTGTAGAGATACTGTTGATAAGGAGATAAATGCGTACATGATACTTACAATGTGATCTAGATACAAGAACTCTTGTTTCCCTGGGCATACTTGGAACTGCTCTGGGAGACGACTAGCCTGAACTAGTTTGGCGTGCAGTGTGGACAAGGGCAGAGTTAGTTTGGGGAGTCGCTAAAGGTACTTTTGGAACTTGCTTATAAGGCACAGTGATGAAACTGTGGATGTGTGAAGACATTCTGGAAAGGATTCATCCTATGAATTTTTGAGTTCCTGGTGAATTAGATGTAGCCCAGGGAAAGGCGCAGAATAGGTGCTCAGTAAATGCCGTTCCGCACAGTCTTTATACTGCTCGGTGGCCCCAGCACTTAGGGAATAATCATGTTTTAGAATAGAATATTATTCAGCCATAAAAAAGAATGAAGTATTGCCATTTGCAACAACATGGATGGAGCTGGGGAGTATAAGGCTAAATGAAATAAGTCAGAGAAAGACACATACCACATGATTTCACTCATATGTGGAATTTAAGAAACTGAAAAGAGAGACAAGCCAAGAAACAGACTTTAAAAAATTTTTAAAAAAAATTTTTAAAATAAATTTTATTTATTTATTTATTTGACAGCGAGAGAGAGACGGTGAGAGCTGGAATACGGACAGGGGGAGTGGGTGAAGGAGAAGCAGACTCCCTGCCGAGCAGGGAGCCTGATGTGGGGGTTCGATCCCAAGACGCTGGGGTCATGACTTGAGCTGAAGGCAGACTCCTAAGGACTGAGCGGTCTAGGTGCCCCAAGAAACAGACTTCTTAATTACAGAGAACAAAGTGATGGTTCCCAGAGGGGAGGTGGGGATGGGTGAAATAGGTGGTGGGGGTTAAGGAGTGCACTTGGTTTGATGAGTTCTGGGTGATTAAAATAAAAACATACAAAAAGGACACACACACGAAAATGAAAGTTTATTTCTCAGTATCATAATCACTTTGAAAATATAGAACATAATCACCATTTTTATAGACTTAGAATACCTAACAGAATAAAATGTTTTAATCCTAACCTTCTCAATCGAAAACATGGTTCACCACTTTTTATTATTGATTTCTATATGTTGACCCATCCTTATCACCCCAGGGATAAATCCTACCTGCTTATGTTTAGTGATCCTTTTAATGTGCTATTGAATTTGGTTTGCTAGCATTTTGTGGAGGATTTTTACACCTCTTTCATCGGGACATTGGCCTTTTAATTTTCTTTTCTTGCGGTGTTTTGTCTGACTTTGGTGTCAGAATAATTCTGGCCTCATAAAATGAGTTTGGAAGTGTTTCTCCTTTTCAGTTTTTGGAAGAGTTCAAGATGGATTGACATTAATTCTTTAAATGTTTAGTAGAATTTACCACTGAAGCCATGTAAAAAGACTTTGACTTTTATTATCTCATTTTAATATTACCAATTGACTGGCAATCCTTTTTAAAAAAATTTGTTTACACAGTTTAAAAAGAAAGAGCATGGAAACTTCAAGTCTGTTTCATTTAGTGTGCTACATTCTTCTTATTGGCTATTCTTCAGAGAACAGTGTCACTGGAATTATTCCATCTTTGGGAAGAAACAGACCATAAAGTTATCAGGAGGTTGTCAGGCTCTGGGATAATTTATTCTTTTATGTCTTTAAAGAGATACAGAGGCGTCTAATAGCTAGTGGTCGGAAATGTTGAGATTGGAGATTTCATGTATTTGATCTGCTATTGTGACATTGTCAAAATATGCAATTAATCTCTCTGCTGTTCATTTACTTGTGCCCTTAGTTTGAAACTAAATAAGGTATGAGCCTCCACAGTCATGCTTTGTGTCACCTATGATTTTAGGCGGTGTTTTTTTTTTTTTTTAAGATTTTATTTATTTATTTGACATAGAGAGATCACAAGTAGGTAGAGAGGCAGGCAGAGAGAGAGGAGGAAGCAGGCTCCCCAGTGAGCAGAGAGCCCGATGCAGGGCTTGATCCCAGGACCCTGAGATCATGACCAGAGCTGAAGGCAAAAGCCTAACCCACTGAGCCACCCATGTGCCCCAAAGGTTTTTTTTTTTTTTTTTTTTTTTTTTAAATTTTGTGCATTTATTTGAGAGACAGAGCAAGAGTGGTGTGGGGAGGGAGGGAGAGGGAGAATCAGACTCACTGCTTGCTGAGTGGGGAGCCAGACAAAGGGCTTGATCCCAGGACCCTGGGAATGTGACCTGAGCTGAAGGCAGATGCTTAACCCACTGAGCCACCCAGGCGCCCACCCCAGGCAGTGGTTTCCATAATTCTTTGTGGTTCTTCATCTTGTTATACAATGTGCTGGTGAGTGCTGTTTGCGTATGACATGGCAAAACATTGCATGTGAGAAGTGCTTATGATTTTGTTCCATTCTTTCCCCTTTTCGATCTCCGATTCAGGAATTTGCAGTTGACCCAGTTTAAGTGTCTTCTTCTGCACAAAAATCTCATAGTGTTTTACTGATCTGCTTGGCATCACAGAGAAGGGGACTATATTATCTGTGTCCTTTCAAAAAGCTTGTTCATTGCACATAAGTGCTTGTCAGTTTTGTTGTTAGTTTTATGTATGTGTGTGTGTGTGTGTATGTATATATATATATATATATATGTTTATATATTCCTAAAGTTGGTATTAGACTGCTGGTCTGTGCCAGGTACTTAGCAGTTTTTAGAAGTTATTTTATTCATTTTTGACAACAACCCACTGGGAGCAGCACTGTTGTCTTCCTCTATTGTATATGAAGAAACTGAAGCTTGGAGAAGTGTAGCAGAGTCATTCAAGGTCATTTAACTTGTGAGTGATAAGGTTGGGATTCAAACCTAGTCCTGATCCCCAAACCCCTGTTCCTAACCCATCCGAAGGAATGCAGGTTGTATGGAATTAAACGTGTAGTCTGCTCTAGGAATGTTGTGTGTATGTCACATTCAGGATTTTGACCAACATGTTAATGAACTAGAAAAACTAGGGTACCAAGTACATTTCTTTACTTTAGACCATGATCGGCAATGGGATTGATCATATTCCGACGGGGTTTTCTTTTGAACAAGTTTAGTGAGTGTAATTCACATATCATACAGTTCTTCCATTGAGTAAACACTTCAATAGTTTATATATTTATAGTTTATATAGTTTAGTATATTCACAGAATTTTACAACTACCCGCACAGTCATTTTTAGAACAAACGAAACTCTGCACCCATTACCATCCTCTTCTCGTTTCTGCCCAGCCGTGCCTACCCACCCCGTCCCCTGCCCACCGGCATCCATTAAGCTAATTTGCCTCCAGATTTGCCTGTGCTGGACTTTTTCCTGTGAATGGATTTATACAAAGTAGGGCCTTTTGTAACTAACTTCCTTGACTTAGCATGATGCTGTTTTCAAATTTCGGCTATGTTGTAGCACGTATCAACACTTCATTTCTTTTTATTGCCAAACAGTATTACATTGTATGGGTGTACTGGATTTCCTTTATCCATTCATCAGTTGATGGACATTTGGGTTATTTCCACCCCTTGGCTATTACGAATAACGCGGCCATGATACATCTACGGACAAGCTTTTGTGAGGATGTGGGCTGTCATTTCCTTAGGAACGGAGTTGCTGGGTCCTGCGGTGACTCTAGGCTGTCTGTTCTCGCAACTACCGGACTGTTTTCCAAAGCAGTTGTACCATTTTACATTCCTACCAGGGGCATGAAGTTTTCTGTTTCTTCACACCCTGGCTACCACTTGTTATCTCTCTCTCTCTCTCTTTTTTTTTTAAAGATTTTATTCGTTTATTTGACAGAGATCACAGGTAGGCAGAGAGGAAGGAAGAGAGAGAGGGGGAAGCAGGCTCCCCTGCTGAGCAGGGAGCCCGATGCAGGCCTCGATCCCAGGACCCCGGGACCATGACCTGAGCCAAAGGCAGATGCCCAACCGACTGAGCCACCAAGGCTGCCCCCGTTATCTCTCTTTTCGATTACAGGCATTCTGCTGGGCGTGAGGTAGTATCCAGTTGTGGTCTTGATTTTATTTCTCAAATGGCTATTGCTGTTAGTATGCATTTTTTCACGTAGAACGGAATTTTAAGTATAGATTTTGTCCGTGTGCGCTTTCTGAAGTAAGGCACGCCTGTGCCGGCAGTGAAATTTTTCTTGATTCCTTCATTCTTACCAACCTGAAGTCGAGTCTGGAGTCCGATATAACTTGCTTCAAGTCCAGCCTTTGTGAATCTTTGGCTAAGGGCACGGCACAATGTTTTGGAAGCAGAAATTATTCATTACTTCATTAATGTATTAGGTAATGCTGTTGGCCTGATTGTATGGCTGTAGGAGAAAGACAGGCTTTGGGGAGTAGGGGAAGCCAACTAAAGATGAGGGGAAAACAGTTTGAAGTCTTGAGGGTTGGGTCGCCTGGGTGGCTCAGTCGGTTAAGTGACTGCCTTCAGTGGAGGTCGTGATCCCGGAGTCACCGTACTGGACCCGGCGTAGGGCTCCCTGCTCAGTGGGGAGGTTGCTTCTCCCTCTGCCCTTCACCCCGCTTGTGCTCTCTCTCTCAAGAACCTCTCTCTCAAATAAATAAGTAAAATCTTTAATAAAAAAGTCTAGAGGGTTAAAAAGTTAAAATGTCTTGGAAAAAGCTTAAGGTGTGAGTAGGTTGGATTCGACGCTGGTGGGAGCACACAGAAAGAGTTAATGGGTTAGTTAACCCATAGTTAATGGAACAGTACCACACTGGGAGGATGTATAGTTTATCCCACAAATTGTTCAGTACCTAAAGAGTAGCTGGCTGATAGTGCGTGGGACACTCATTCTGTGTAGGAGCATATGGTCTCTGTGTTTCTAGGACTCCTATTTGTAAGCAACAGAAACCGACCGAATGAAGATCACGTCAGGTTTTGTGTGTGTTTGTTTTTGGGTTTTTCGGTTGCTGTTAGGGCACCTGGCTGGCACAGTGGGTTAAGCCTCTGACTCCTGATTTCGGCTCAGGTCGTGATCTCAGGGTCCTGGGATCGAGCCCCGTGTCGGGCTCCCCGCTCAGCAGGAGTCTGCTTGAAATTCTTTCTCTCCCTTTCCCTCTGCCCCTCCCACTCATGCTCGTTCACTTTCAAATAAATAAATAAATCTTTAAAAAAAAAGAGGTTGCTGTTAATTTTTTTTTCTTAAAGATTTTATTTATTTATCAGACAGATCACAATTAGGCAGAGAGGCAGGCACAGAGAGAGAGGGGGAAGCAGGCTCCCTGCTGAGCAGAGAGCCCGATGTGGGGCTCGCTCCCAGGACTCTGGGATCATGACCTGAGCCAAAGGCAGAGGCTTTAACCCACTGAGCCACCCAGGCGCCCCCAAGGTTGCTGTTAATTTTTATAGACATATAGAATGCTTTGTAGACATCATGGATAGTTATGTATCTTTCTCGAAATTGTGCCGGTTGGGAAGGCCATCACAATTTGGGATTCCCTGGTCTGCTTGGTTCCTCTTGTCTTTGCTAATCTTTGTTATTGTTCTCTCTCTTGCAGCATTTTATTTTATTTTAATTTAATCTTATCTTTTTAATTTTTTTAAGTAGGCTTCATGCCCATTGTGGAGCCCAGCACAGGGCTTGAATTCACGACCCTGAGATCAAGACCTGAGCTGAGATCAGGAGTCGAATGCTTAACCAACAGACCCACCCAGGTGCTCCATCTCCTACAGCCTTTAATTATTTTTTTTTCTTGTTCCTGAATTGACGCGGCCCAAAATGTGGCTACCCAAAGTTTTTGAACTTGAGTATCACGTCTGGCTGGGAGACCTGTGGGGCTTTCGGGACAAACTCAGGATACCAACCTCAGCGGCCCAGGATGGCAGGCAGAGAGACCTGTTACACAATATTTAAAAAGCAGAATGTAATGTCCTACATGAGTTTGGGGAGAATAAGAAAGGAGAAGAGGGGGCACCTGGGTGGCTCGGTTGGTTAAGTGTCTGCCTTCGGCTTGGTTCCTGATCCCAGGGTCCTGGGATTGAGCCCTGTGTTGGGCTCCTGCTTGTGCTCTCTCTCTGTCAAATGAATAAATAAAATCTTAAAAAAAAAAAAAAGAAAAAAAATAGAAGAGAGTGTTGCTCCCATCTAGAATGGGGAAGGTAGGACTTGGAGCGATGTGTATTGGAAGGCGTGATGATGTTGGTCAGTAGAAATAAAGGAACCCATTCGTGGGCTAAGGGAAGTGTTGTGTCCTTATCCCACTGGATGTCCATCCATCCAGCCAGCACTGGAGGACTCTCTCGAGCTGTTCCCTGACCACAACTATAAAGAGGACTTTGAGAAAGTAGATTAGTCAGAGGAGCAGAACCAAAATGGTAACCTACACATGGAGGGCAGCTGCACCTGGAGGCAGGAGCAGTAAAGGTGAGACAAGACCACTTCCTTCTGCTGTTTGAAGGGCTAGTGTGCAGAAGGGGAGAGATTTGGTCCGGTTTCTCTAGCAGATGGGAATTACAGGGAGGCAACTTGGAAATTCATCTAAGAGAAGACTGTCTTCAGTCTTAGAAGCAGAAGTTGCCTATAATTTTGTGCTCCCCAGTTGGGGCTGTACTGCTTACCCCTCTTCCAGTGTATTCTGGATCAAGAAGTCACTCTCTATTACCTCTGTACTTTATGTACCATTTGAGGCTTTGTAGCTGGGCCACCTTGGTGTGTCGTCTATAGATGGCAGCTGTGTGAGAGAGGCGGACGTCCATGCTTGGGCATAGATTGTCTTTTACATGAACAACTCTCAGAGCTGCAAATTTGGAAAATGCCCTCTCTGTCTTGTTGAGGCCTATGTTCTGTTTCCGCCCAGAAAGCCTTCCAGTTGTTCTGTCCTCCGTAGCCTGTGTGTGTGCTGCGGGGAACACGGACTAATTTTGACGGTAGCCTAAGCAGAATGTAGTTAGGGAACGCATCGGTTCCCGCGTTCGCCGTCATTAGTGTGCATCATCAGGAGTTTGCTTTAAACACCCGATGTCCTTTCCCATGAAAAAATGAAGAAGAGGGGCGCCTGGGTGGCTCAGCGGGTTAAAGCCTCTGTTCCGGGGTCCTGGGATCCAGCCCTGCGTCGGGCTCCTGCTCAGAGGGAGCCTGCTTCCTCCTCTCTCTCTGCCTGCCTCTCTGCCTACTTGTGATCTCTGTCTGTCAAATAAAATCTTTAAAAAAAAAATGAAGAAGTGAGTGTGCAGGAGGCGTGGTTACCCTCCATCACCGGACTTCGGGCAAGGAAGTGCATCTTCCTCCAAGAGCACATGGGGCTCAGGGACAGACTCAAAACGTGTGTCTTCAGAAATTGTGTGCGAGCCTGCACGTGTGTGTGTGTTGACTGGGTGGGCTATTTTGGTACCAGCGTTTTTGTGAAACTTGAGATCTTTAGTGTGTGGTGTTTTCTTGTTTGTTTCTTTTTATTTTTATTTTGTTTTGTTTTTTGTGTTTGACATAAGATGAATGCCTGTTGAAAACACGTAAATCTTGTATCTGATAAAAGGTAAAGTCATTTATTTTATTGCCTATTTGTGACTGATAAAAGTCAGCTCATTCTTTGATATTTTTTTTTCCATTCTTTCTTCTTTGTTATTTGGACATACAGCTGGGGGTCTGTACAGATACACACACCCATGATGTACATTTTTGCCTACAAATAACCTCAGTTTCCCGAATATCGATGATGATGTATGTTAGTGATTTTTAGTCTGTTCATGGTGACTAAAGTCGCCTTTTCTATTAAACATTGATTTTCTGATAGCTTGTTTTTCTGAAATATTAAATTTGATCCCCAATTATGTGCTTTTTAGAATATTATTTAGTAGCGAAGAATATAAGGAATAAAGAACCAAAATCAAGAGTTCAAAAGTGCGTGCATTTCTCCACTTGTGTAGAAAACAGAACTCTGATTTAAGGTCAAACGTGAAAGCATCTATTGCACTGATAACAAAGTATAAACCATGGTTTTCTAATGGCCAGAAATTTTGCCCTTTCTTTGGCATTTTTGGCTAAGTTGCTCCCTGCTTCCCCTTACCTCTTAAACCTAGGCCAAATTTCATTTTTAATAGTTTAAACTAGAATATTAGTCTTTTTTTTTTTTTTTAGGAAGTGTGGGGAGAGCATAAAATACATTTAAAATAATTTAATGGCCAGAGGAATAATGAATTTTTTTTTTTTGAAAAATACAGGCCAAAATTATTAGTTGGCTGGTGGTAGCTTTGGTCCTAGAAGTCGACTGTATAAATTGTGGGAATCAAATCTTGTCCCATGTTACTTTGGGAAGATATTTCTCCGTGCCGAGAACTTAATGTTTTCCTTCTTGCTCAATGGGGCTTTGACAGGATGGGCTTCTCTTAATGGAGGCAGATGCAGAACCTGTATCAGAATGTCCTGGGCAGTCTCAAGATATACTGCTTAGCTCCCTCCTCTCCCATTTTTTTTTTTTTTTTTTTAGGTTTTATTTATATAAGTAATCTCTACACCCCACATGGTGCTTGTACTTATGACCCTGAGATCAAGAATCACATGTTCTGGGCGCCTGGGTGGCTCAGGGGGTTAAGCCTCTGCCTTTGGCTCGGGTCATGATCTCAGGGTCCTGGGATCGAGCCCCGCATCAGGCTCTCCACTCAGTGGGGAGCCTGCTTCCTCCTCTCTCTGCCTGCCTCTCTGCCTACTTGTGATCTCTCTCTGTCAAATAAATAAATAAAATCTTAAAAAATAAAAAAACGAATCACTTCCAACTGAGCCAGCCAGACACTCCAAATATGTGACTTCTTTCTTTCTCTTTCTTATTTTCTTCCTTTCCTTTCCTTTCCTTTCCTTTCCTTTCCTTTCCTTTCCTTTCCTTTCCTTTCCTTTCCTTTTCCTTCCTTCCTTCCTTCCTTCCTTCCTTCCTTCCTTCCTTCCTTCCAGCTTCCCTCCTTCCCCTCCTTCCTCTCTCTCTCCCGCCCTTCCTTCATTTACAGGCTCCACACCCAACATGGGGCTTGAATTCACAACCCAGAGATCAAGAGTCTCATCCTTTACTGACTGGACCAGCCAGGCACCCCCCATTCTCCATTTTGATTCATCACTTTTTCCACCCTGAATTCTGGTCCGCTTAAGGAGTGTGTCAGGCTCCCTGGTTCCGAGTGGGGAATAGGGTGTGTGCGTGAGGTTACAGAGGGATCTAGAAGCTATCAGTGTAGGGAAAGGACAGGCTCCGGGGGCAATCGTATGCACGCACAGGGAATATTTGAGCACGAGGTGTACGAGGTGGCACAAAGAAAGGGAGCTAAGGGAGTGTGAGAAGCAACGGTCACAGCTGTAGGAGAGAGGACGTAGACCCTGGTGGTGGACGAAATTTCCATTGTCTACACAGAGTTTGTTTCCCACCTTCTTCTCACCCAGTACATGGTTGGCGCCTGCCGGCCCCGCCGACTGAGCGCTCCGTGCGGTTGGGCAGGAGCGGATTCTACACCCAGTTCCGCTGTCCATCGGTGCACCGAGCACGGATCACATCGGGCCCAAGCGCACAGGACATCTCCAGTACTCACCGCAGAGTTCTCCCGAAGAGGCTTTTCCTGAAGGAAGGTGGCTGCTGGGTTCAGGTGCCCCGCAGATGCTGAGGAAGGCGAAGACCTTTCAGAGTGAACACTGGGGCAGTGTCTGGTGATTTGGGCTGGGGTTATGCACTAGCAAGGAGAGCAGAAGCATCCAGAAAGAGCGATTGTTTCTATGACTTTGACTTTGAGGGGGTAGGGGGTGAGCAGTGACTAGAGGGGTTGTAGGACCAAAGAAGGGGCTTTTATTTTATTTTATTTTAAAAGATCTATTTATTTATTTTAGAGGGAGAGTACGCACACATGTGAGCAGGGGGAGGGGTAGAGGGAGGGAGCGAATCCCAAGCCGGCTCCACGCTCAAAGCAGAGCTGGACGCAGGCCTTGATCTCATGACCCTGAGATCATGACCTCAGCGGAAATCAGGAGTCAGACGCTTAACTGACTGAGCCACCCCAGGCGCCCCGAGGCTTTTATTTTAAAAAGATAAGAGACTGGTAAGCACATTTAGGTAGAGGAATAACTACATAGGATCATTTTTTTTTTTTTTTTTTTTAAAGATATTATTTATTTCAATCTCAAGTAGGTGGAGAGGCAGGCAGAGAGAGAGAGAGAGAGAGAGAGAGAGATAGGAGGGAGCAGGCTCCCTACTGAGCAGAGAGCCCGATGCGGGGCTCGATCCCAGGACCCTGAGATCATGACCTGAGCCGAAGGCAGAGGGTTAACCCACTGAGCCATCCAGGTGCCCCAGGATCATTTTCTTGAATCGTCCCAAGTTTCTTCTGCCCATTAGACGTCATCTCAAACCTAGCGTCTCTCTGAATGAAGTTTCCCTTCTCATCTCCGCTTCTCCCTTTTAGAACAACAGCCACAGAGTCCCACCACCACCCTGCTTCTCTTTGGGTGTCTTCTCCTTGTTCTCTTCTGCTCCCTACTGTACTCTCAGTGTTTGGCATAGTACCTGTCCCTTGTTAGGTGCCCGAGAAATATTTATTGTGTGAACAGAATAAAGGTTGTTTTATATCCTTCTGTCCTCTGGCTCTGCGGTGTGTCTCGCTACCCAGCTTCCCAATCCGCTCTCCCCCCTCTCCATCCCGTCTCTTCTCTCTGGCTGCCTGGCAGTTCGGACTTTAGTCCTCCCTCCTCCCATGATGCCCATGGCTGTTTCCCACAGCGCTCAATGGTTCTCAGGTCCTGGCTGAGCAGGGGTTGGCCGTAGATGGTCCCTTATGTCTTCAAAGCCTCTGTGTTTCATAGTGGGGTTTCACTTCAGACCTTTCCAGCTTATAGCGGTGAGGAACAAGGGATGAGTCCTGACCCTTTATCAGACTAATGTAGCATAACTGCTGATGATCGGTCCTAAAGGCTTTCCTCAAGTCCAGATGCTGAGAAAGCTGCGGAACCCCAGCCAAGGGTTGTTGTGGTGCCTTCTAGACCTTGGACAGGAGAAGAGTGTTGCTAACTTGAGGTATGTGGAGGTTATGAGGAGGTGAGTGAGGCGTTCCAGCATGTGAAGCGTCACCAGAGGACGACAGGAGCGCCCCACTGGAGTGCTGGGGGTACGGCTCGTATGCCACAGTCAGTCTCTGGGTTGCAGTTTCTTCTTTTGACGTGTTTGTGTTGAATTGATTAAATTCAACAATACACTGTTGTTAATTGGGTTAGCTCATTTTGCAAAGTACCCAAGGTCACGGAGAGCTGGATTTGAGAATATGGTGGCCACTGTAGGACTCCGAGAACTTCCTTTGACTCAGACTGGGGGAGCTGGGTCCAAGGAGTAAAGGAACCTGAGAACTATTACAGAGAACCTAGGATCCAAGTCTTCAGAGATCCCGAGGAGTTAGAAGGACTGACCTTTTTGTCTTGTTGCTTGATGAGAAGACAACTGTATGTACAGGTGAAGAATGTTGGTCAGGTGTTGGGAGATCTTGTGAACAGTCATTCCACACAGAATGGTCTATCAAACAGGAATGTTAGAACCCAAGCGCTTCAAGATTCTAGTCAAGGTTCAAACCTGTCTTTCTAGAGAAACAGTGTACTAGAAAAGTATTTTAAAGGGACGAAAACCACATAGGAGCAGATTGTTGTCCAGTATCTGGAGCAGATCTCACTCTACGTTTTCACCCCCATCCCTTCCTCTGTTGAACCCTGGAAAATGGGTAGATGAGTTACTCAACTTCCATTGGCCTGACCCTTGGCTGTAAGATGAGGGGGCAGGTGGGGAACTAAAAGACCTCTCAGCTCCTTCCCGTCTGCATGCTGGGAGGCTGGAGTAGGACAGAAGCCAGTCCTGTTGCCTGAGTGATAGGGAAAGGCAGCAGAGCTGGCCGGAGGTCCCCAGCCAAATCAGCTACAAGAGTTTTCTTTCGCTCTCCATGTGTTTCCAATCACTGCTTTGTGTAATATGAACTAGAACTGTCCAAGTGCTTGTCTTGAGGAACTTTTGGTTACTGTTCAGAAAACAAAGCTCTAGTGGTTTGGGCTGATAGTGGAACATGGTAATTCTGGAGCCTCTGGCTCTCGTGTTGGTGCGCTCTTATTGCTCTGCGGAGCCCTGTCCCCTGGGGGCCATACTCAGATGATCACAGACTGGGGTGGGGGGGGTGCTGCGTATCTGTGAATGGGTGCCGGGGAGACGGAGGGTGGTGGCAGGCCGTACTTCGGGGCTTGTTGCTGTGGACCAGGGTTGCCAGACCTTTCTGCTTTTCAAGAGAAGTTGAAAGTTGATTTTTATATGAAACCTTCCTATTTTTAAGTGTTGGATCAAAAAGGAAAAAAAACAAACCACTTTTTTTTTTTTTTTTTTTTAAGCAGTCTCACAATCCAAACAAAATATGTCTGCAGGCCACACACACCCTCAGGCCACCCGCGGCCTTTTCTGGGCATACAGACCACATAGTATTTCTTGTACATACCAATGTTTAAGACCCTTTTTATTAGGGATAATTTCAAATATTTACAAATGACAAGAATAATATAGTGAACCTTCTGTAAACTCTTATGGACCCATTACTTTGCTTCAGTGATTTTCAACCCAATCTGTTTTTATCTACAACCAACACACACACACAGAGGCACACACACACACAGAGGCACACACACACACACACACAGACACACACACCCTAGATTGTTTGGATGTGAATCCCAGACACTGTATTATCTCATCTGTAAATATATCAGTATGTGTCATGAAAAGGTAAGAACATTAAAAAAACCCACTGACCTTAATATTATAAAAACTTTTATTTATTTATTTATTTATTTAACACTTTGATTATTATAAAAACACTCCTGAATATTGTAAAATACCTAGTGACTTTTCAAATTTACCCTCTTGTCTTATGTTTTTTTTTAAACAGCTGATCTTTTTGGATCTTGATCCAGGTGACACCCACACGTTGCAACCGAGGGAGACGTCTTTCAGTGTTCCATAATACCCTCTCTTATTTTTTTCCCCTTCTACTTTAGTTGCTGAAGAGCTTTAAGTCTTTGACCTGTGAAGTTTTCCCATATTCTGGATTTTGCTGATTGAATTCCTAGTGGCTTTGTTCAAACTTTATATACTAATTTAATATCTTTAGTTTTACAGAAGAGAGGAGTCTAAGCACTTACGTTTTAGCAGCTTTTTTTTTTTTTTAAAGATTTTATTTATTTATTTGACAGAGAGCACAAGTTGGCAGAGAGGCAGGCAGAGAGAGACGAGGAAGCAGGCTCCCTGCTGAGCAGAGAGCCCTATGCGGGGCTCATCCCAGGACCCTGGGATCACGACCTGAGCTGAAGGCAGAGGTTTTAACCCACTCAGCCACCCAGGCGCCCCTTGGCAGCTTTTTTCTTATCCTCCTCCTGAAACCGCAGAGTGTGTAAGTCTCTGTTTTATAGGCCTTTTCTCCTGATAATATCATACTGTTAAATGTGTGCCTAACATCCTTCTGCCTTCTGTATTACTCTACATAATAGTAGAGTGGAGATGACCAGATCGAAGATCTTGTCAGCCTGTAACAGGCTTTTGGGATCTGTTCATGGATCTTTTTGAAGCCTGCTCGCTTCCCCGAAGTGCTGTATGCTGCCTTGTGATGTGAAAACCTGGTTGCTATTTTTAGCTTTTCAAACTCCTGGAAGCAAACAGGAAAGCCTACCAAATCATTTTGGACTGGGAAATTTTGGACTTGAAATCAAGGCCCACTGTGGCACCCTAATTTAATGCAGTGGGTATGTGGCTCAGCTCAAACAGAATTTGTGGAACTCCGAACAGTAGCCCACTGCAGAAGTGATTAACCTGGAATTTTAAGAAAGGTTATTTGGAACACTCAGGATCAATTTTTTTTTAAATTTATTTTTAAAATTTACTTATTTGTCAGAGAGGGTGAGGGAGAGAGCATAGGCTGGTGGTGGGAGGGGGAGTGGTGATGGACGGCGGGCAGAGGGACAAGCAGGCTCCCCGTCAAGCAGGGAACCCCATGTAGGACTCGATCCTGGGACCCTGGGATCATGACCTGAGTCAAAGGCAGGTGCTTAACCCGACTGAGCCACGCAGGCATCCCTAGGATCATTTATTTTGAAATGTTAACGATCTTTTAAGGATGGAGCCTAAGAAATAACGTAGAGAGTTTAATCTAATATCAACCTTAAATGTTTTCCCTTAAAATCTTTCAGGAAGTTAAAAAAAAAACAAACTGGTGAATTGCTTCTGTCACCTTAACCATCAGGTTGCTTCATGTCCCTTTAATGTAGTGGTATTAAGCTTGAATTTGAGGAGTGTTTCAATGTTAATTATTTTTATAGGAATCTTTGCACGCAGTGTGCCGCAGAGCCCGCTGCGGAAATGTATAGACAGCTGGGTCGGCTTTTGCTGGAGCTCACCGGTCGGTTCCCTGGGGCTCAGCCTCCAGTTCTGTTCGTCGGGCATCCACTTGTGGTCTGCCCAGTGGCTTAGAGAAGACAAGTGACCAGTAAAGTTACACGATAATATGACTCACGTGCAAATGTCCTTTGAAGTACAATATTGTCACCAGTGGCCCATGCAGGTGCCGAAAGTACCAGCACCCAAGGACAAACGTGTCAATGACGTGAACCATGAGCCGATCTAAGGCTGCGACTGACGTGAGGCATGCTGGGCGATTGGTGCCTTTGTGGGGAAGCCGGCGGGGGGCCTCTTGGTTGTCTCTTAGTCTGCGAAGAACGGGTGAGGTCTGTCAGGTTCCCTGGCTCCTGGGAGATGTGCTGCGCCTTTAGGAAGAGGAGACCCGTCCTGCCAGATTCACTGGGCGGGTGAGCTTGGACCCAACACCAAGGTGTTCGGGTTTAGTTGTTATGGAGATTCCTTCACAAAGAAGAAGAATACAAAATGCGTAAGTGATGAATAAAGAAATGCATCACGTGATTTTGGTCTGCCTGCTGAGGACTTCCAGGTCCATCATGTTGACGAGGAAGCTAAGTCTCAGTGCTGTTTGATTCAGATCTAGCAGAGACTGGAAGACCTCGAATAGGAAAGTGGTGTCAGCCTTGTCCAAGTTTTGGCCCTGTTTGCTCTTCATACTTGAGTATCTGTAACCCTAGAGTACTAGTCCCTCTAGAAGGGCCAGGATGGCTGGCGGTCGAGGGGGGAATGCTAAACCAGCCTGAGCTATACCCTTGGCATCCTCTCTCCCTTCTTCCCTCCCTCCCCCCCTCCTTCTCTTCTGTCCTTCCTTCTTTCTTGCTTACCTGTCTACCAGCCTGCCCCCCTCTGAGGACATCTCTGGAGCTATACTTCAAGATCTGTTCAGATCTGAATAGTCCCGCATCATTTCTGCACAGATTTTCTTGTGGTTCTTTGTATTCCCTTTGTAAAAAGATGTGATGCCTGACACACTGCTATTCAAGCTTTCCAGTGACGTATTTAAAATAGTCCTTAGCAACATCCTGTTATAAATGCTGCCTTCCCAAGAAACATGCAGAGAGTGTAGACGAAGCCTGTGTGCTGGTTATAGCTACACAGTGCTCATTTGGAAGATGACATTGAGCTTCCTTCCTCATGGGTGGATGGATGAGAGAGGAAGGAAAATGCTGGAATGTGTTCCTTGCACATTGATCTCCAAACTCGGGAGGCAAGGGTGGTGACTTTTTTTTTTTTTTTGTCCTCTGCTAATGCAGGGGCATGCTTCCTTCCATTTGGGACAGTGTCTAATTTAAGTAACATCCATGAGACCATGGCAAGAACATAAAGTATTTTCTGCTTCGTTTCATGTGACAAAACTAAGAGTTGCTTTTGGCTTAAGGGCAAAATCCAGCTTTAGGATAATGGGTATAGTTTCCTTTCTGCCATCTTTGTCAAGCGTCCCAAGAGAATAATATTCCTGGCTATGATATCAGGCAGTGGGAGGCTTGGTAGTTGGGGTGTCTGTCCCTGGATTGCTTGGGCATGTCGTACTTGGATAGCAGAATCCTGCGGTGTCAGGGAATATGACTTGATTTGGGGAATTGGAAATATACAGAGAATGCAGAGTAGAGAAATGTCTGCTGTGTTGGCATCTCCTGGAGAGACTCCCTTCTGGTCACTGTTCTGAGTTGTGTGCTTGGAGAATGGATCCAGGATCCCTGAGCTACAATCTGATGACCAAATTCTGCGTTCTTCCAGTTTTGGTGACCCCCTTATAGTTTACATTTTTTAAGTGGTTGGGGGAAAAAAATCACAAGAGGTATAATAGATGATAACATTTGAAAGTTATATGAAATTCAGATGCCAGCATCCACGAATAAAGGGTTATTGGAATGAGGCCCTATTGTTTGCTTCCATATTGTCATGCGGCTTTTCCTTTAGAGTGGCTCAGTTGAGTCTCCCCAGAGAGACCAGTGCTCGCTCTGTGAGTCTACTCCACTGCCGTAACAGAGGACCACAGACAGGGTGGCTTAAACAATATAAATTTATTTTCACGCAATTCTCAAAGTTGGAAGTTTGGGATCAAGATGTTGATTCCTTCTGAGGCTGCTTTTCTTGGCTCGTGGATGGCTATCTTCTCCCTGTGTCCACACATGGTCTTCCTTCTCTAGGTGTCTGTGTCCAAATCTTCTCTTTTTATAAGGGCACCAGCCCTGTTGGATGTAGGGCTCACCCATAGGAGCTCATTTTAACTTAATTTCTTCTTTAAAGACCCCATGTCCATATACAGTCACATTCTGAGGTACTCAGAGCTAGGACTTCAACATCTGAATTTTGGGGGACTCGTTTCAGCCCATAACACCCACAGTGCCTATCTGGCCCTTCATGGAAAAATTTGTCCACTCTAGACTGTGCTGTTACTGAATTATGCCTGTCCTCCTTCTTCTCTCTCCCATCAACATACACCCACTTTGTTGTGACCATCGCCGTTCTCTTCTCAGTCCAGCCATCTGTCCCATCTGTTCATCCAGCCACCTGTCCATCCATCTATCCATCCATCCATTTGTCCCATCTGTCCATCCATCCATCCATCCATCCATCCATTTGTCCATCTGTCTGTGCATCCATCCATCCATCCATCCAACCAACCATTTGTCCTTCTGTTCATCCATCCCTCAGTGGTTTTTGGCCATGATGGTATCAGCTGCTTCAGATCTGTAGAGAGAGAGAATGTAGAACTCTCACCAGCAATTCCTGTAGGTTGAACTGTACTTTCCTCTCCAACCATGGCCGATGCTCTGGTATCTTCTCAGTTCCACCATTGCCCTCTCAAGCCTAGCTTCCTCAGCCCTCCAGCACCAACACCAGTGGCAGGCTGTGAGGCCCGCAGCGTGAGTGATCAGCAGAAACCTCTGAACCACTTGTGATTTAATCACAATCTCAGACTGAGAACGGGAGCTCCTTCATTGAGCTGTGAGAGAACTCTCCACAGGCACTTCTGTTTTCAAACGGCCCTTTGCTTAAGAAATTCGCTCTGCCCGGGATCCTTTTAATTTTTTGTGGCCCATAGAAATGTAGAACAGTGCCTTGGTGGGCCTCTGATCTTGTCTCTAGTAGCCGGCCACACGGGGAGGCTCACTGTGGAATTAAGAGAGTGATCGGCTGGTGTAACTAGGCATGCACTTTTACCTTCGGGTAAAATGCTGGGACGATGCTGTTCCTTGTCAAGGTAAAGGAGAGATGTGTGACGTCAGTGCAAGGACTCCCGTGGCCGTGAGTGTTTGCATGTGTGATGAAGCTGTTGTGCTGGACCCTTTCCTTCCTACCTTTGCTTCCTTGAAATTGAACACTGCTGATCTCTCTTTAAGAAAAGTGCTTCAGAAAATACACAGGAAGAGGCTTTTTTTTTTCCTTCCTTTCTGTGGTTGCCTTGCATGTTGTGTGGGCTCAGAGGTACTTCCTCTGGCTGCCCCAAGCCTGGGGTTTCCTCAAAACCAGAGAGCTTGCTTTTGGAAGGACTCGAAAATCATGATCTGGAGAGAACAGAAGCATCTCCATCCAGCCACTGCTCCCTGGTCCCGTCTTAATGTGGGGTGATCTGCATTCTCCCAGAAGAGAGAAGAATCTAAGACATTCACTCTGGGGTCATTCAGCATTTTAGAAGGGGGGAACAAGGGTGAAATAAAGAAATAGAAGAAGTAGGCAGGGAGAAGACATATCAAGTACATTTTTAAAAAGTTTTTTTTGTAGGAGAAGAGTAAATGAAACAAGATGGGATTGGGAGGGAGACAAACCATAAGTGACTCTTAATCTCACAAAACAAACTGAGGGTTGATGGGGGGAGGGGGGTTGGGGGGGGGTGGGGTTATGGACATTGGGGAAGGTATGTGCTATGGTGAGTGCTGTGAAGTGTGTAAACCTGGCGATTCACAGACCTGTACCCCTGGGGATAAAAATATATTATATGTTTATAAAAAATAAAATTAAAAAAAAAGTTTTTTTCTTTCTTTTTTTTTTTTAAATTTATTTGAGAGTGAGACAGACAGAGATAGTGAGAAGAGAGCACGAGTGGGGAGGAGAGGGAGAAGCAGGCTCCTGCTGAGCAGGGAGCCTGAGGAGGCGCTCCATCCCAGGACCCTGGGATCATGACCGAGGCACCCAGGCGCCCCAGGTACAGTTTTAAAAGAAATAGAAAGGGGAAGCTTAGTGGCTCATAGAGAATTTTTTCACAACCACGTGCTGGGGTTCCCAGGGGCAGCTCTTTGCTTTTTACCCCAGTAAAATAGCAACATCAACAGCAAGACCATTCAGAACCAACCAACCAACCGAAACAAAACCCAGAAAAAAAAAAAAACCCAACCCTGTTAGTGTAGACCTTTTGTTGCGAGGGTTAGAAACCCCAAGTTGATTTTAGGCCAAAGTGGAAACAAATTGTCCCCTGTAAGGAACAGGATAAAGCCGGATGTAGGGGACAGTTGGACCTAGAAAAGGCAGCACATCAGGTTCTCCTTCTGGTTTTCATCTTTGGTTTTCCCTCTATCAGATTAAGTTTTTCTCAGTCTGGCTTGAGCCTAGCCCAGGCAAGCTGCCAGCAGCTCGAGGCTGACATTCTCAGTTTTCAAAGTTCTCTCATTGGCCCCGACAGATCATTAACCACCTGAGGACCAATCACGATGTCCGTCGTCTTGACGTTCCGTGATTTTCCTTGCCTGGATCGTGCTCATCTTTGTGGCTAGGGATGGCAGAGAAGAAAGTGTGAAGGTGCTGGGCAGAGAAAAGCAGTCACGAATAATGGAAGAAAGCAAGGGTCCCCACCACCCGAGTCAGGCAAAAAAGACATCCGAGAACTTGACGTTCCTGTTAGAGAGGGTGTGTACTCATCAGAAAAGAAGCCATTCACCTGCCTCACAGTGCAGGTCAGAAAGATGAGTGCTCATTGCTCCAGGAGGTGATAGACGGGCGTTTCTTTCAACATAAAAATAGAACATATTCATGGGTAATGGATCCATGATTCATCATGAGGAGAAAGACAGTACTGGGTGGATGGCTGGAATCTTTGGGTTCAATATGGGGACAACCACCACACTTTTTCCATTTCCTTTCTGGTGCCCCTGGATTGTAAGCATCGTGTCCCAATGCTCATCTGGTCCAGTGACACCAGAGAAGGGAGGAAGGGGAGGGGTGCACTGAGCCCACTCTTTTTTTTTTTTTTTAAAGATCTTATTTATTTATTTGACAGAGATCACAAGTAGGCAGAGAGAGAGAGAAGGGGAAGCAGGCTCCCCGCTGAGTAGAGAGCCCGATGCGGGCCTTGATCCTAGGACCCTGAGATCATGACTTTAGCTGAAGGCAGAGGCTTAACCCACTGAGCCACCCAGGTACTCACTGAGCCCACTCTTAAATGCTGCTTTCATTTTTAAATAGAGTCATGGCAAGGGGTGTCTTCTGAGGCTGGCTACATACATATTCATGTGTATATAAACATGTGTGGGTTTGTACCTACATAAATATATACATACTTTTTCTACCTTCCCTCTCCTTCAAATCAATTATCTCTCTGACCATATTCCTTCGAGAACAGTCACCTGACTCTATAACCATATGATCTACTATGAGTTAACGGTTGGAGGAGAATGTCTTCATGAATTCGGTATCTCCTTTAGAACAAGTATTTGATCTTGTATGTCATTGACTGTCTTATTCATTGAACTTTACAGAGATTTACTGTAGTGCTGTTTCTATGGGATTTTCTATCTAGAGTCTAAATTGAGAGGCTTTCCTATTTGGGAAGGAGGAGTTAATATTTGGTGGGAAATACTTTTCTCTAAGATAGTTTCATGTGATTTTATTCACTTTTCTGGACTTGGGAAAATGCCACCCCATCTAGAATAGTCCACAGTACTTAAATGTGTGGCCTAACAGGCAGCACAGTCATGGTCATCACCAGCTCGAGAAGTAGGACATTCCCGGCCCCCCAGAAGACCTCTCTTTCCGTCTTCAATCCTCTTCCCACCTCCTAAGGGTGACAGCTGGGCTTGACCTCTATGGAATGGTGTTTTTGCTTGTCTTCACAGTTTTTTTACTCAAATATGTATCTCAAAGCACTATCGTTTAGTTTTGCTTGTTTTCAAACTTTATATGAACGGAAATATTTTATTTAGTATTCTAGATCGTTTCATTTCCTCACCTTTTTAAGAAATCAGATTCATGTGTTCTGTGTATAGCTCTGATTTTTCCATAATTGTTATTATACAGTCTTACTGTGTGAATAGACCGTAACTGATAGAGTAGCCATTTGTCACTGATGAACACTTGGGTGAGTCCGAGTGTTGGCTGTTGGGCATGAGGCTGCAAAGGATGTCTTGGGATATCTTCCATGGAGCAGCTGTGCATGCGTTTCTTGGGGTGTCTCTAGGACTGGACTTGCTGGTTCTTCTTCTTCAGTGGGTAAGATAGTTGACCCGGTTACACTGTCCCTGGGAGCAGAAAGAGTCCCTGTTGTTTCAGGTCCTCAGGGAAACCTCATTATCCCTCATTTGAATTCTCGCTTTTCTGGTAATAAGTGGGTTTCTTGCTTTTAATTTACATTTTCTTGATAATCAATGAGCTTAAGCTCCTTTTCATACTTTTTTTTTTTAAGATTTTATTTATTTATTTGATAGAGATCACAAGAAGGCAGAGAGGCAGGCAGAGAGAGAGGAGGATGCAGGCTCCCCGCCAAGCAGAGAGCCTGATGTGGGGCTCGATCGCAGGACCCTGAGATCATGACCTGAGCCAAAGGCAGAGGCTTAACCCACTGAGCCACCCAGGCACCCCCACTTGTCATTTTCTATTTGGAAGTTGGTCTTCTGATTTGAAGTGTGTGTGTGTGTGTGTGTTTAACATATTTTGAATAATATGCCTTTCTTGGTCGTGTGGGTTGCAAATATGGTCTCCCAGTGTGGCTTGTCTTTCGTTCTCTTTATTTATTTTTTAAATAAATAAATACATTTCCAGTCTGAATATAATCAGATATTTGTCCTATTTAAATAAAATCTCTTTTTTTTGGGGGGGGGGGAGATTTTATTTTTAAGTCATCTCTCTACACCCAACGTGGGGCTTGAACTCACAAACCCTAGATCAAGAGTTGCACGTTCCTCTGACCGAGCCAGCCAGGTGCCCCTAAAATCTCTTTTTGGTCCAAGTTGACCCACTGTTATATTAGATTACAAAGTCTTATAAAAATTGTTACTCTTTCCTTCCCCGATAATACAGGGCAGTAGAATATTTGATCTCCTTTTACTCCCACCTAGTATAGAGGATATTGTTATGACATGTCCTTTTTTCTTCTATATCGCTTAAAATCTCCTAAGATGTTATTATTTTGTCTCTGTTCCAGGTGGTCTTTGTTTCTACTCAGTATGGAATCTTGGGTTGGTGGTTATTTTCCTTGAACACTTGGGAGATAACAACTCATCCTCTTCTGGTTCCTTTTGTTTCTGTTGGGAAGTCAGTGGCAGCCCAAGAGATGTGCCTTTGTTGGCCATTCCTCTTCCTCTTGCTGCTTGTACAGTTTTTCTCTTTGGCTTTTCCAGTTCTGTTGTGACATGTCTACGTGTAAATATCTTCTTATTTCTTCTGTTTGGGGTTTGTAGGACTTCTGGAATCTGTGGATTGGTGTCTCTTGTGCATTTTGGGAATTTGCCAGCCTGGATCTCTTCTGTCTGATTCTTTCTTTCTTTTTTTTTTTTTTCCTTGCCTGTTTCTTTCTCACTGTGTTTTCTCTTTTACTTTCCCCTTCTCTGTTTTTCATTTTTCTGTTTTATTCTGCCCACTAGTCTGAAAAGGAGATACTATTTTATTCTCTCAGGAGTTGGTAGTTTTGGTCCTTCTGTGTGGTGGGTATTGTCCCAGGTTGTTGGGGAACTTCAGTGAACAGGAGAGGCAAAGATCCTTGTCTTTGTGAATTACCATTAAATAACAAACAAATGTTTAATTAGTTACTAATAGTCCATTATTTTAATTAGTTAACTTAATGCTATAATGTGCCAGAAGGTGGTAAGTGCTATCTGAAAAAGGAAAAGTAGAGCTGCTTTGGGGAAGGAGGCAATTTTGGGGGGGAAAGTGGGGCCTGTTTCATGAGAGGGTATCATTTGAATGGGAAAGGTACAGTCATGAGAAGGTACTGTTTGAATGAGGACTTAAAGGAATTAGCTAATTGCATATCTGGAATATTCCAGAAAGTGGGAATGTGTCTGGAAAGCTCAGGGAACATCAGAGAGGCCAAGTGTGGCTGAAGTGGCATGAGCTAGGGGAGAAGAAGCAGGAGGTGAATGATGACAGACAGGCTTTGTAGGTCTCTCCAGGGAGTTTGGCTTTTACCCCTTGATTTGAGCAGAGGGTAGTGTGATCTGATTTGCACATCAAAGGGACCCCTCTGGCTTTTGGGGTGAGATCAGACTGTGTAAACAGGGAACCTTGTTACCGTGTTTTGCTCTAGCTCCACAGAGAGTAGATCATGGCTCAGAGTATAGTGGCAACCGTGGGGGTGTTGAGAGGTGATTTGGAATTAGAGGAAAAAAGGCCTCTCTTCCTACTGCTGGGGATACTCCAGGAGAGCAAGGGGGATTTGATAATGTAGAGGGGAGAGAGGGGAATTGCTGGGATATTGTCCTTGAGGCAAACTAGGGTCTAGTTCCAGGAGGAAGGTTGGATTTTAGATGGGGTGTGGATAGTTCTCTGTGGTCACAGGCAGGAGGTAAAGTATATGGGTACAGATGGAGGCTTGTTGGTGAGTACACACAGGCTTGGGAGTTGTGGCAGCCCTATCCGATTGCTTCAGTCTCCTCAGAGAAGTTGGACAAGAGATCATCAGCTGAGAAAAAAGATGAGGAGAAATTACTGGGCATTTGGGATGAGAGGAGTAGATAGGAGCGTCAGAAAGGGGTGAATGGACGGGGGGCTTTGGTATGTGGTCTCTAGTTTCATGTAGGGCAGACTTGACATTAGCGGTCGAGAGTTTCAGAGAAGACCAGTGGACTGTTCAGCTGTTTGCGGGCAGGTGCCACTGGGATTTAACGGGGTTGGTATCTTTTGCCAAATGGACATGACCAAGTGATGGAGGGGCCAGGGAGATAAGGAAGGGAACTCAGCGATAGACCAGGGAGGACTGCAAGGCGGCATGGTTGTGAGGGCTACTGGAAGGTGGAGGGGGTGGGTGGGCTTGAGGTCTGAGGGGTTTGGTCTGGACAAGTGGGAGGTGGTGAGCTGGGAGTGGGATGCGTGCTATTGACTGTATGGAGAGATTATTGGTCTTACCCCTTTTTGGTTCACAAAATGCTATTTCGGAGATTTAGCATGCTGGCTCTTGAAAATTCTTGGAAAATTCTTGAAAATTCTGGGTCCAAAAGCCCAAGTACTTGTGCATTATTGGAATAAGTATATATTTCCCTCCTCGTTCCCTATTTCTCTTCTTGGTGTTTGGTGTTCAGAAGGAAGTGGCAGAGGACTTCATTTCTGTAGTTTCAGGAAAGAGCTCACGCTGCATGGTTTTGATCATACTTTCTGGTCTTGGTCATCGTCATGGGGGTGCATTTGATCGAAGCCAACAAATATTCGTTGAGGGTCTACCCTGTGCTAGGTAAGCTCTCTTGGCAGTCAAGATGGAGTTGGGAGAAGAATGGATCAAAATCCTTGCCTGTGTGGAGCTTCGATTCTAGTGGGGGCGAGAAACAATAAATAAGGCAAATTGTAAGATAGGAAAATGTTGAGTGTGTATTTTAAAGAGGAAAAAAAAAAGATAAAGTAGGGAAGTGAGAAAGGAAATGTGTCAGAGAAAGAGGTGGTGGTATAGGGGTGGTGGGAGCGGCTAGGAGGACCTCACTGAGAAGGGGAGAGTGAACAAAGACCTCAAGTCTAAGGTCATGTGTATACTCAGAATAACAGTAAGTCCCAATGGAAGCAAGTAACACGAGGTGGTGTGCCAAGTCCTTATGAAAACCAAACCCATGCTGATACCAAAGGCCAGGAATATTGTTTTGGTTTGAGATTGAATGAGCCCGTGGGATTTGTGTGTGTGTGGGGGGTCAATATGTGTCTGAGACTGTGGAAATGGGCAGTTCATTAACAGCTCTATTTGGCTCTTTTGTTGGGGGGTGGGACGGGCTGCCTGGGGGGTGTTCCTCCAGGAGGTGGTTGATCTGAGACCCAGCCAACCTGATTAACTTTGGCCCAGTGGAAAGTTATTCAGGCAAGAGTTTACAGCTGTTCTTCAACCGGCTGAGTTCATCTGCGGCCAGAGAAGAGAACAAAGGCTCTTAGGATCCTGGGCTTTGGCAGGAACCACAAGTCTGAATCATAAGCCCAAGTCTAAGAAAGGTGAGCGAATTTGTTGGCGCAAGAAAAGTGAAAGTCAGAGACGGCTTGTCTTGGTCATGGCCAGGCCTCAGCGAGGATTCCTTTCAGTGGGTTGGCCTCGTTGGGACCCCACGTTGGGATCTCCCTTTTCTCAGAACCCAGACGGCTGGGAGTGGAGGGCCCTTGCCTTGGTGTTTTATAGGATCCGGTGAGGTTGGTCAACCTGCTTGGGAGGGCCTGCCCCACACCGGCTGGTTGGCGTGCGTAACTCTTGGGACCTCGCCAAGAGCAGTGTGTCAGCCTGTGAGTCACCTGCCATGGTCTACTGGGGAGTCTGGAGCGAAATTCTGTGCGTTATGTATTTCTTTTGATTGAGAACCACCGCTGTAGATAGTTGAGTATAAAATATCCACCTGATGGTTAATTGTCTCAGTCTAGACCTTAAACTTGCCGAATGCAGAGAAACTTGGCTCTGCAAAGGGCCCCGTGAAGATACTTACGCGATTCCTACACATACATTATGCATATTCTTTGACTGTTGCCCAATTTAACTTGCTCATCTGGAGATATGTGTTCAGCTTCTTTCTCAGAGCGATGATTACCTGCCAGGAACGTCAGGACAAACCCCGATGTATGTCGCTCGCTTGCTACATTTGGTCTTGGGAGGGGGATGAGGTAGCCCATAAGTGGGTGTAGGCTTTGGGAATGAGGCTCAGCTCTCTGGCTCGGTGAGCCCAGAACCTGTGACTTTTAAAGGTGATGCTAATAAAAAAACCCCATACAAGGTGCCAAGACGGTGGGTCACATGGACCAATGAGATGATGGAGGGCTGTGGTCCCAGCCACAGAGAGACCAGGTTGGAATTTCAGACCCGACTCCCACTGGTCAGGCGGCTTTGGGTAGTTGGTGTAACCTCTCGGAGCCTCAGTGTATTCATCTGTAAAATGGGTCTAGTTATCATACTTTGTTGAGTTGTCACGGGGACCAGGCTCAAAGATGGGTGAGCAGCCCTCAGCCCTGTGGTTTGCACCCAGCGCTCAGGAAATGTGATTCATCCTTGAGAAGCATCACAGGTGAAATACTATTATAACCCACTTTACAGATGAGACATTGGGGTTTTATAAGGATTAGATGATGGGCTTATGACAGAAAAGGAATTCCTGGCAGGTTCAGATCCGTTAAATGTGTAAAAGGTGGTTGTTGAAATGTGCACCATTTTCCCGTCTTCAACCGGTAACTTGAGTTTGGTGCATTTCTCTCTTACGGTGCTGGATTTACACCCAGCCCTTTCCGTTGCTTGATCTGCTTTGAAATTGGGGACGGGAACAGGCTGGGGGAAGCCGACGTACAGCGAGGCATGTTGGGTACAGCTGTGACACCTGGCATACTGTGAAAGCTTTGCCTGGGAAGAGGTGCGCGTTGTTTCATCTTTATAATTGGAAAAGATTGAATTTTCGAGGTGAGACAATCCCATTTTATCTCTTACAATCAGAGAAAATCGCCCCTTTAGGTATGTGATTAAGATCATGGTAATGTGACAGGGAGAGCAGGCACATTTTAAAGCTGGTTAATGTGCTTAGATTGAAGTTTTGATTACTTTTGTTTTTAGCGGCAGTATTTTGTGAAAAGCTCTGTGGTCCTGAGCCAATAGGTTGCAGATGAGGTGTTGTTTTGAATCTTTTCAAAAAGTTGTAAAGATCTGTGGACGAGAATATTTGCCATTTTGACCATCTTTAAGTCTACCATTACGTGGCGGTAATGACATTCACCGCGTTGTACAAGGATCACTGCTCTCTTTGTCCCAGACTCTCTCATCGCTCACGCAGCAGCGCTGTAACCATTAAATGGTGACTCCCCAGCCCCCCTGTCCCCCTAGCATTTGGTAACCTCTAGTCTCCCTTCTGTCTCTTTGAATCTGCCTCTTCTAGATACTTCTAAGTGGAATCTTGCCATTGTCGTTCTTTTGCGTCTGACTTCACCCTTCGGCGTTGTTTTCAAGGTTCACCATTTGTAGCCTTTTTCTGAACTTCATTCCTCTTATCGGCTGAGTAGTCATTCGTCCGTTGTACGGATGGGCCACATTTTGCCCATCCGCTCATCTGTTGATGGATGCCTGGGCTGTGGACGCTTTCTGCCAATTGTGCCCTGGGCTGCGGTGCAAATTCACGTGCAAGTGAGAAGATGCTGTTTTGCAGCGTCCGTAGAGACATGTTTTCGTTTCTTGGGGGGAAATTGGAGGAAACTTGCCTTTGGCCAGAGTGCCCACATGACCCCTGGGGCATGTAAGAACCATCCCACATCCCCCCCCCCCCGCAGGCTTACCCGCAGTCTGGCCTGGCCTAATAATTTGTTCGGGAGGTTGCTGGCTGCTGGTGAATCAGACTGCCTTCAGCCATCCTGGCTTACTGTGTCCTTCTGTCCGGGCCTCTGAGCCTCTTGTTTGCTCGTCTGGGGCTGAGCCAAGATATTTTTCACGTACCTCGTCATTATGGTTTGCTTATTAGTTTTCTATGAGTTCACTTTATATCATCTTTTAATTTATATGTGCCTTTTGTCCTGTGTTGGGGCCCAAAATTATATATGCATATACTGAATTTAATGTTTATATTATGGATTTTTTTTTCCCCCCAGGGAGGGATAATTGAGTTCGCAGGACATACAGCAGATTTGTCTCCATAGATCTGGGTTCTAGACTGAATCTACCATTATTTTATTATGTGAGCCTGAGTGAGTCCCTTAACCCTGCTGACCTCAGATGGGTGAGTGACTAATCAGACCCCTTCTTACTCTTAATGTGTGTGGGTCTGCGACTCTTTGTGTGTCTCTGACCTGCCCCAGGTCCCTTAATACTTTGAGATATAGGCTTATTGTATTTTCCGATTGAAAATACTCTTAGCAAGAGGGTTCCCCTTTCTCCAGATCCTCATCAAACATCTGTTGTTTCCTGACGTGTTAATTTTAGTGATTCTGACTCGTGTGGGGTGGAATCTCATTGTGGTTTTGATTTGTATTACCCTGATGATGAATGATGTGGAGCATTTTTTCATGTGTCTGCTGGTCATTTGTATGTCTTCTTTGGGAAAATGTTTGTTCATGTCTTTTGACCATTCCTTGACTGGATTTTTTGGGTTTTTTGGGCGTTGAATTTGATTAAGTTCTTTCTAAATGTTGCATACTAGCCCTTTCTCTGATAAGACATTTGCAAATATCTTCCCCTTCCCCTCTTCCACCGTTGGTGGGAATGCAGACTGGTGCAGCCACTCTGGAAGACAGTATGGAGGTTCCTCAAAAGGTTAAAAGTAGAGCTACCCTACGACCCAGCAATTGCATTATTAGGTATTTATCTAAAATATACAAACAGTGATTTGAAGGGGCACTCACACCCCAATGTTTATAGCAGCAATGTCCACAATAGCCAAAATATGGAAAGAGCCCACATGTCCATTGATAGATGAATGGATAAAGAAGCTGTTTTGTGTGTTTGTACACACATACACACACAATGGAATGTATGTGTACACACACCCACAGGAATATTACTCAGCCATCAAAAGAACGAAATCCTGCCATTTGCAACCAGGTGGATGGAACTAGAATAGAGAGGGTATTATGCTGAGCAAAATAGTCAGAGAAAGACAAATATCATATGATTACACTCTTGTGTAAAGAACAAAACAGATAAACATAGAGGAAGGGAAGGAAAAATAAGAGGTAAACAGAGAGGGAGACAAATCATGAGAGACTCTTAACTACAGGAAACAAACTGAGGGTTGCTGGAGGGGAGGGGGGTGGGGGGATGGGCATTAAGGGGGGCACGTGATGTAATGAGCACTGGGTGTTCTGTGCAACTGATGAATCACTGACCTCTACCTCTGGAACCAAAAAAAAAAAAAAAAAAAGAAAATACTCTTTGCATGTTGGATTTTTGTTTACCTTAGGGAAAATGGCACCAATGTTCCAAGAGGCCATAAAATCTAACGTCTGTTGTTCTTAGAAAGGAAAGACAAGTGGATTCTCATTTGCATGTTTCCTCTGACACTAGAAGTCACTTAATTTTCCTTGACTCTGTGCCTGTCACTAGCAGAGGACTGTGTACGGTGTCAGGCGTTAGAAACACATCTGTGGGCGTGGTCCTTGTCACTTCCCTATTGGTCCCAGGTGCTAGGTGTGTCCCTTGCTGTCTGCTTCACATTCCCACCTACCCTTCCTCCAATATGCTTTGGTCTGTAAATTCTAGAATGATAGTTTCCATATAAAACAAAAAATCAAATCCCTCAATGACAAAAACGAGTGAGTGTCCTGTTGGTTTTCCTTGGTGAGTGCCGAGGGCCTGTGTGTCTCACCGTGGCGAGCCTCACGAGGGGGCCTGCTGCTTCTCTGCCATCGGGACTTGGGGAAGGGCTCAAGAGGTCTCTCTATGACCCCTGAGCCTGACTAGGCCCCCCACTCTCCTACCTGCTCCATAACTGTGTTTCTCTCCATGACTAAACAGCAATATCAACACGAAAACCTTGAAAACATTTAAAACACTAACATGATTGGTTGCTTATTTCCTAACTGAAAACTGTTTTTGTCCACGTAGGGCCCCTAGTTTAGGGGCAGTGTTGGGTATGTGCCCTATATGAAGCCCGTTCACCCATGTAGTCCCTTGGATTGTCAGTAGGCGTTGATTTCAACTCCCCATTTTACTGAAAGGGAAGCCAGGTGGCTCGCTGTTAAGTTGTTCCCCTGGTGGTGGGCGGGACTCGAACAAGGCCTTGCTTCACATCCTTGCTTCTCCCTTGTCCAGAGGAGGCCTCCTCCATGGGACAGCCCTCGGAGCCCCGGAGGGAACCCTCCCTAGGGCTAGATGGAGGACCGTGAGGCTGTCCCGGCTCCACACATTCTCTGGAGAGAAGGCAGGACTGAAATTAGAACTTGACTTCTTATCTTCTTAACATTAGTTATTCAGCATGATCGCGCTTTTAGTGCCAATAATAATTATTATTGTTTATTGCCGCTGAGTAGAGAGGTGTCTAAAAGAGCCCACACCAGGGAAAACCCAGATGCTCTCGCCCCCACGAACCACATGTACCTCTTGTGCAAAGCTCCCAGGGCCCCTGGCACCAGCCGCCTCACTGTGTGTGTGGGCAGGACAGCATCTGGCCCCATATGGATGATTGCGAGTCAGTGTGCGAAGGGTTCATGGACTTTTCCTTTGGCTTCTTTGTTACCTTTACCCTCGGGTTGCACTTCCTGCCTTTCCCCCTTTCCCTTCCAGTTGCAAGCATGGCTTCAGTTACAAGGGTGAGAGTCCGTCCTGAAAGTCTTGACTCTGGCATGTTTCATAAATGTTGTGTGAGCAGTTGTCATTTGGGGCACAGAAAGCAATGGGAGTTTTAAAATTGAGGGAACATACGATGGGAAGATAGCACTAGGAAGCCAGACAGTATTAGTGGGCTATTACCACCTCCTGGTTGAGGAAACCGAAGCCTCTGGATTATAAGGGACTTGCCTCACCTTCAGTCCCTGCAGGGTATTTTGGATCCGGTTGGTATTTAAAGGCTCTAAGAATTTTCAGGGGCATCTGGATGGCTCAGTGGGTTAAGCCTCTGCCTTTGGCTCTGGTCATGACCTCAGGGTCCTGGGATCGAGCCCCCCATTGGGCTCTCTGCTTGGCGGGGAGCCTGCTTCCCCTTACCCCCCGCCTGCCTCTCTGCCTACTTGTGATCTCTCTCTCTCTGTCAAATAAATAAATAAAGTCTTTAAAAAAATTGCTAAAAAAAAGGCTATAAGAATTTTCAGACTCCATATTTTTCAGGATGACTTCTGCTTTTTTATTTTTTTATTTTTATTTTTTTATTTTTTAATTTTTTTGAAGATTTTATTTATCTATTTGACAGAGAGAGATCACAAGTAGGCAGAGAGGCAGGCAGAGAGAGAGGGGGAAGCAGGCTCCCGGCTGAGAAGAGAGCCCGATGCAGGGCTCGATCCCAGGACCCTGAGATCATGACCTGAGCCGAAGGCAGAGGCTTAACCCACTGAGCCACCCAGGCGCCCCCCTGCTTCATTTTTAGGCGTTCCGTTTTCAGATGGAGAAAACTCTGTTCAAAGTCACTAAGTGTGCTGGGGGTGAGGTTTAAGTTGTAAAACATTTCTTAAAAATTTTTATTTATTTATTTATTTTTAAAAAGATTTTATTTATTTATTTGACAGACAGAGATCACATGTAGGCAGAGAGGCAGGCAGAGAGAGAGGAAGGGAAGCAGGCTCCCTGCTGAGAAGAGAGCCCGATGTGGGACTCGATCCCAGGACCCTGGGATCATGACCTGAGCCGAAGGCAGAGGCTTTAACCCACTGAGCCACCCAGGCACCCCCAAGCTGTAAAACATTTTTGCATCAAATCAAAGTGAACGAGGCTCTGCCCTTGAAGACAGCGTCTGAAAGGGCGAACCTTGGTTTTTCTCTCAGAGAGAGGGAAGGCCTTGTCCAGGGGGGTGTCAAGGGTTTTCAAACACGTCCGCATTCTTGGTGAACCTCAGACCACCAAGCGCGAGGGTGGGTGGGGTGGATCCACATTTAGACTTGTAATCCCTTTCAAATGTGAAAAATTGATTTTGGCCATCAGTCTGGTGGCCAACCACAGAATGGCTTCGTAAAAAAGCTTTTGAAGTTCTTTAGCGATACTGTATGATTTTTTTTTTTAAAGATTTTATTTATTTATTTGACAGAGAGAGATCACAAGTAGATGGAGAGGCAGGCAGAGAGAGAGAGAGGGAAGCAGGATCTCTGCCGAGCAGAGAGCCCGATGCGGGACTTGATCCCAGGACCCTGAGATCATGACCTGAGTGGAAGGCAGCGGCTTAACCCACTGAGCCACCCAGGCACCCTGCAATACTGTATGATTAATGGGATCTGGGTTTGGGTCTGCGATGATGCCGGGGAGTCCTCGCTTTGGTTCAGATCATCTGCGAATTCATGAACACCCCTGCCGGGCTTCACCTACTCGAGGAGGAGAACGCTCTTTCTCTCCACCTGTGGTGCTGTTTGCTGTTGCGAGGTGACAGAGGGACGGTGGGTTGATGTGGGCGCTTGTTTGCCTTGTGCCTGGGAACCCACCTTACTGTCTCCGTGAGCTGGGAAAGGGAGGGACAGGTACGCTCCTTAGGTGTGGAGTTGCTGGTGTCCACATCTTGGACCTTGTCCGCCCAGCGGATGGCAACCCTTTTTCTGTTTCGCTGCCCTGATCTTGGATCCGGTTGGTTCTGAAGACCCTTGAACAGAAATCCAGAAGAGTCTTGCTGTAAAGAAGGCATTGGTGTCATTGAGAACACAATTTGAAAGGAATTTTACGAGTCAGTTCTTGTAGGACAAATTTATAAAACAGTAAGATAAAGCCTGAATGAGAGTCTACGGGGAAAAAAAACTCGTCATAGTTTTTTGTTTCTGAGCATCAGTTCAACTGACAAAGGGAAGGAGAGCCGTCTGACCCTTTCTGAGTTTCCCCCCACGTACCAAATGTTTTCCACCATATATTTATGTATTCATTATATAGTCTTATATCTGGGTAGCTAGCTCTTGTGTAAATATCCACGACTAGGACAAATGCCTTATTAAGGGTGTCATGGCTTCGAGTTTTTCAAAATATTTTTCCATAAATCATTTTATTTGTGTTAACGTTTGGTTGTTTTTGTGACTTGCGTCATTTAACATCCCGCCCCCCCCTTGGGAAATTGCAAAACACGAAAGTCAACTGTGCTCCCTCTACTGGTTGCATTTCTTCGGAACAGAAACACCGTACATTTCTGATTAAGTGCATTGCTTTCGGTGAGACTCGTAGCTATGCTCACATTTTCTTTTCCTAAATTGCTTTTAAGAAGCAAGACCTAATGGCATTCAGAGCCGCAGATAAAGAAGCTGGTGACCTGAAGAGGGATAGGGCGTCCTCTGTCCCTCCCATTTGTTCACAGGTGTGCAGAGGGGACCCCCAGCCTGGCGTCCTTCCTTTGATGCCAAGAGCAGCTCCCCTGGGAGGCTGGTGGCCGCTGCCTGAGGACCTCTTGGGTCCTGAGGTTGTGAGCTTCAACCGATGTCAGCTGTTTCGTGGTCTGTCTGCCACTGAATGGAACCAGCGGGTTTTCTGTGGGCTCACAGTTGGTTCAGCCTCTTGAACTCGAGGTGCCCTGTGGATTCCTCCAGAAGCAACTATAGGAGAGTCTTTACTTACTGGCCCGAGAGATGGGCAATGAGGTGAAGACTGCTTCCGTTCCATCCACGTGCATTTATCCCCTACTGACTATCTGTGAGGCTCCGAGGGAGTTCGAGGGGAGCAAACCCACTGTCCCATGTGCCCCGTTTTGAGAAACACTGAGCAAGAACAAGACTTCTCTCAGCATTCTAGAGTTCAAAGAAACACTTCTTAGGTAACGATGAGACCAGAAAACCTGTAGAAAAGATGTGTTCACTTTGTAGGTTCTTAACCCTGCCGGGTAGACACGGGAGGGCTTGCCTCCCCTCCCCCCCCCCCAAGTGATTTGTAACTTTCTTTTCAATAAGCTGTAATCAGATTAAACATCCTTCCTATTCTCAGTGGAGTGTCTCCCCTGCTTGGGACTGTCAATGGAGAAATGACTCTTGGTGCCTTCGATAAGCAGGTTTTGTCTGTGGATCTTTCCCAGAACCTACCCTGCGCCCTCCCCCGCAGGCATGCTATCTGTGATTCTAAAGCTGATACACACCCTCCCCCCTTATGTCATCTTCCTCCCCACCCCCTTCTTGATTATTTCCATCTAAATTTGACACAGGTCCTTAGCTTCTCGAGTGCATAGGCTCGAGGCTGTGCCCTCAAGCCTTAATGGTTTCCTGCTTCTGACTCCAGTGACCACTATCTCTGATCCCACGCAGGTGGTCCAGCCCTCATCAGATGCTGCACAGTGGAAAAGGAGGAGAAACGCTATTGTATATCCTTATAAGTCCCGGGAGAGTCTCCTCTCCTGCTGTTGATAATCATATATGGAATGAATCCATTCACTGACTGTTGATAGTGAAGTCTGTCTCCCGGGGCTTCTCATTAGCCAGCGGTATTGGCATTTGGGGGCTGGATAATTCTTTGTTGTGGGAGGCCTTCCCAGGTAGCATCCGTATCTTCTGCCTGCTCGATGCCAAGAGCTTCTCCCAAGTTGTGATGATGACAAATGTCTTCATGATTGTTGAATGTTCCCGCTGGGCAAAGTCACTTCCATTTTCCTGCTGATTTCATGTATCCGGTCTCTTCACTCTGTTCCTTCAGAATTCTCTGTGGACATTCTTTTGTTCATTGGCTTCATTCACTTAATTTTCTCCTTATGCCAGCCTCTGCTCAAGTTACTGGGAATATAAAGATGAGCTAGGATCTCCTTCTTCATATATATATATATATATGAATATTTATATGAGTCAGTTTTGGGTGTATCATGGTTTCCACTATTTTGTGGAATCATCATTATGTTATCATTAATGTTTTATCATCATTTTCTTGAAAGTTCCCTTTTCTGAGTGTTGCTCCCAGCCTTCAACTCTGGCAGGCATTTGAGTAATTAGGACTTCTTTAATGAATGTTGTATTTCTGTTTTTGCAGTCTGGGTTCTTGAGGAAAGCCCCTTGCAAGTGTGGGTCAGTATCCTTGGCCTTGACACAGCTATTAACCTTGTAAAGTGACAATGTTCTATTAATCTATCGATTTCATCCATGAATGCTTCACCTGTTTCAGATATGGCCTCCACTTGTCATTCCAGATCTCCTATTTTCTTATATTGTGATTTCCTTAATTTTCTTTAACCGGCCACCTGAGGCTTCATTTAACGTGTGTGGTCATTTTTTTAGTGTTATTTAATGAAACTTCTCTTTTGGAATCAAGGTCAGTGCTAGCAAAGGGATGGTCGTTGGATTGCTTTTGGGTGGACTTTGAAGTTAGCTGGTGTCCTTTACAGTGCCTAGAAATTGTGGTATGAATATTGCTCATGGGAACTCAAGTTTATGGCAGCTATTTTTCTAGGGGGAGGGAGAGGGGGATATATTTCAGGGAGGAGTTTACTGATGCTCCAACTATATTGGTAATTAAAATTTTTTTTTTCTGTATAATGGATACTCGAGGGTTCACTGTCTGATTTGCAAATGTATTTTTGCATGTCCGAATTCTTTTGTAGTAAGTTTTAAAGGAACCATAGCCAGTTAGAGGTTTGCTTTTTGTTTTTCTGCCCCCCCCCCCGCCTCCTTTTTAGTAGATATTTAGGAATTAAGTTTCTACTGGCTCACCTGCCCACATTCCTGTCTGTGCAGAGGGGGCATCCTACAATTATTTAAGATTTCTAGCTTTTTAAATAAAAGCCTTCTTGCCCTGTGCTGCCACCAATAAATAAAATAAAATAAAATAAAATAAAATAAAATAAAATAAAATAAAATAAAATAAAATAAAATGGTTCAGGCCTGTTAGGAATAAAATTTCCCCCAAGGTTGTGAGGAGCTCAGAGTCTGGAGGGACAGCCAGCCTGAGCTCTCGGTCTCGCGAACGCTGAGGGGGAGAATTAAATTGGGGAAGGAGGTGGAGAGGAGGGAGGCGACGGTGGGTGGGGAGGAACAACAAACCCTCTCCAACACACCCAAATGACCAGATTCATCACAGCACGAAACTTCACAAGTTACGCCCACTCCCGCTGCCAGGAGCCGGGGAAGGCGCTGCTTCCTCATTTCGGCGGCTGGAAGTTGGGAGACGTGCGGCGAGACCGGGAGGCATGTGCGCCCTGCGGAGCGCTGGTGAGCGTGAATTTCAAGCCCATTCTTTCGGCCGCCGAAGGTCTTTGTGCTGGTAGTGAGGGCGCGCAGCCGGGGTGGCTGTGGCCGGGGAGGCCGCTGGGGCCCCGAGCTCGGCGGCGGGGCGGCGGGGCGGCGGGGTGGCGGGGCGGGGGGACCCGTGCGCCCGGAGCCCCGCACCCGGCGGGATCGGTGAGCGGCGGCTCCACGCTGTGCTGGGACACCCCAGGGGCGCCGCCCGTGTGCCTTCTGGCCCCAGGGTGAAGGGTTGGGGCTTTGCGAGCCCTTCACCTTTTCCTTTCCCCCCTTGCCTTCCTATCCAGGGATCTTAAGGGGTAGGGCGGGAGGGAGGCTGCGGGATCAGGTCACTCACCAGAGGTGTCCCCGCTGTCCCCGCTGTCCCCGCTGTCCCCGCTGTCCGGCTGCGCGGTCCGGATCCCCTGAAAGGCTTGGGAGTCAGTATTTCCAAGGGAATGTTTTGAAGCCCGGGCGCGGGACAGCCCCTGGGTGGGTGTGGGAACTCTATGGGGAGCCATCAGAAGTCTTGCGTTTCTCATTAATGGGGTGTCTGATTTAGTTCAGCTCAAGACTTCCTAGTACTGAGGTATTACTCGTGTATCTGGAACTTTTTTGAAAAGAGTACATTTTTCTGTGGCAGCTGCTTTATCTGCAGGTCGATTGCCTAAGTCAGATTTGGGTGGGGTGGGGAGAGGAAGTTTGGGTGGAGGCTGGCACCCTGGATCATTGCAAGTGACGCTTAAGATAGGTTCCAGCAAATGATGAACTTGGCTGAAGGTAAAGTTGCCGGCAGACAATTTGTAGGTTTTATTTGAAGCCCCTTTTAGAGCTTTGTATTATTCGCTCACTGCATGGGGATCTGATGGAGGCTTTTGGGCTAATTTACCTGTTTTACCTATTTTATATCCAGTCAACAGGTTAGTATAGAGAAGTGGGAGCTGCGTGTTTGAGTGTGTGTGTGCGTGTGTGTGTTGTAAACTAATCCCCCCTATGAATTTTTAGAGAATTGTCTTATTTTTAGGACACCTTCGTGGAGGTAAAGAAATGGGTGGTTGTTACTATGTTTATAGAAAATCAGATTTCCTTTTCTCTCAGATCCGGGGTGGGTGCAATTAGGAGGGTGAGCAGAGCTGGATTTTAGCATGATCCTGATAATCAGAATGGCACAGGGGACAGGGTGCTGTGGCCATAGTTGTACTTAGATTGCCTTCACCTTCCAGCTTTCCTGAAGTTAGTGAGACAGAAGTAAAACGAAATAAATGACTTTTAAGCCAAAGCAGACACGTCCCAGGGAAGAACAATAGGTTGCATGGTTTAGGCTGTCACAACAGCCAGAGCCCTGTGTTCTAGCTCCTTGAGGATCGAGACAGAACAGGCCATGCAGATGTGAACTTGATGGCTGACCTGAAGTGTGTGGCCCGCTTCCCCCACCCCCAAGAAGTCTGTAGCAACTCACTCAACAGGAAAGACAACCAGACTGGATCTCGTGATGGTGCCGGTGAACTCACTAATAGACCCTTGCTCACAAGGAGTTTTATGGAACCATAATCCTTTGCCAGAGAGAGGAAGTATATTACTAATAAAGGTATCTAGACTTGGTCACATGGGACTGTTTCATGCAGACATTAGAAATTGGATTAATTCCGCTATATGAATTAGGTAGGTGCAGGTAGGTGTGAGAGAATATTATAATTTTTGTCTCACTATTTTTTTCTAAAGGACTCCTTACTTTCCCATAAATATCCTGGTTTGACCCTGATTTTTGTTTGTTTGTTTGTTTGTTTTCGAAGTTACAGATTCAATTTGTTTAACAGGAATAGGGCCACTTAAGATTATCTTGTTTTAGTATTTTTTTTTTTAATAGGAAGTTTCCTAGTTCATGTAAATTTTAAAATTTATTGGTATGAAGTTGTACAAAATATCCTTGTTTAATATTTTAGAAGACTGTAGAAATGTTTCCTTTTTCCTTTCTTTCTTTGGGTGGGGAGGGGCAGAGGGAGAGAGAGAATCTTTTTTTTTAAAGATTTTATTTATTTATTTGACAGACAGAGATCACGAGTAGGCAGAGAGGCAGGCAGAGGGAGAGAGAGAGGAGGAAGCAGGCTCCCTGCTAAGCAGAGAGCCTGATGCGGGGCTCTATCTCAGGACCCTGGGATCATGACCCGAACTGAAGGCAGGGGCTTTAACCCACTGAGCGACCCAGGTGCCCCTTGGGAGAGAGAGAATCTTAAGCAGGTTCCACACCCAGCACGGGGCTCCATCTCAGGACCCTAAGATCAGGACCTGAGCCCAGATCAGGAGTCAGATGCTTAACCAACTGAGCCACCCAGGCGCCCTGAAACGTTTCCTTTTTCATTCCCAGCATTGGCTATTTGTGCTTTTCTTGTTCTTGATCAGTCTTGCTAATGTATTAACAATTTTATTGACATTTGAAAGAACCAACTTTGGTTTTTGTTTGTATTTTAAATGAAACAAAAATACTGCCTCTTTTCTTAAGTTTACACGCATTTAAAAAGTCCTGTGCTGTGGAACACTGTCAAAAAAGATTTTAAGAGCCTTTAAAACTAAGTAACCGAGTCTCCTAGCTGTAGGGAGACAGACATTATGTATTTATTTTCTGTGTCTTGGAAATCATGTTTCTTGGTTTTATTAAAACATACCTTGTGCTCTTCGAGTTTCATACCCAATGGATCGAATTGTTCTAAGGTGGGTTTGGGGGAGTCACTGGGGCACACCCTGTGAAATTGTTGTGGAAACATCCAGCTAGAATTTACATAAGATTTACTGGTAATTTCCTGTGAATTGTTGTTGCTTTCAACCTACAATACAGATTTACTTTGTATGAGGGTAGAGCAAATTTGCTGTAATGACTGAGGAAGAAAGTTGCGTTTTGGTTCATATTTAATGCATGAGTCTTGGCTTTTTAACGTTTTCTCAGAAAAATCTTTCTGAGTTTGTGACAGTATAAGAACAAGAATTTTAGAGTCAGAAAGAGCTGGGTCTGAATTCTTTTTGCATTTTTTTTTCAGAATTTATTTAAGTAATCTCTGCATCCCAGGTGGGACTTGAACTCGTGACTCTGAGATCGAGAGCCACACGCTCTACTGACTGAGCCAGCCAGGTGCCCCTGGATCTGAATTCTTGCTCTATCACTTTTAGCCCTAAAATTGCCTAACCCCTCCGAGCTTACATTTCCCCTCCTGTGAGGTGGAAGTAAGGAAAACTGCTTAGGGGGCTGGTTGGTGCAATGTCTTACCTTTTTTTTTTTTTTTTAAAGCTTTATTTATTATTTAGAGAGTGTGCATGTGCATAAGAGCTGAGGGAGAATCATCAAGCAGACTCCTTGTTGAGCTCTGAGCTCTGGGTTCGATCTCAAGACCTTGGGCTCCTGATCTGAGCTGAAATCGGGAGTTGGACTCTTAACCAACTGAGCCACCCAGGCGCCCCTGTTGTGAGATTTCTGGCTGAGTATTCATGGCAGGCACCTGTCTTGTGAGTTGGACAAAAGCAGCACTTAATACACTATAGGACATTGCTCGTTTCCGCACCCTGCCCTTTCTGGTTGTACTTCTGCCCTCACAACTCCTCTCAGTGCCTTCCTTCCAGAAATGGGAAAGGTTATTGCAACAGAGTAAGACAAAGACACTTCTCCCATCTGTTCTCTCTTCATTATGGGCAGTTGGGTTACTAGGGTCACTTTCCATATTTCCAGTATTTTCGTCTTCTTATCCCAGTTGATTGGTAGTATTCTGGCTGTATTTTTTTCCACTCCCATTTTTACCTTACCTTTCCGGGATTATTATTTTTTTTTTCCTTCAGTTTATCTCACTTCCTTGAGGGTCTCACTGCTCTATTATTTCCTTCCTTCCTCCCTCCCTCCCTCTGCTCTTCCCTTCCTCCTTACCCTCTCCCTTCCTTTCTAGCAATGAAATGAGTCTGCAGCTCAAAACTTGGCAGAGACTGGGATGTAACTTAGTGGGGTTGTTTCTGTGAAGGCAGCGCTTGTTCGATTTAGTTACTCCAGAATTCTCGTGACTCTAGAAAAGATGCTCAACATCCCTAGCCATCAGGGAAAGGCAGATCAAAACTACAACAAGACACCACCATCTCACTACCCAAAAGACAAGAAATAACAAGTGTTAGGCAGAGGAGAAAAGGGAAGCCCCATGCAGGGTTGGTGGGAATGTCAACCGGGAAACAGACGGTGCTAATCAGAACCGTGTCTGTTTTCTATGGCTGTTGCATTTTCTGAGAATGTTTCTGTAGCGCCAAAAGTTCTTCTGTCCTTTGGGGGAAGTGTGGATGGTTGAAGGCTACGGCTGACCTCATAACCAAGAAGGGAAATGAGAGACGTGGGGCAGAGGGGTTCGGCTGGGTACTACTCCAGGACTGTGGCATTATTGAAGTCATGCAACTTTAAGCTCTTCGTTCTCCCTGGGGTCTGTCAATTGAAAAAAGGTCCTGGGCTATATATGGCCTCATTAGTGAATGTTTCTTTAGGTGTCTGATTGTGTAAGGGGCAGAGTGGGCGAGGGGAAGGGGTTGTCCACCGGGGAAGGCTTGGCACTGCTCTGTCCAAGGAGTGAGTGTTGGTTTCCATTTTGTGTAGTGAATCGGCCTCAGCTGGGAAGTGATTTTCGAAGATGGACAGGTTGACTACCTGCGGTCTGGCCTGTCCGCTCTGACCCGGTGTGCTGAGTAACTGTGCCGCTGTTTGTCCTGGTTGGGGCTTTTATGAGTGGGGAACAAGGAGGCGTATAGTCTTTGTAAGTGTTTTGCAACGGCACGCCTCCGGTTTATTTTGATTCTGTTGCTTGAAAACAAGTGTTGGCCTGGCCTTCATTGGTAAAACTTGGGGGAGGGGGTGGAGAGATCATGGATTTTGGAAAGTTTTACTCGTTTAAGGGCTGGGGGTGGGGTTGGAACGGGGTGGGGGGGTGTTCCGTGTAGTGAAGCACGTGATCCGTTAGAATTGTAGGCTCCATTGTTTGAGATTTCTGACTTGTGTAAATTCAGAAATTCTTGTGGGCAGGAATAACCATGGCCAGAGTGGTTTCTACAAAGCTGTGGTTGAATAAGGACCTGGTAAATACTTCTCTGATTATTGACATACGAATACTAAATAGTGATTTATCGAGTGTCTGTAACACACAGTTCTTCTTGCGTGTTATCCCGTTAATGTTTCAGAGGACAATCCTGCAGCCTCTAGAATTATATAAAAAAATGAGGACAAAACCCATTATTTTCCTGTGTCTGCTCGTGTAGGTAGAAGCAGTGTGGACTGAATGAGGCCCACCTTTCTAGACCTGAAAGCCAGGAGGAGAGGAGGGTCGGTACATGGGGTGTGAAGCTCTGAATGCTATCTCTTCCTGGGACATGAGCAGCTCCTCTAGATGGTCCATTTGGAGATCTTGAAAGAAGCTTCTTCCTTGTGGGATGGGGTAATAGGGGCATTCGCACAGGGTTTGAAAGAAGGACTCAGACTTTTAAAGACCTTCTCCCCTTGGGACTCTGCTCAAATCCTCCTGTCCAGGGACAACAGGAGGTTCATTATATGTGACTGCTGTTTTCATGGAAACAGGGTTTGCTGATTTGCCCCATTCGCAGTTTGAGGCTTTGAAATTGGTTTCCTGGGAACCTTTGGAGGAGTCGGGTCCCATTGTTGGGTCATTCCATGGACAAGCCAGTCCTTCAGGCTTGACAAAGAGGGTGTAGTCATGTATCTCCCGCGGCAGGGTCACCATGGGTGGGTCTGCCCCCTTGTAAATGACCACTGACTTGCCTTGATTCCTTATGCCTTGACTTGGGAGGAAAAAGATTCCCTTTACATTATTCTCAGATTACATTATTTCAGACACTTCACAGGGTAATGAGCCTCTTACCTTTGTCTTCCTGGAATCTCTTTTGTCTGCCTTTATGATACCTGAAAAGGAGAAGAAGGAATTGTTTTGGACTGCACTAGGGGAAACTTGGTATCAGAATGGGCTTTTTCAGGGCTTTTTCAGGGGCTGTTCAATGTGAGCTCATGTTACTTTTTTTTTAAAGATTTTATTTTAATTTAATTTAATTTATTTATTTGACAGAGAGAGAGAGAGAGAGAGAGATCACCAAGTAGGCAGACAGAGAGAGGGAAGCAGGCTCCTTGCTGAGCAAGAGAGCCTGATGTAGGGTTCGATCCCAGGACCCTGAGATCATGACCTGAGTCGAAGGCAGAGGCTTAACCCACTGAGCCACCCAGGTGCCCCCCTTTTTTAAAAGATTTTTAAAATCTTAAAATCTTAGAGCAAGAGAGAGAGAGAGAGAGCAGGAACAGGGGGGAAAGTCGGAAGCAGGCTCCCCGCTGAGCTGGAAGACAGGGAACTTGATCCTAGGACCCAGGGATCACGACCTGAGCTGAAGGCAGATGCTTAACCGACTGAGCCACCCGGGTGTACTGAGATCGTGTTATTTTCAGCAGGCAGGGAGAACCTTTGTCTCATCGGTGAAGTGGGTTTGGATATGGGGGAATAAGTACTGTGTGGAGGGCTCGCTCAGATTGATGCTCTCAGACTGGTGCCTTCGTGGCACAACAGGCAATGAGCTTCCCGCTGAAAGGAATAGGCCACAAACATGCCACATGTCAGGCATTCAGGGCAAAGAAATAACTCTACCCCCGGCATGGCTGAGTCCCAGGAGGGGTTGTGTGTGCTTTAGTTTCCCGTCTGCCAGGTGGGGACAGCGGCATGTCCACCCTCCTTTACTTCCTGGGGAGGAGAACCACTTAGACCAACGGGGCCTTTATAACTCTACAGACTTGGAGTGATTCTTCCCGGATATGCCTTCTGCCCATGAACAAACCCACCGGAGCCTTCTTAGTTAGGTAGCACGCCGCACTGTTTTCGTCCTTTACCAGGGTTGGGTAGGAGGCTGGCCCCTCCCGAATTTGAACAAAATAGGCGACCGCTGACTTGATGGGGAGGAGGAATCACAGATGTTTCCTGATGTACCATTCCTCCCCAAGTTGTTGTTTACTTTTGATTTTACTGTACTAAGAGCACTTTGCCTGAGACCCGCCCTCTTGTCAGATCTTTAAATGCACAACACGGTGTGAGTTGCTGTAGGTACAATATCTTAACGGTGGCTCTCCAGAACACAGTCATCTGGCATGACTGAAATGATGTCCCCAGTGATTAGCAACTTCCCCTTCCCTCCCCTTCCCTCCCCTTCCCTCCCCTTCCCTCTTCCTGGCAAGCCCCACTCTGCTCCCATTGAAGTTAGATGGTTTTAGATTCCTCATGTAAGTGGAATCCTGTGGCATTTGTCTCTCTGTGACTTTCTTTCTTCCTTTCTTTCTTTTTTTCTTTTTCTTCCTTTTCTTGATTTCATTTATTTTGACAGCACAAGTGAGTGAGAGAGCAGGGGAGGGGCAGAGGGAGAGAGAAAGGGAGAAGCAGGCTCCCCACTGAGCCGGGATCCTGGGACTCAACCCAGCATCCTGGGATCATGACCTGAGCGGAAGGCAGATGCTTAACCGGCGGAGCCACCCAGGTGCCCCCGTGACTGGCTTCTTTCACGTAGCAGAATGTTCCCAGGGTTCATCATGTCGTTGCGATATCGCAGGACTTCCTTCTTAAAGGCTAATACCATGTTGTGCGTCTACACTGCATCTTCTCCCCATTCATCTGGCGCTGGACATTTCAGGCGGATTTTGCGTTTTGGCTGCTGAGTGCACAGGGTTGGGGAGGGGTGCGACCACCTGTTTGAGAGCTGCTTCCTTTTCTTTCCCATGCACAGCACGGGGCAGCGGGCTGGCTGGATCCTGTGGCCGGTCTGTTTGTAATTTTCCAGGCAGTGGCCGTGCGGAGTTCCGGGGCCGTCGCGGCCGCGCTCCTGCGCCTCCCAGCCGGCGCTGCAGGCCCCGCTTTGCGGATCGTGCCTGGACTTGTGGGTCGCGTCTTACCTGTTGCTCCTGAACCAGACCAACAGCCTCTGCCCCTCCTTTCTCAGCGGCATCCTGGGGACCTCCCTCTCAGTATTTACATCTCCTGGTGTTAGCATGATCGGGTGATTTGCCTTCTTCAGGACGCAAAAAATGATGGAAATGATAACAGTTCAATAATGACAAAACGGCCCTGAGACCCTGGGAGCACAGGCTGGCCCCGCCCTTTGCTCCGCCCCCTGGGGGCTCCCCTTTCCTTCGCGTTTGCTCCCTTCCTCCTGCTTTCACTCCCCTGCACCTCCTGTGCTGGGCAGCTGCCCTCAGGGCCGGATCCCCGTATTCCCCAAGGAAACCCTGTTCCTCCAGGGCAGCCCTTAGCCAGCACTAACCACTGGGGGCTGGAGGGGGGGTGGTGAGGTGCGTGTGCGTGGATTTTAGGACAATTCTGAGGTTTCCTCTCTCCTCTTTCCAGAGACCGTTTCCTTCCCCTGCTCCCCAAATTGGTGTTCTCTATAAATGAATTCTCATCTGTGGCTAAGTAACTTGTTTAAAGGAACAGAGTTAAAAAGTAGGGAGCTAGTGTTTGGACCCTGGTCTTCTGTCTCCAGGGTCTGTGTCCCCCACCCCTTTTAAAAGATTTTATTTATTTGAGAGACAGAGAGAGCCAGCATGAGCCGGGGGAGGGGCAGAGGGAGAGGGAGAAGCAGGCTCTCCACTGAGCAGGGAGCTGGATGCTGCTTGATTCCAGGACCCAGGGATCATGACCTGAGCCCGCCCCCCCCAGGTGACCCCAGCGTCTGTGCTCTTAACCAGAATGCTCCCTTGTGTTTCTCTGAGGCAGGGCTGCCTTTCCCTTTCCATTTGTTTGCCTCAGTGTGTGTTTTGCGTTACACTGACTGTCTTGGGGAGCTCTGGAATGACCCGTGTAATGAGGGACTGCCCGGCTGCCCGCAGGCTGTTCCCCCAGTCAGCCTTACTGGGTCCCTTTCTGGGCATTTGTCCCCCCTGTTTTCCCCATTAAGATGACCTCCTCCTAGCCTTCCTTCAGTATCAACTGAAGCTCACTTCCTCCTCGCCTCCTTTGCAGTCTGTCCCAGCCTACTGTCCTTTTCCCCCCCAGCACCAGTGACACTTGTCAGATGTTGCCTTGGACAGCGGTCTCCTCTTATCTCTGGTTTCAGTTACCCACAGTTGAGGGTCAGCTGTGGCTCACAGGCAGGGGATCCTCCTTCTGACGTATTGTCAGAAGGTCAGTAAGAAACCACGAGAGACTCTGGACCCTGGGAAACAAACTGACGGTTACAGAAGGGATGGGGTGGGGGAGATGGGGTAACCAGGCGATGGGCGTTAAGGAGGGCACATGTGATGAGCACTGGGTGTTACATGCAGCTAATGAATCGTTGAACACTACCCCCCAAACTAATGATGTACTGCTTGTTGGCTCACTGAATATAATAATGATAGATAAATGAAAATAAGGTCACTAGTAGCCCAACACACGTCACAGTGCCCATGTCACTCCCCTCACTTCATCTCATGACGTCAGCATTCTATCATCTGCGGTCAGCATAAGCAGAAGGGTGAGACCACATTCAAATACCTTCTGTTACAGAATAGCATTACCGTTGTTCTGTTTTCTTATCAGTTGTTGTTAATCTCTTCTATGCTTACTTTATAAAGTAAACTTTATCATAGGTGCATTTGTATAGGAAAAAACACAGTATAGGTAGGGTTTGGTGCTGTCCGCGTTTCCGGCATCCACTGGGCGTCTTGGAACGTACCCCATGGATGAGGGGGGTCTGCTGTACATCTTCTCTTTGCCCTCATTTGATTGTAAATCCTGGGGAGCTATGACTGTGGGCCCTAACCACGGGGTAAATGTTCAGTGACTTGATTCTTTGGAGATTAATCAAAACCTAGTCAGAGCTATCCAAAGAAATGCCAAGGTTGTTTCCAGGTTCTGTGAATGAAGGGAAATAATGCGGTCGAAGAACAAAATTGAAAAAGAAAAAGAAGCCAGGGGCAAATCTAGAAATTGTTAGCCTGTTTTGTGTGAGCCTTTGTGTGCATTTCACTCCACAGCTGTTCAAGTTGAATCACAGAGTGGATGTCTCATGACTTGGCTTCAAGCACAGTGGCTAGTCACCCCCCCACCCCAGGGGGGATTTTCAGCAGATTTATGTGATGAATAATGTGGGTTTTCTTCCAGTGCTTGAGATGTAGTTTGACAAGCTTTATGTGAAGAGTAGGTAAAATATGTCAAGTGTCTCCCCCTCCCCACCCCATTTGGAAGATAACAAAGATGTTCCCCAGCAGAGTCACTGTATTGAATTTTGCTGGTGGCTGGCTGCCTGTCCACGGTGACCTCCCTTTTTTGGCCAACTCAGACATATTTTGCCTCCTGGGTGTGCTCCCACCATAAGGTCCAGGAAGGAGGGTTAATCCAGAACTGAAGATGCAGAGAGGAAGAGACCATATACACTGTGTGCTTGGTGTTCTGCTAAGTGTTCTTTAGCAGAGTACGTGACTAATCCCTGCTGCCAGCCACCCTGGGGTGTGCCATTCCCCTCTCCAAGTCCAGTCGGTGGAACCCACATGACTTCACTAAAATCACACATTGTGGTGACCCTGGATTTGAGCTGTGTTTTATTTGACTTCCAAACCCACAACTCTTCCGAGATGTAAACAGGTGTTTAGATAATGATTCTAGTGGTCATATTAATTCTAGAAATCTGAGACTCTTGGGTTCTTTTCTGACCTGTTCCTTTTCTATCTTAGCGGATTCCCCCTTAGCACTTAAGGGCTTCTGAATTTGTTAAAGTCAGTATTGCCTGAAGTACCATATTTAGGTGGGACTTTCGGTGAGTGGGGAGTCCAATATTCAAAAAACTGCAAGATTAGGGATCTGACTTTATTTTTAGCTACCTATCCACACATCCACACACACACATGCACACGCACACCTCTCTGCAGGTGAAACGTATCAAGCCCATTCTTTGAACACTCTCAAGAAGGCTAAATAGTTTTAACCTTTGTAAGAAGAAGGAGCCCCTTTAGCTGGACCGGGGACTTTCTTGTCATTGTCTTATTCTATAGCACATATAGCCTGAGATGTTGGTGCCCATGTCGGATGCAGCAGGACACCCCAGGTCCTTTGGCTGTTCTGTCCCCCTCCTGCCCACATTGCATAAACATTGGCATGGCAGGGACAGATGGCCACTCAGGAGGCTCCTTTGATGTCACATTTGGTTGCCTGGGTAGGGGGTAGGGGCGGTTGCAGCCAGTCTCCGAGGGAAGAGAGGCTGCCTGGGAAATGCCTCCTTGACAGTGGGTAAACAAAAGCTTAACTCCAGAAAGGCTGGGTACCCTGGTCCGTCCGCAGGCTGGGGCAGTGACGGAGCAGGTTGACATAAGTGCATTTAGCTTGGGACAAAGCCAGTTGGCGCAGAGCAGAGCCTTTTCTCTCTGCTTCTAATTGATGCTTCCTGAAGTTCTGTTTTCTTATGAGAGAAGGTGAATGGTCTGGGATTGGGGTGGGAAGAAAGTGATGGGATTGCAGATAATTACTTTCAGAGCCGGAAAGAAAACTCATTCCAGAGGACTGGGTTAGCTTTGCTAGCGGCTGAGGAGAAAATACCTGAGGGCCCAGTGACGCCGGGCGAGAGCTGTGGGGGCCCTTATCGGTGGGACTCTTGGTTGGTCAGGCAGCATCGTGCTGTGTAATGGCGACCTGAAGGCTTTGGAAATTTCCGGAAGCATGGTAATGAAGAACACCCAGGCAGGGAGTGTGTGAGGCAGCTGAATGGTGCCTGAAAGGAAAATCCAGAGTTGACAGTATGTGACCATCCAGCGGTTTTTTGGTGGTTTTAGTTTGACAGGGAACACTGGAGGTCATTACAGTCGCCCTCCATGTGTAGCAAGCATGGAGTTTATCACAGTGGAAAAGCCAAGAGCCACAAAGATTGATGGAAAGCTTTTCTGATTCTAGCCTCAGAGTAATAATAACTGTTGCTCTTTGTTTTTCTAGTGCCTTTTCAGAAGTCCCGACAAACCAGAGTAAGGGAATCTCTTCACGTTAGCACAGTGATGTCTAGTTTTTAGGCTTCACACTGACTGGGAAGGGGGAGGACAGTTAGTTCATTTATTCATTTATTCCCCAAGCCATTTGTTGGGGAGGGGCTCTGGGTATCATTGTCGGAGGTGTTCTGGGGGTGGGGGGCTCAGTGAGGTGTGACCCACAGCTCGAACTCCCTCAGGGAGCTTACAGTGTAGAAGGGAGGAAGAGAGGATGCAGGGGGGGGGGCAGTGGGAAAGTTAACGGGCCACGGGAGCACTGTCGTCTAGAAAATCGGTACATTTGAAGGGTCACGATGTGAGCCATTCAGCGGTGGGATGGTGGAGTGATCGGCAAAATTATTAATGATATTACTAATTTCTGTTGCGCATTAAGAGCTTACACTCTGCCTAGCATGGTTTTAAATGCTTAACATGTATTAACCACATTTCATCCTCCCAGTAACCCAGTGAGCTGTTATCATCCCAGTCTCCCAGCTGAGGAAAGGGAGGCAGAAAGAGGTAGCCATGATATAGCCCCTCACGGCCAAGTCCAGGTAGACACACCTGGGCAGTCGGCACTCCCAGCAACCCCTTGCTTCCGTGGTTCTTCCCATTTCTCATTTTCCTGTGTTACTAGAACTGTCAGTGCATTTGTAGTATTTCTTTCTTTTTAGGAAACCAGAGACAGGGGCGCCCGGGTAGCTCAGTGGGTTGAACGTCCAACTCTTGGGTTTCAGCTTAGGTCATGGTATCTGGGTCCCGAGATGGAGCCCCGGGTTGGGCTCTGTGCTCAGTGGGGAGGCTGCTTGGGATTTTGTTTCTCCCTCGGCCCCTCCCCATCCAATAAATAAATAAATCTTCTTCTTCTTTTTTTAAAAAGATTTTATTTGGGGGGCGCCTGGGTGGCTCAGTGGGTTAAGCCGCTGCCTTCGGCTCAGGTCATGATCCCAGGTCCTGGGTTCGAGCCCCGCATCGGGCTTTCTGCTCAGCAGGGAGCCTGCTTCCTCCTCTCTCTCTCTCTGCCTGCTTCTCTGCCTACTTGTGATTTCTCTCTGTCAAATAAATAAATAAAAAATAATAAAAAAAAAGATTTTATTTGGGGGCGCCTGGGTGGCTTAGTTGTTAAGCGTCTGCCTTCGGCTTGGGTCATGGGATCAAGCCCCGCATTGGGCTCCCTGCACCACAGGAGGCCCGCTTCACCCTCTCCCACCTCCCCTGCTTGTGTTCCTTCTTTCACTGTGTCTCTCTCTCAAATAAATAAATAAAAATAATTAAAAAATATTTTATTTATTTATTTGGGACAGAATGAGAGTGAGGGAGAGAACAAACATAAGCAGGGGGGACAACAGGGAGAAGGAGAAGCAGGCTCTCCAGCAGGGAACCTGAAGTGGGACTCAATCCCAGGATTCTGGGATCATGAGCTGAGCCGAAGGCAGACGCTTAACCAACTGAGCCACCCAGGTACCCCTAAATAAATAAATCTTAAAAAAGAAAAAAAAGAAAGAAATCAGGGGGCAAACATCCAATGTAGGTGTATTTCTGTTCCACTTCTTTTATCTTAATTTTTTAATTTTTAAATTATTATTATTTTTTAAAGATTTTATTTATTTATTTGACAGTCAGAGATCACAAGTAGGCAGAGAGGCAGGCAGAGAGAGAGGGGGAAGCAGGTTCCCTGCTGAGCAGAGAGCCCCATGCGGGGCTTGATCCCAGGACCCTGAGACCATGATCTGAGCCAAAGGCAAAGGCTTAACCCACTGAGCCACCCAGGCACCCCATCTTAATTCTTTTTAAGTTTTTAATTTAATTTCTTAATTTTTCTTTTTTTAATTGAAACCCAGGCTACACTCAGTGTTCCATGAGTCACACATGGGCAGTGTAGTGATTGGACACGTCTACGTTATGCCATGCTCACAAGTGTGGCTCTTCTCCAGCTGGTCCATTTTTTCCAGCGTTTGGAGAAACCTAACTTGTGCTGATGCCTGTTGGGCCATTTAGTCTTGAAAAGATCTAACCAACCCGACTCTTTCTTAGGTCCTTGGAGGGTGATTTTAATTATCATATAAATAACATGAATATGAGTGTGGGAGTTTTATTACTCAGTTCCTTGGTGGTGGTTTGAAGGCTTTTTTTCTGGGTGGTTCCTGTGTCGATGTTGATACTGCAGGAAACTGTCGCTTGCCTCGGGCATAGCGATTTTTCCGTTTTGGTGAATTGTGTGTGTGTGTGTGTGTGTGTGGTGGTTAAATTAGGTGAGGGAGGTCAGTAAGTGCAGTCATTTGTATTTAAGCAGAATGGTTATCATTAATTGCCAGTTGATGTTTATTTATTTATTTTTTTAAAAAGATTTTATTTATTTATTTGACAGAGAGATCACAAGTAGGCAGAGAGGCAGGCAGAGAGAGAGGAGGAAGCAGGCTCCCTGCCGAGCAGAGAGCCCGATGCGGGGCTCGATCCCAGGACTCTGAGATCATGACCCGAGCCGAAGGCAGCGGCTTAACCCACTGAGCCACCCAGGTGCCCCTGATGTTTATTTAATAAAATGGGAAGCAGAGACGAGCACTGGCCTGAAGTCTGGTGAACCCAGTGTTTCTGATGTGCTCTTCCTAACTCTCTCACGGCAGGGGAGCTAGTTGTTGGGGCAGCAAATGACGTGGTAGGGTCCTGGGTATGTCCGTGTATCTCCTTCTATAGGGCAGTCAGAGCCTGTGATAGGGGTATTATGTATCAAGACTCAACTTTTTTTTTTTTTTAAGATTTTATTTATTTGTTTGACAGAGAGAGATCACAAGTAGGCAGAGAGGCAGGCAGAGAGAGTTGGGGAGTGGGAAGCAGGCTCCCCACTGAGCAGAGAGCCCGATGCGGGGCTCGATTCCAGGACCCTGGAATTATGACCTGAGCCAAAGGCAGAGGCTGAACCCACTGAGCCACCCAGGCGCCCCTCAAGACTCAACTTTTAACTCCGTCTTGCTATACTATTTATTTAAATGTGTTTCTTTCAGACCCAGATGCTGTGGGCTGCATTTTATATATTTGGTGTTCTACTTAAAACATTGTGTCACCCTCTGGTTGTGTTTTCTTTCCTCTCTTTCCTTTTTACTCCGGGGAGAGGGGGTTTCATGTAGGACGAAAATGGAAACCAAAGAAGAGGCAGAATCTGGAAGTAATTTTCAGCAGCAGAGAAATTAAACAAAATGAGAAAACACCCCCATTTTGTTGCGAGTCGGGTGAAGGGAACATAGGAGCGTGTGCTTGCTTTTTTCTTGGTGATTGGATACGTTTTATGTGGGTGCCTTTTTCTTTGGGACTGTATAGTTAAAAGAAAGCAAAAAGCAGCTCTGAATGCTAAATATTTCCATCTTCTCCAGAGCACCTCAAGTTGGCATTTAAACTCAGATCGCCGGCCTCTTATTTCTGAGGTTTGAAATTGGATTACAGTTCGGCAAGTGGGAGAACCTTAGTTCAGGTGACCCTGTCTGTTTATCCCTCTGGCCTTCTCTGGTTCTCTTTTTAACTCACAAATGGGAGTGGGTAGGAATGCCCGGGAATGCTTCGAATGTGGTAAATACAGGATGTGGGAAATTCATCTGCGAAATGTCAGCCTGCAGTAGACATTGTGTGAATGTCTACATGTACAAATGGAAAAAGGAAGGCCCGCTAAAATGCCTCGTGATCTGTTTGGAGAATTTAAAGCTGGCTTGGCCCGGCTGGGGAGTCCCAGGCTGGAGTAGGATGGCAATGTGCGGTCTCTGACACTAGGAGTGCATTTCGGTTTTAGAGATGTTGACAGTGAATTTTGATGTAAGCCATCATTGAGAAAATGGTTTCTAGTGTAGTGTATCATAAAACATGTTTGGGTTCTTGGATATCATTTTTATCACACTTTGTCCGAGAGGTGGCTGGTAGTTCCTTGAGCAGTTTTGGGCTGACCCCTGCAGTCTGTTTGGATGTGGCGAGTTCCCCTTTTCCAAGACATGGATCTATCTGACTTGAGATACCTGCATTTCTTATTATACTTTTCGTTTAGTAATTCTAAGTGGATTTTGGCGGATTCGGTTGAACGGATGCTTACTTTCCTAATTAATTTAGATACCTGTGCGGGGACTTTTATGAATCGTTGTCTTAAAATTTGTCACGATCTTGGCTGAACACTTGGTTCAAAGTTTGAAACACACTTCCCAGGTGTTTCGCACCTGCCGTGGGCTGTGCTCAGGGAGAGGCTCGTGGAATTCAGGCCCGGAGATGGCGCTCAGCCACAGGCCGATGGTTCCCGTTGAGAAACATGGGCTCGGGGTCCTGGAATGGACAACGAAGTCCCACAGACAGGGTTCCTGAATAGGGACAAAAGAAAAAACTCAGAACACTTCCCATTTCTGAGTTTATAAATCTATTCGAAGGGCTTGAGAAAACCACAGTGTAGGGCATGGATGCATGTGTGTATGAAATTAAAACCCGACCTCTTTGCCAATGTCATTTCTCAAAAAGGTTCTTAGAAAGGGGGACTTTCCTGAAGAGTATGGGGCCTGTTTTGGCTTTCCCTCCTGAAAGCTGTGCTTTCCATTTCTCTCTCTCTGTCCTTTTGCTTCCTGAAAATGCTGGTGAAATCATGCAAAGACGTGTACTGGACCCCACACGCAGGTGTCTACAGTGGCTTTTGTCATAAGTGCCCCAACCCGGAGGCACCCGAGATGCCCTTCGGTAGTAGGGGAAGGGAGAAGGAAACGGTGGTTATCTGGATGATGGCGTGTTATCCACCGCTCAGAAGGAATGAGCTAGCAAGCCACGAGAGCCATGGAGGAACTGAAGAGAGGTGATCTAAAAAGCACGCTCTCTGTGATTCAACACTGTGGCATTCTGGAAAAGGCAAAACTACGGAGAAAGGAAGAAGTTCGTAGTTGCCAGGAGCTTGGTGGAGGGAGGCAGGCATGAATGGGATTAAAATCCTGATTTTCAGGGCAATGCAGCCACTTTGTATGATCGTTATAATGGGGGATACGTGTTCTTATACATTTGTTAAAGCCTGCCCAATGTACACAGCCAAGCTTGCCCCTTGAGGCAGACTCTGGATTTGGAGGTGATGATGTGTCGATGCAGGTTCACCACGGGTAATAGATGTACTGGTCTGTGGGGAGATGTCGATCATAGATGACGCTCTACGGGTCTGGGGACAGGACGCACTCAAGAACTCTATATTCTGCTCAGTTTTGCTTGTGAACCTTAAACTACTCCATCAGATAACATCTCTGTAGCAACATACAACCTGGAATTGAGGAAAATGGCTGTGAATTCCCTTCCTGATATCCAGTCGAAGGTCTCTTGAGCTAGATTCCTTCTCAGAGTCCTTTGCAAGCCCCTCTGCGTGGGCGGCCGCTGGTGGGGACAGCGCGGAAGATTCCCCATTGAGCGGGAGGTCCTGATGTTCCGAGAGCTGGGGTACGATGAGGAAGGGAATCTTTCCCGGCGACTTCCTAGCCAGCAAAGCATTGACTTCAAGTTCATGTTTTTTCTTTCTGATTCTGTATTGTGCCCATGTTGTTGGTACCAAGGATGCAGCTTTTGATGACTTACTCCTTTGGTGGATTCCATTTAGTGGGACTTTTCTGCATTGGGCCTGGGTAGGGAGGGGTTGACTTCGGTAGTATTTAAAAATACTGTGGCCTGCAGACCAGACATCGTCCTGTCCTGCCTTGATCTTGTTCCCTTTCCCAGGGGAGTTCCCAGGGGAGCCATGTGCACAGGGCCCATGACGTGGGACTGAGCAATGACAGATTTTTCTGGAAGTTTATACCAGTGTTTCTCCTCGCAGGTCATCTGTCCCTTTTCCAGAGTCACCACTCATGCCTTCAGCCCGTATTTATCGAGCATTCCCTTTGTGCCCAGCCCCTTCTAGGTCCCGGGGCTGCAGGAGTGAACAAGACCAGAAAGAATCCGCATGTGTGTAACTGTGGGAGTCGGACAGGGAACAGTGGTTGGAACATGGGGTATGTTGGGGGTACCTGGGTGGCTCAGTGGGTTAAGCTTCTGCTTTCAGCTCAGGTCGTGATCTCAGAGTCGTGGGATAGAGCCCCGCATCGGGCTTTCTGCTCAGTGGGGAGCCTGCTTCCCCACATCCCCCTGCCTCTCTGCCTACTTGTGATCTCCCTCTGTCAAATAAATAAATAAAATCTTAAAAAACAAAATACAACATGGGGTATGTTGGCAGGTTATCACTGCAGTAGGGAAATAAGAAGCCAGGAAGAGTCAGGAGTTTGAACTTTCGAATGGGGGTGAAGGAAAGGACCCCCGCGGGGGTGACTTTGGAGCAAAGATGCTAAGCAGTTGAGAAAGTGAGGTTATTTTTAACAGATGGAGCGATCGGCAAAGAAGCATGGGGCCCGGCCTGCCGGAGAAGTAGCTTGGAGGCCACTGGTGCTCAGGTGGAGAGAGGGTTCTGGAGAGCTAGGAGGTGAGACGGGGAGGAGGGTGACAGGGTGGGGCTGGAGGACTGAGGTGGGGGGAGGGGAAGCCCTCCAGGGCTTGTGGGTGTGGTTGCCATCAGACAGGATCGGAGTTGGGTTTCAGGCGTTGGGCTTCAGGCGGTGTGGAGAGCAGGTGAGACCGCTGGATTCCAGCCCGTGGCCGGCAGTAACCCAGAGTGTGAGCTGTGAGGGTCGTGTCATTGCTCCCACTGGTGCTGTTGGGCTTTATGAATAAGGATTTCTCTTTTCACCTTCTGTAAGGACAGATCTCTTTCTTTAGAGCGAGTGAGGAGAGGGACTTTCCTTGTGCATGTGTGGTTAGCGGAGATGAGTTCAGAACGAATTCGGAAGTGCCCAGAAGGGGCCCCTGGGTGGCTCAGTCGGTTGAGCTTCTGGCTCTTGATTTCAGCTCTGGTCATGATCTCAGGGTTCTAGGATTGAGCCCCGGATCCGACTTCGGCTCCGGCTCTGTGCTCTGCCGGGAGTCTGCTTGGGTTCCTCTCCTGCTGCCCCTTCTCCCGCTCTCTTCCGAGCTCTTAACTAAATAAATGAATCTATATCTTTGAGCCTTTTTGCTTTTTTTAACGTAGGGTTCTCTGCAGCCCCGTGTTTTGTTTACCTTCAAAATAGAAAAATTCCCGTCCCTCCATTTGGCTCTGTTTTTTGCCTCCGGGAACCTCCTTCTTGCCTGTAACCAGATTCGACTCTTTCCATGATGTCACCTGCCCCCCCGCCAGTCCCTTTTTGGTTCCGGTGCTCATCGGGGTCTAGGTTCTGAGAAAAGTGAAGTGCGTGTCAGGTGTGCTGCAAGGCACCTAAATCATGCCCTGCCCACAGCTGGTGGGTCTCTGAGCCTTTCAGAAATCCAAACCTGAGTTTTTTTGGCGTTTGACCCTTGTTAGCCCGTTTTAAGTGGCATGCAGTAAATTTGCACACAGATGTTAGTTTACCAGTGGACTTTGAACAGAATAATAATAACTTTCACATCTGGTCCCCTTTTCATCTAGGGATCTTAAAAACCCCAAGTGCACATTAATTAAACCTCACATCACGGGAAGGTAAGGAAGGCGGGGGGGAAGGCCCAGTGCTTTAATCACCGCTGCAGAGAACATAGAGGGACAGCCTGTGGGCCCGGCACTAACAGGCATTTTGCATTTCACCGGTGCCTTTCATCTGGCTTCTTAAATACTGGCAAGTATTACCTGGTGGGAAGGGCATCATTATGCACATCTGCAGGGAGTGGGGACTCTCCTGGGACACGGAGACCTAGCTGCTTTCAGTGGGATCATTGCCGAGGACTCCTTCATTTCTGGTTCATGGGTTCTTGTGATGGTTTATTGTGGATTATCTGAGGTCTCCTGCGGTGGACAGAAGGATGGTAGAGTTGACTGGTAAGGTTGTTTGCTTTTTTTTTTCCCCTGTCTTTTTGGTTTGGTATACAGAGAGGGAGGGAGTTTCTTTGTTAGTTTCAGCCACCTTCCAAGCTGGTAATGGGTAATTCTCATTTAGGGCCCTGGGACATCCCCTACACCCTAAGTGTCTCACTCCAGAAAGTCCCCCAAGTGAACTGGAACAAGAGAAAGGCAGGGGAGAGGCTCCCCCAGAAGATGCTGCTCTAGTCCATTTCTGGTAAATGGGGGCATCGATGTAAAAAAACGGAACAGAAGGAAAAAAAAAAAAAAAAACCAAAGGAGAAAGTGTTGTGGTCATGTCGATAATAGGTAGAGAATTCCCCTGCTAACCTGTGGGAGGGAGTCAAGGATCTGGTTCCAGCTGAGGTCAGAGTGTTTATAGGCAGAGCCCTAGTCCTTCAGTACCAAGGGCTGGGTCATTCCTCAGAGGGACACTTCGTGGCAGGCCTTGGCAGGACACGAGGATGGTGCATGATACACAGTTGGTTTGCAAAAGCATGGGTTCTTTCGATTTTAAATAGAGTACTTAGGCCTATTCTTTTTTTTTTTTTTTTAAAAGATTTTTATTTTTATTTATTTGTCAGAGATAGATCACAAGTAGGTAGAGAGGCAGGCAGAGAGAGAGAGAGAGAGGGAAGCAGGCTCCCTGCTAAGCAGAGAGCCCGATGCGGGACTCGATCCCAGGAAACCTGAGATCACGACCTGGGCCGAAGGCAGCGGCTTAACCCACTGAGCCACCCAGGCACCCCTACTTAGGCCTGTTCTTTAAAATTCCCCAATACCAGGGTAAAGTATGCTATTGATTTTATACTCAAATACTGCGTTTATTTAGAATTGCATGTGGAAATAAACAATATAAAGGAAACAGGTTGAGAAGTATGAGTTGTTTGAATGCCTCCTCCCTGTGACCCCTCGAACCCACTGATTCCTGGTCTCTCTCTCTGACTTACAAGGTAGAAAGATACCTGTATGTCTGCAGATAAAAGATAAACATTTATATATTATTTTAGATGAAGACCCTTCGGAGTAAATTCTAAAAGCCCACCCCATAAGAATGTATCCATTCAGGATGCTTGTGTAATTGTATTGAACTGTAAAAAAACAAAACCAAAAAACTTTCGTTCTTTGACAGTGTTGATGTGGTTTTTGCTTACCTTGGTGCAAATCTAGTGGGAAGATCATCTGTTCTTCTGTATGGTTGTGGGTTAGGTGTTCACTGTTTCCTTGTACTATGGGAGCTCTAGTTGGCAGGGACGTCACCAGACTGGTCCTTTCATAGATGAATAATTGGAAGTTTGACTAGTTAATCGCTTTGCTCATGGCAATGTCAGGGGCCCTGTGGATGGAATTCCAGAATGCTGAGGTAGCTTTTTTTTTTAAGAAAAAAGATCTATTTATTGAGAAAGAGAGCACGAGCAGGAGGGGCAGAAGGAGAGGGAGAGAAAGACTCTCAAGCAGATTCCATGCTGAGTGTGGGGTTGGATGTGGGGCTCAGTCTCACAACCCTGAGATCACCACCTGAGCCGAAACCAAGAGTCGGACGCTCAGCCGACTGTGCCATCTAGGCGCTCCCCGAGGTAGCTTTGATGCCATCTGACAGGAGTCTGACAGCTGCACATGGAGAATAAAACATAGCTCTACTGTTTACTAGCTGTGTGACCTTGGGTAAGTCACTTAACCTCTCTGTTCTTTAGATTCTTTCCATATAAACTGGGGATAAGTACTTTCCTTCTAGAACTGTTAGAAAGAGTAATGTCTTTCTCTGGTGTCTGATGCATAGCACATCCCACGGAGTGTCAGCTTCTGTTGTTAGTGTCATCATTGGCATTGTGGCCATCATCTCTCTGCCCTTAGGCTGGAGTCAGTATTGGAGACTTTTTTTTTTTTTTAAGATTTATTTAGTTTTTGAGAGAGAGAGAGAGAGAACAAGAGGGACAGGGAGAGAGAATCTCAAACAGCAGATGCCGGACTCGATCGCTTGACCCCGAGATCATGACCTGAGCCTAAACCAAGAGTCAGATCCTAACCCACTGTGCCACTCAGGTGCCCCAGTACTGGAGTTTTAGAAAGATATCTCTTCTCTACTAAACCATTGTAAGACGGTTGGTTCCCAGCTGTCCCGGGAGCTTCCCGGGTGTAACATGAATCCGGCCCCTTACTCAGAGGAAAGGTTGAGACTGAAGGAAGAGGCTACTCCAGGCTGGTAGGTTGGCTCGTCGGGGGCAGCAGCGAGATGAATGGTTCCCTGCACCCGCCCTAACACCCAGTCTTGAAAGGGGACAAAGAGGCCCTCCCCAGGTTCAGTCACGTGTACCACACACGTGTTCTCAACACCACATCCCTATCTCCACGCATGTCCTTGGAGCAGCCTCTGGGCACAGGAAAAGCAAGGGAACCCACCTTCCAAGGACAGGGGAGGGGGTGACGAGCCTCCGAGGGCCTGGGTCCAGCTCACGGGTCTGTCGGCGGTCATGTCTTTCTGATGCCACACCGCAACAAGGCTTTAACCATTTCTGAGGCTGGTTCCCTCCGTTTCCTCCCTGTGGAGCCTGGACTCTCATCTCCATTTTCCACGGCAGGTGGCCATCCTGAGATTCGAAATCTGTTCTTTCTTGACTTTGTGGAGGCCCAAAGTGTACATTCCTTTTCCGTGAACTTCACCTGCAAACGCAGATTTCCCTTGAGAGAAATTTCACGAGCTGCCTCGTGGCTGAGGGGAACCTGCCTGAGGTACCTGGGAGAACCATGAATCTCGCTCTAATTATCAGTGGCCGCTAATCACCCTTATGGAAGCAGAAATGGAGACCTGTATGTTTCACGAGCAAGGACTTTAGTGTTGGACATAACTCAGTTCAGTAGATGACTAGACACCCGACCAGGGGATGGATCCTCCCAATGGGGATTCATGGGACACGGCTTCTGTCTCACAGTGTGGCAGCAGGGACAGGAGAGCCAGTGCCTAGTGACAGAGCAAGGCAGTGATGACCCCAGGACTACATCTAGGAGAGGGCAGAGTGTTGAGGCTAAGGGTGGGGGTTCAGGGGCAGGAAACCAGCCTCGTTGTGATGGAGATCATGACTGGACTGTCTGTGGGCAAGTTACTGTCCTTTTGTGGCTTCCGTTCCTTCCCCTGTGTGGTGGGGGGTGCGTGGTGCCCTCTTCCTAGAGCTCTTGCGAGGAGCAGACACATGACCCTTTGTAAGGACTGAGGGGAAGTGCCCAGGACACGCACACCTTCCGCACATGGGAGCTGGACTCCTCTTGGGCATCATGGCGGGGCAGGTGGACACACAGGGCTGGGGGGGTGGCATGGCGGGGGAGGGAGGAAGCAGCCAGGGGAGCTTAACTCCAGGCTGGCCTCTTCTTTCTCTAGTATTTTTAAACTGTCCTGCACATTCCTTACAGGGAGATGAGAACGTATAGATAAGCAAGGAGAAGGCAGTCAGAACTCCCCTTGGGCCTGCTTCCGGAGGTGCCCACTCTTTTAACAGCCCATTTCCTCCTAGACTTCGTTTTTCCTCCCCTGCTGAGTGAGTTTCTGAAGGATGTCAGGGAGGGTTAATGTTTTCCGGCATTTAGTTCCACCAATTTGGTTTCCTACGTGTTATGTAAGGAGCAGCTTTTGCTTGCTTTTAGAGTTCTAAAACGCAGACGAGCATGGTTCACAGCACGGACCAAGGGGCCAGCGTCTAGCCTGATCTCAGATTATGTGGAGAAGCCCGCAGTCTTGGGAGCGGGGTGCAGGCCGGGGGACGCTCGCTGAGGTCTCCTCTGGCTGGTCCCGCACCAAGTGCTTCAGGTGGGTAACTTCCCGTATCCACACAGTCACCTTCTGGGTCGTTCTTGCTCTTGTTCAGCTCTAACTAAGGAGGCCCGGAGAGGCTGAAGGATGCGCCCACCGGTGCGTGCGCGGCCGTGCAGACCTGGGACTGTCATGTGAGCCCAGTGCCGCGTCACCTGCTTGCCCTTTCCTTCTCACACCTGCCTCAGGGCCGTCCTTGCTCAAAGCTCCTTTTTTTTTTTTTTTTTTTTGGACGAATTGTATTTAGAAGTAGAAAGTGAACAAAACCCTTTTTGGGTGTGTGGTAAGATAGACACAACACAAGATTTACCATTTTCAGCATTTTTTAAGCGAACAATTCAGTGGCGTTAAGGACATTTGTGATGTTGTGCAACCCGGACCACTGTCTATTTCCAGAACTTTCTCATGCTCCCCGGACAGAAACTCGGTGCCCACTAAACAGTAACAGCCTCCCCACCCCCCATGTCTGTTCTGCATTCTGTCTCTATGAATTTGCCGAGTCCACATAGGCAACTTCTCATATAAGTGGAATCATACAACGTTTGTCTTCTTGTGATTAGCTTCTTTCACTTAGTGTAGGGTTTTCGGGTTCATTCATGTAGCGTGGATGAGGAATTCATTCCCTTTTGTGACTGAATAATACTTTACTACATATACAGACTACATTTTATTTCTCCGGTCATCTGCCCTGGGCATTTATGTTCCTACCTTTTGGCCGTTATGAACAGTGTTGTTAGGAACATTGGTTACACAGCTCAGCCACCACCACAGAAAACAACCCCATTAAAAAAGTGGGGCCTTAGACTTTACTGTAGAGAAGATAAACGAATGGCCAACAAGCCCATGAAAAGATGCCCAACATCATTAGTCATTAAGGAAAGGCAAATCAAAACTACAACGGGATGCCATTTCATGCCCAGTCGAATAGCTATAATAATAGTAAAAAAATAAGGAAAACAACAAATGTTGGTGAGCCCGTGAAGAAATTGGAACCCTGGTACATCGCTGTTGGGAATGTAAAAATGTGGCAGCTACCGTAGAAAACAAGTTTGGTGGTTCCTCCAAATGTTAAACATGAAACAACCATTGGACTCGGCAATCCCCCCCCAGGTACACCGTCCCGAAGAATTGGAAGCAGGGACACAACAAGATAATGAGCCCGCTGGGGTTGTGTTATTATTCATCAATTTATCCTTCTTTTTTTTTTTTTTTAAAGATTTTTATTTGTTTATTTTGACCAAGGGATAGATATCACAAGTAAGCAGAGAGGCAGAGGGAGACAGAGAGAAGCAGGCTCCCCACTGAGCAGGGAGCCCGATGCGGGGCTCGATCCCAGGACCCTGGGATCAAGACCCGAGCCAACGGCAGATGCTCAAGCAACTGAGCCACCCAGGTGCCCCCAATTTGTCCTTTTTAAGGATGATTTACTTTGTTGCCACCCACTCTTCTAGCATGGAGAGCAGCAGGGGGAAAACCAAACCGAACCGAACCAAACCCTTCCACATTTATGCTGAGGTAATGATGCGAAGCCACTTGAGAAACACAAAGAAACACAAATAAAGAAACACAAAGAAAAAACCCCGGAAGCCACCTTGTCCTGTCAAGACGCACAGGAGACATCCTGAATATGAAATGAGGCTCAATTAGGTTTTTTTTTCTTTCTAGTCACATCGTCAAGATGACGACAAGCAGATGTGTATATGAAACTCTTTTCTCTCCCAGCCTCAGAGCCCAAAGGGTTTATTTCCTAAGTAGGACATTTTGTTGGATACCCCATGACAAAATTGGCAGGTGTTGCTAATCAGAGTTGGAAGGAGCGCACCTAAGTAGGAAACAACATTGGTTTTGGATTCTTGGATAGTTATTCTGTCTCCGCGAGGTGAGTCTGTAGACCACCTACTAAACCATTAATAATTCTACCAGAACTTTATTGTTACCCTTAGGGGTGTATCAAAATACTCACACTGGAATATTTGTTACTCTAGAAATTCACTCTGAACAGTAGAATAAAATACTCTTTCTGTAGAGACCTGGGAGCTCTAATTGTCCAAATTCTTATCTCCATAATCCTGCCATTAGTTCTGTCACTGGGCAGTAATGTAGAGGAAAGTACCTTCTTTCTGAAATCCTCTCTCACGCTGGGACTGTGGTTATAGGCTTTGGTTTCTAGGAACTTCTTTGCTGGGTGGAAGCTCCATCAGATTGGGGATATGCATTATGGTTGTCTACTCAAGTTAGGCCCGTGTAATCTAAACTTGGAAAGTAACAACTAAGTCAAGCATAGTGTTTGAAGTGATAGCCCACCTGAAGTTTAGAAGATGGAGAAGACTGAGCTGGTTGGGACTGGAGAAGCTCTTACCCTCTGCATGTTCTGGACCAATGGGGAGAGACAGAGGAGTCAACAGACCGAGATCAGATGATCCCCTCTGTTACCGGTACCTGTAGGATTGGAGGTTGTGATGTGGAGACATAGCAACACTTAAGATTCAGGAATGGAGTTCCGTGCAGACCAAGCACTGGGCACAAGGAGGCCTCTTCACAGTAGGTAACTCTAGAGGCAGACCCTCTAGAGTTACCTACTACATAATCTCGAGCAGAACCCAGACCTTGGGTTCTCTGTGGGCCTAGAAGATCCCAAAGACAGGGGAAGTGGGGTCTTGAGCTAGGCACGTCTGGGTCATTCCCCTAAACTAGGTGTATGACTCTGCCTCCCCAGAGCAGCCAAAGGATCAGAGAGGCCAGGATGCTTTCTGTAGTTGAAGACATTTCCTGTGGGAGAAAACCTGGGGCCCAGGACATGGCACAAGGTATTCCATCCAGTTGAGCGCTTTGTCCCGAAACACAATTATTTTGTCATCTTTGATCTGATGAGACATCCTGATGAGTTTTTAGTGAGAGGGCTAACAGAGAGGGTGAGAAGAAGTTTAAAATTATTAAAAAAATTTTTTTAATGAAAAGTGGACACCTTTATTTATCTGAGGGTGCCACATTTCATGATTGTTTACATGTGGTAAACCTTTTCTTGACCCATTTTGGCTGACAGTTAGGAACAAGCAATGATGAAGCAGTGATTTTTTTAAGTAATTTTTTTTTTAAAGATTTATTTGTTTGAGGGAGAGAGAGCACGTGTGTGTGCGCGCACACACGCAGGTTGGGGGGAGGGGCAGAGGGAGAGAGTCTTTGAGCAGACGCCCTGCGTCATGCAGAGCCTGGCATGACACAGGGGCCAGTCCTACAGCCCATGAGATCGTGACCTGAGCCCAAACCAAGAGTCAGATGCTTAACCGACTGAGCCACCCATATACCCCTAAAAGTAATTATCTTAACATTCTGCCAGTTCTGTGTTAGAGGTGGGAAGTATAGGTAGGTGACAGTATTCAGTTTTGCAGATTTAGATATCAGAACCTTGGTGTCCTAGCAAGGGACCCTCGACTTAGTTACCCTTGGTGGGCACTTGGTTTTGTAGAGTAAATGAATGGATGTCATGTGTACGTTTGGTGAAATTGCTACTCACGGCCAGCTTGGGGTGGGATGCTCTCCCCTCCTGGCATGTTAATTTCATTTGTATGTAAAAGTTTTATGTGGTTTTGTTACCAGGTTCAGTGACCCTCACAAAATAAATACATTTACATGTAAAACTTCTGTGGGTTCCTCTTATTTGAAAAGCAGGTAAAAGCCATGAGTCATTCCTCATATAGGTGTGGAGATGACCACATACATAATTTTGGATCCAGTTCCAGAAGGTTCAGAGGCCTTTGAAAGTTCTCCAGGGATCCTACCCTAAAAAACCTTTGTATTAGGTCAGTTCCCAGTGCCTATTGCAAAATTGCTAAAGGTAGCAAGTCTGCGTGACCCCCCACCTTTTAAAAGCTAGATGTTTTTTTAGATACTAATAGCTTGTAATTTCCAGCTGGACAGTGTTGGTTTGTTTTTGTTTTTGTTTTTGTTTTTAAATGAGGGTTGAAACCCTTTTGGGGTTTATAAAGTAATTTTAGTGGTTTGGAGCCAACATGACCAAAACAGTATAATGGAGTAGAAAAGAAACCAGGCTGTATGTCTGTACATCTGTCTGCTGGGTTGAGATATGGTCCCAGTTTGAGAAGAATGATGTCCGCTCTGCCTTTCTTGCTGTATATTTAAGACTATGGGAACAATGTAAAGAAATGCATTCTTTCGTTCCATTATATGTTAGATTACATTGGCCCCTTCTCTTCCTTATAAAAAAAATGTTTGGGAGTCCCGTGGTCCCACTAACATTTTTATATCATAACATCCTCTTCCAAGCGATGACTTAGTCAACAGTCTTTCTGGGGACCTTCTAATGTCACTGAACTTAAATCCTACGATTGAAGGTTCTCCTGATTTTCCTTAATATTTCAGTCATTTTTTTCCCCACTCCAGCTAAGGATCTGTGGGACCCCCACCCCGACATCACATACCACCACAGACAAGAGGTTTCGTGGTTCCTGGCCTCTGTGTCCTCTCTGGAAAGTGGAACTGATAATGATAATCTCCTATCCTCAGGATTGCTGGAGAGACTAAATGAGCTTATGTGTATAAAATGCATAGCGTAAATCATCAATAAACACGAATCAGTGTTCTTAGTAGTAGCTGAACTGTTCACTATACCATGTAGGAATCACATTTGTGACTTCCCTTAGAATTTCTCAGAATCTGTCAATCGTCCATTCTGGCTGCATTTAACCAAGCAGATGAGCCTTCCATAGCAGTGTTCCTCTTTTAAAAGCATCTGTTTAATTTTCTTTTATTTTTTTTTTTTAAGTGTGGTCTACTTAACTCCTGATTTCTTGTATAAATTATTTTACCCCCACACGTCCTAAGTGGCATTAAAAGAACAATCTTTCTTTTCTCTATATTATGAACCAACATTCTGTTCACTTACAAATGTTGCAAATGTTGATTATTTGGAACCCAGATGGGAGTCTCCTAGAAAACTCTGAATACCACTGAAACTCAACTGCCAGGATCTGTTATTAAAGTAAATGTGGTTAAAAAAAAAAAAAACAAAACCCAAAACCACCAAAAAAAACACAAACCACCAAAAAACCCCACCAAACCAACCAAACAAAAAAAACCACACACCACTCCCCCCCACACACAGCTAAGTAATTTTCCTGGTGTTTTTTTTACCCCTCAGAAGTACTCTTTGTAGGCATTGTGTTAATGTTAAAGGAAAGAAGTTTATCGAATTTCCAGGATTATCAGACATACTCAAAGCAAATGTCTATCCCAAATAAATGTATTCAAATTCTTAGAGAAGATAATTTATGCATGAAAACCTTGCTTTTCCACTGCTCTTAAGAGCATTGCAAAAAGATTGAAGTTGGAGCTCGCTGTATCTTGTAAAGTAATACGTAGGACATACTCTATGCATATAAACCCGTTTTTTGTACCAGGCTAGTGAGTAGCTAGCTAGTGAGTAGCTGCTATAATTTAAGGGTTGCGTGTGATGTGGGTTTGAGAACATGGCCCGGCTGTCTCCCATAGGGCTGCCCGCCCTTTGTTAAAATGGAACCTCCTGACACTCCCTTCTGTATCATTCCCTGCCCCTTTCGCTCCTCCTATTTATATGATGTTTTCCTGTTCTCTTTTCTCCCTTTCACTCTCTGGCTATAAAAACGTTCCCTTTGGAAGGAATCTAGTTGCTAGTATCTGGCAGAATTCTGTGGGAAAGCGGCATATGTCTAGGGCCAAAGGGCCTTGGTTGGAATTTCTCCTCAGCTGCTTCCAAGAACTTGGGGGACTTAGTTGCCCTGTCGGAGCCTCAGTTCGCTCATCTGTAAAATGGGCTGCCTGTCATCACTGGATTCAGTGAACAGTTTAGGTTGGTAAGTTTTGGGTTTACTTCTTTAAAAGGTATACATTTCTTAAGAAGAGAAATAATAAACATCTGATCGGTTGGGTAGAGAATGCATTTTGTGAATAAGGAGGGTATTTTTGAAATATTTTATTTATTTATTTAACAGAGAGAGACAGAGAGACCACAATGAGGCAGAGAGGCAGGCAGAGAGAGGAGGAAGCAGGCTCCTTGCTGAGCAGAGAGCCCGATGTGGGGCTCGATCCCAGGACCCTAAGATCATGACCTGAGCTGAATGCAGAGGTTTAACCCACTGAGACACCAAGGCACCCCAAGGAGGGTCTTTTTAGAACCCTTGAAAGTCTCAACTGCATCTCACTTTTTCTGTTTGTGAGAGTTCTAACGTAACATGCTGTGTAATTCACACGTATGGTAACAACGTTTATTAATCACCTTTTACGTTTCAAGTCTGGCATTATATGCGTTTGCATTCTAGTGCGTTATCCTTCCCGTTTCCCTTGGGGCTGAGGTGGTAACGGTGAAGTGTTATTAGGAAGAATGCTCTGAACTGATTTCTCATCATTTACGGAGGAGAAATTGAAGCCTAGTTATACCAAAATGCCAGTAGTCTTCCTGGCCAATCACGGACCCATCTGGTTCTCTGCAAAGAGAAGTCCATGGAGGTGAAAGGACTGGTGAGTGAGGGGTAGGATTTCCCTCCCCGATCTCGCCATTTGTGGGCTGCTCCGCATGCACCAATCTAGTCCAATGTGTGGAGGAAGTGGAACTCTTGTGAAATTTTTGCATTGACCCAGAAGTGAGCGGATGAGTCTTTTATGAAGAAATGCGTTTCGTTGAGGCTGGTGGTAAACCACTTCTCATTGCCGTTTGGACCCAAACCTAAACCCCACGTTCCTAGGAACCTTGGTGGGCATCTGTAGAGTGATTTCCCTGCAGCCTTGAGAGCGTTGGTCTTTCACTGGGTGGTGTCACGAAAGAGAAGACAGTGTCTTAGTAAAAGGAGCCGTTCCCGAGGTGGAGTCCCTCCACTCTTTAAGGAGCTGGCAGCTGGCAGCTAATATCAGCTAGTATTAATTGCCCTCTTGAGTTAGCAGTTTTGACTGTATTTCTCTTACTGCACCGACAGACAAGTGTCAGAAAATGTTTCCTGACAGTGATGACACTGGGTAGGACGATCAAGGTTTTTCCCCTCCGTGGTGCGGGGGACATGCGCGCGTCCTGGGGGCTCCCTGTCCACAGGTTGTGAGAAGGTCCCGTCGAACCAGTGCAGGTGTCGGCTGACTTGTTAAAACAAGTTGACTCTCTCCTTTCTCTCCAGAAAATTGGGAGGGTGGTCCTTGCTCACAGGATTGCATAGCACGAGTCACTGGGCTACATGGAATAATAGAAAAATGTAAATTATCCTTTGCTCCAGAAATAAACATCTTGGCAGGCTGCCCTAAACAGCTTTCCTCAGTGAGTATCGTCAGTGCTGTCCTCCTCCTCCTCGCACCATGTGTGCTCGGTAACCCTTTGGGGTTGTTGGCTGCGATATGCTGAGCACACCTGAGCCTGGCTTGTCATTTGGGTGTCACTGATTTGGTAGAAGGGAACGCCACAGCTAGGGATTTCCGTTTGGGACTTCTGACTCTGAACGGTAGCTGGGAGTTCAGGGTTTTTGGGAGTTCAGTGTGTCCAGGCTGTAAGTCTGTGAAGTTAATTTAACCCCCATGGTGGTAAATTTCCAAGATTTCTCTGGAGCTGGTCGTTTGATGTCCATCCAGGAAATTCTCAACTAAAGTTGATTAACCCAAGGCAGATAGTCTGACTCCTTTAATGCACAATCCCAAATTTCCATGGTTTCATACATTCGGAGGTTTACTGATTGTTCTCGTCACAGTTACCATGCACTGGCGGCAGGAAGGGGTGGTCGTTCCTTTTTCTCCCCACGGGATTATTCAGGGACTCAAGCTTGGAGTTTTCTCCTGGCTTTTCCGTGTTTGGTGTATAAGGAAGAGGAGAAGGTACCTGTAGGGTCTCCAGACAGGTGTCAGGTAGATTCTGGAAGTGGCCAGTGAGCCCACATTCCATGGGCCATGACACAGGCACGTGGCCCTCACATAGGGGTGACTGGGCTGGGAAGCTCCATTTCCTTGCTTCTCAGGTGAAAAAGGAATTGATTAGTGTCTCTGCTACAGCTGAGTATTTACTTAATCTTAAGGGTTTCTGAAGATGAAGTATTAAGTTAGGAAGACCTTAAAAGAGGAATTTAGTTGCCTTGGTAGCTAGGTATTGGGTCTGAATTCTAGAGTCATTTTTACGTTAGGTGTTTATGAGCGTCTCGTAAGTGGAGAAGAAAGGCTTTTTTCATTTTATTTCATATATATATATGAAATATGAAATAAAATGAAAAAATAATATGAAAAATAATATAATAATAAAAATAAAATATAAAAATAAATAAATAAATAAAAATAATATAATATAAAAAATAATAAAAAAATAATATGAAAAATAAAATGAAAAAATGAAATATATATATTATATATATATATAATATATATATTAAAGATTTTATTTATTTGACAGAGAGAGAGAGATCACAAGTAGGCAGAGCATCAGGCAGAAAGAAAGGGGGAAGCAGGCTCCCAGCTGAGCAGAGAGCCTGATGCGGGGCTCGATCCCAGGATCCTGGGCTCATGACCTGAGCTGAAGGCAGAGGCTTAACCCACTGAGCCACCCAGGCACACACCGCCCCCCCCTTTTTAAAGTGCTGCATCGGGGATTTTTCTCTTTGCCTAATGATGTGTTTATTACTTGCTCGAGGACCCAGGATAAATGTCTGGTCATGCATGATACATTCTAGGTATAATCAAATTTGGATTTTTCAGATAGTTCCTCTGGGGATCTGTGCTAATTTTAGAGATGTTCTGAAGTTTGTCTTTGTACCTCATTTTTCCTGGAGTTTATCACTGACCCTGGCTTTTCAGGGTGAGAAGGCCACGTCTTTGTATTTCTTTTGAGAGACCACTCTCTTGACTTTGCAGGAGGACTTCTTCAGCTAGATTTTCCAGTCTAGGAGTGCAGAATTCCAGCTCTGTTTTTTTTTTTTTTTTTTAAAGATTTTATTTACCTATTTGACAGAGATCACAAGTAGGCAGAGAGGCAGACAGAGAGAGGGGGGGGGAAGCAGGCTCCCCGCTGAGCAGAGAGCCTGATGTGGGGCTCGATCCCAGGACCCTGAGATCATGACCTGAGCTGAAGGCAGAGGCTTAACCCACTGAGCCACCCAGGCACCCCCCAGCTCTGGTTTTTCCTGATGGAAGATCCACACCCCCACCCCCCTCCCTCAATTCTAAATCTTTTCATTTTTAATAGTTTTGGAGTCATTTAAAATTTTTCATACCTTACCAGTCATGTGCAACAGAGTCATGTTGAACATCTGTTCCTCCTCAGGTGATTTTTTTTGTCCCACAGAACCGGTCATTGTCTTGCGCAGAGGTTGGTAAAGGAGAGGTTACTGAGGTTGGAAGGTGCAGGAGAGTGAGGCTCCAGAGCTTGTCCTGCTGGCTTCATTCCTTCCTGCCACATCTGGTGTGGTTCCATGTCCTTCCTCCTCTTCCCTACCAGCCCTGCTCCCTCTAACTCTTCCTGCTGTTAATTTACTGCGGGCTGTCAGACCGGGTCATCAAGCTTGTTAAGTTGAGAATCAGTAGGCTCTAAGTGAGGACTACGACACAGGGACTCCCATTACCGATGGAATCAAGTTCAAGCTCCTCACCGGGCGTTTACGGTCTTTGGCAGCCTGCTACGATGGCCCTTGCTGGGTGACACAAGGTACAGCAACCCCCACCCCCATCTCTCTCTCTCTCTCACACACACACACACACACACACACTGCACCCCCTTCCTGAGCCACACCAGGTTATAATCACCATAATCCACATGTGCTCATAATAAATATTGTCAAGTGCTTATTGAGTACTTACTATGTGCCAGGATCTCTTACAGAGTATAGTAAAACCTTTAACCCTCCTGAAGGCCAAAATGATTAGATTATATTGAGTAGAGATTGCATTTCCAAATATTTTAAATAACCAACAGTTCTTGTTGTATGTAATTAATATAGTCTATAGCAACAATTTAATAATGAAGTATAGATTTAAATGTTCAATGTAAGGGACTGTGGAATATGTGAAAGCCTTTAATCCTTCCAGGGATGAGCTGGGTCATGTTATTGTGTCCCTTTCACCAATGAGAGAAGAAGACGCATCAGACTTTCAATTCATTTCTTTATATCAAATGGGTAAAGGTATGCAGGTTTTGTAACTTGCCCCGGGTTACCTAGCTAGGGGGTGCCAGAGCTGGCTGATGCCTAGAATGGGTTCCGTGATGCTACTTGACTCATCCTGTTGAACTTCCTTCCCTGTCCTTTCATTTTTTTTTTTTTTTTTAAGATTTTACTTATTTGACAGAGAGAGAGGAGGAAGCAGGTTCCCTGAGAGAGCCCGATGTGGGGCTTGATCCCAGGACCCTGGGATCATGACCTTAGTGAAGGCAGAGGCTTTAACCCACTGAGCCACCCAAGCACCCCCCTCCCTGTCCTTGAATGCTACTTGGAGGAACCCTTAATTTCTGTCCTCAGAATTGAGTGGGGACTCTTCCTCTTCCTGTCACTTGCCCTTAGCGTACACTCTGTTCTCCCTGAATGGGGTCAAGTCTGTGCCTACAACTGAGACCACTTCTCATGACACCCGTCTGTAAGCCCCTCTCCCTCTGCTGGACGTGAGCTTTTTTGAAGACACGATCAGGAATGTTGTATTAAATGCTAGTGGAATCCATCAGCCTGAGAGATTAGCAGGCCCAGTGTCCCACTTTGCAGATGATAGAATCAGGGCCTGGGAGTTTCCATCACAGGTGTCTGGGGTATATCTCAAACTGGATCCCACAGCCTCAGAGTCTGTGACAACATGGACTTAGAAAGCAGGACGCTTGGCTGTAATTTGGGTTCTGTTCCTTCATTCCTGGCAGTGCTGTGGGTGGCCCACTGGGGCTCTGAGATGGGGGAGATGAGTCTGAGCATCCGCGTATTTAATGTGTACTTAGAATGTTAACAGTCGTGGGAGTGGCTTGGCACAAAAAGACAAAGCAAGGCCTCGAATTTATATAGACCTGCTGACTCATGTCCCATGTTCTCGTGAACAGAAGAGCCTATGAGCACCTGTGGCTAAAGGGGTTTTATTTTGTTTCTAAGTTCAGACTAGCCCATTTGATACTTTTTCATTCATTCTCCTATTTAATGTAATAAGTTGCTTGTTAAATTGTTTCAGTTTCATGATACAGATGAGCCGTTACTCTTTTGTATCTGTGTGTATGACTTAGAATAACTAAGCTGTCATGCTTCAAATTTTGTTTTATTTGAAATTGCCACAAGCTTGGAGAAAAGTTGACAATACAGTATAACAAATTTTATTTTCTGTAAATCATTTGGGGGATAAGTTCCTATTACCCCAGACAGGAGGGTTTTTTTTTATTCCTCTGGGTAGAAGAGAACACTTTTCTATACAACCGTGCCCCAGGGCTCAGAATCACAGAATGAGTGGATATGTTCCCACCAGGCACTCCTCACACCCCGTTGTAGCTTTGCCATTTGTCCCGAGTGCTGGAAGGGTGGTGCCATTTTATTTTCTTTAAAAAAGATTTTATTTATTAATTTGAGAGAGAGACAGAACACAAGCAGGGGCAGAGATACAGGGAGAGGAAGAAGCAGACTCCCTGTGGGACAAGGAGCCTGACATGAGACTCGATCCCAGGACCCTGAGGTCTTGACCTGAGCCAAAGGCAGATGTTCAACCCACTGAACCACCCAGGTGTCCAAGGATAATGCCCTTTTAAACAGTGTGTGTGTCTAGTTAGAATCATGTGTTGGGTTGTCATGTGTCTTCAGATTAGACTCCTATCAGGAACTCCACCTCACGCTTGATTCTCATGACCTTGATACTTCTGAAGAGCTCTGGACAGTTTTTCGGTCCAGTGTCCTTCCATTTGTTCTTACTCAGTGTTTCCTCCAGATCAGACTCTTCTTCTGCATCATTGGCAGAGAGAGCTGAGGTGTGGTTGGTGTGTCCTTCTTATGGTATCGTCCCTGGGAACTCCCAATTTTGACCTGTTCAATTTCTCATGGTCTCCCCTCACCCTGGTCTCTCGGTTCGAAGATGCCGTCTGTCAGCCTGATCTGCTGGGAGGTTACTCGTTGCACCTTTGTCATTAGTAAATGTTTTTGTTTTTTGTTTTTTAAAATTTTTCCACACCCAGCGCTCAAACTCACAACCCTGAGATCAAGAGTTGCACGCTCTGCTGACTGAGCCAGCCAGGAGCCCCAGTAAATGTTTTTTATAGAGAGATATTTTGAGATTATGTAGATCCCCTCTTTCTTATAGAACTTTCAGTCGATTTATTTATATCTGTGTGCACTCGTGGCTTTTTATTTTAGTCAGTGGGTTGTACTCTCTTCATAGTAGTGTTTATTTTGACACTCTGGTCACTCCTGATTTGACCTGTGATGGTCCCATCAAGCAGACTCCTCTGTCCGTTGTGTTCCCCCATCCCTCACTCTGCTTGGATTCTGAAGCACCCTGACTGCTCCCCTCTATGGGTACCTTACCTCCCACCCCCAATGCTGGGACTCTCACACCCCCATGCCAGACATCCCCTTGGGTGGATGCTCTCCTCCCTCTAGTTGCTGGTTTTTTTATGCTTATCTTGGGGGTCAGTACACCATAGTTATTTTTAGGAAGGTTTAGGGGAGAATTGGTTTTGCTGTTACACTGAAAAAAAACAATGAAGCCTGTTTAGAATTTGTAAGCTGGCGGGGGTTGGGGGGGGTGACCCTGCCTCTGGGCACTTTTTTAACACAAATTATTCAAAGGTTTAGGAGAAGTTCCATCTTGTTAAACCCAAGTTTGAAACTTTTGTCATCAGCGGCACCCGGGTGGCTCAGTCGGTTGGGCATCTGTCTTCCACTCAGGCCAGGATCTCAGGGTTCTGGGATCAAGCCCCATGTCCAGCACTCTGTTCAGCTGGGGAGTCTGCCTCTCCTGCTCCTGCTCCCCCTACTTATGCTCCCCCCCCCCAGTCAAATAAATAAAATCTTTAAAAAAGTGTCACCTTTTCTGTCAACACCAACAATGGGGTGTTGATGAGATTTCTAAGGTGTTTTGGAAGGGTTACTTCTCAAGGAAAGCCTGGGCTGAGGCTGAGGGACAGGAGGGCACTCTCCTGGCTGGAGGCTGTCGGAGAACTCTGTCAGCTGTTATCCGTGGTCCTGTAAGGAAGGACACAAGTTGGGAGCGCACTTCTCTTTATCGTGTGTGCTCGCCTCTCTTCTCTGCCCTGTCCTCTTCCATGCTGCACTTCCGTGGACCCTGCGAACCCTTTTGCTCAGCTTTGGAACCAAATACTCATTCATTACCACTTTCTTTTCTATACAATTTATTATGATTTGCTGCTCCAAAAATAATCAGCTGAAATTCTTGGCTCCAAATTTAATTTTTTAAAAATTGTTCGTAGATACATGTTTTTAAAAAGGCAGTATTTTAGAGAAGCGGTGCTCATAATGAACACTTCTGGTTGCACATGCCTGTTAAGCAAAATATTTAAAATCTCTGTCATTTATTTTATAAATATATCTTCTCTCTCTGTCCCCTCCCTCCCATACACATGCACGTATGGACCAGTGTGACAAAAGATACTTATCTGAGACCGGAGTTGGGTAAATTTAGAAATTCCAATGTGTTGATGGTGTAATATCCCAATCTGTTGTCAGAATTTGCTAGAACCGGAAAAGTTCTTTTTGTCCTCTTGAATTTTAAGAAACCATACCTACATGTAAAGAGATCTTGACCATGTCCTCCCTACAGTATGTATCCCTCTCACCTTTGACATGTGCTACGTTCTTGGCTGCATTGAACTGGGTCCCCACCTTTGAGGCCGGTAGGATGGATTTCTTAGAAACAGATTCTGTTTCAAAATGATGACTGTGCGCCACCCCAACCCCCACCGACCCAGAAACACAGAGCATTTGAAAACTCAAGACTAGTATCTAATGGCTTATCCTGATTCCTTTTGCAGTTTAAGCTTCCAAGATTTTCTCTTTTTTTTCTTTCCTTCCCCTCCCCCCTCCCCCTCTTGTGTTCTTTCCCTTCCATGGTGCTGTCTACCATTTATCCTACCTCTAGTACTAACTTATATAGGGAACCCGTAGGTCAGTCTGGAGTCTGAGGAAATTGAACAAAGGGCGTTTTTGAACATAGCTGTAGCTTTCACAGCCAACTAGAGACCATAACTCTTAAAGAGTCCCACCAAGCCGATGTCTTACATTTCATTGCTTTTGGTGACTGGCAGCGTGGAGTAGAGTTTCATGTGTATTTACTCTATCGTTTTCTTTCTGTTTTATCCTACTCATTTTTTTGCCAGAGTGGTTTTTTTTTTTTTTTTTAAGTCCTTTCCTGTTGTTGTTGTTGAAACAATTATAAATCATTTGGATGCTAATGATCGTGAAGGCAGTGCTGCTGTATAGTCCAGACCTAAACCCAGAGGTTACTTTGCATTGGCTGTGGATACCTTGCAGGACAGTGTTGCAAGATATTTGACATCTCAGTTTCAGGTTGAGTAACAGTGTTTCTATTCTCAGAGCCTAATATCCCACCTGGATAGCGGGAGGGTGGGGGGGGGGTAGGGGGTGAGGTGTGGTGGGTGGCGCTGGTGAATTACATTTGTCTAGTGTACTTTGATTATTTTACCTAGGGTGTAATTCCTAGCTGAGTCCCTTTTTTATTTTTCTCAATCCCAAGGGTGTCTTCATTTAATGCCCTTTTCTGTATCCCATAGCTAGGGATTATATCATAAGAGGGTCTAGAGAAGAATAAGAAATGGAGCCCAGGGTTTTTACTGTACAGTGTTCAATTCCACTCTATTAATCTAGCCCTCATGAACTGAGCCCTAAAGAAATAGGCCATTGGTTTCCAGCCTTGGGCTCCTGGTCTGGGTTCTTCCTGGCTGGCCAGAGAGGGTAGTCAGACCTGTGTCATAGGCTTGATGGAATGCCCCGCCTTCTCCCCAGTCCTGAGCACTGGGCACATAGTATCTCATACATAAGAACCGTGGCTTATACTTGAGTGTGAGCGCGTGTGTGTGTGTGCACACGCACACACACAGTCTCACTCTCTAGAGAACTCTGCTCTAAAACTCACAACTCAGATCAACCCTTGTTACCACCTGCATGCGTACCTGGGAGTTATCTACTCTGAGTCAGACTTTTGGAGCTGGATGTCCTGAGTCCATTTCGTAGCAAACACATTTTATTATTGCCTCCTCCTACTGTGAGATGTCAGGAATTTGTGCTTTAATGCCTTAAAACTGTGACCTTTTAAGTCAAAATACTAAACAAGTAGTATTTTGGCATATCTGTAGTTGAGGGTACTTAACATTTAGTAAATCTGATTTGCTTTGTGCATTCCTGACGCATTCTGTATAACTGAACGTGCATTGCCACTGGTGATCTTCTTTCCAAGACACTTACATTTTTGTCTCTAGTTATCTTCAATCAACAGTGGTTATATTTAGAAGATGAAGTTTCTGTCTTTAATTTTGGGTAACAATAATCTTTTCAAAAAGCTTGTGATAGCATAAAAGAGCTGAAGATCTGGTGTATTATTTTATAAGCTTGTGGTCTTTTGAATTGTCATTTCTCCTCCTAACAATTTATCAATGAGGAGGATATTGGATGCCCCTCCTGAGTATTCCATGTGAAAGTGTCATGAGTTTTCGTTGCAGTCCATAAGGAATGAGATTTCAAACACTTGCGTACCAGTTTCACAGATAATCTTTTCATACTTGCTTATTTTTTTGAAAATGTCTAATTATGGTACAGGAGCCTTGACATTGCAATTACTAATCAATGTCTGGATATAGTGAACGATCCCATATTGACCATCTGCTGATCCACTTCTCTGGGTCAGAAAGTAGTCGGTCACGTGGTTTCCAATGGATTGCTCATTTACTGTTAATATTTCCATTTTACCAACGAAGAGACTGAGGCTTGGTGCCATCAACAGACTCTCCACAACCATTTAAGTCTTCAGAAGCAGAAGCAAAATTCCCACCCGAGTCCGTCTGGCTCTAAAGTCCATTCTTTGAGCACGAATCTCAGGTCCTATCACTTACTGGCTAATGCAATGCAGTTGAGCTCGAGAAGGTCTCCTGTCTGGGAACAATTCTCATTTTGACGGGTGCTGTTGGTTGTCTTTCACAATTGCTCAAGACCTGTTCATGATCTGTTTCAAATCTCATTTTGAGATTAATAATGAACCCTTAAGGGCTTTTCCCATTGTGTCAAGTTCAAACAAAAGAAGCTGACAGACTCCCATCATAAATCGAACATACGTAACAAACAAACAGCACAAGTCCCAACAAGAAATGTTTGCTCTCCTGAAGCCTGGGCCCATGTCAGCAATTAACTGTGTTTCTCGGAAATGTCATGGAATCGGGGAGGGCGGTGGCATGGATATGCGGCTGGGCTTCCTCCCTGAAACACGGCTGTGTTTTCCTTCCTTCCGAGAAGCAGGGAGCCGATTTGTTTTTGCTTGAACCCCAGAGGGAGATGGTGGAGTCTTCTTGATTAAATGGGCATGATGTATTACAAATTATTTTTGAACAGGTCGTTGTTACATCTTCAAGGTGTCTGGATGCTCTGTGTAGAAAACAAAACAAGCCCACAATGAGAAGTTTTGGCTCCTGGTTGATGGTTTTTGTTTTAATTAGTGGGAAGAAGCTGTTAATTCTGAATCTGAGTATTGCTGCTGTAGAGAAATCACCTGCAAAACTCGTACTTTCCTCCTGCAATAGTATTTCACGCGAATATCTTTTTCTGACTCATATATCCCAGGCCTTATAAGAAAAGGGCTTTCGGGGCACCTGGGTGGCTCAGTGGGTTAAGCTTCTGCCTTCGGCTCAGGTCATTATCTCAGGGTGCTGGGATTGAGTCTGGCATTGGGCTCTCTGCTCAGCAGGGAGCCTGTTTCGCTTCCTCTCTTCTGCCTGCCTTTCTGCCTACTTGTGATCTCTGTCAAATAAATAAAAATCTTAAAAAAAAAATAAAAATAAAATTAAAAAAAAAAAAGGAAAGGGCTTGGGGTGGGGGGTACACATACTATTGTCCTTCTTTTGATTTATCTTAAAGCCCGCACTGCAGTATGGGATAACATACACATGTGTGCCTACCCCACCACCTCTCGCCCCCACCACACACCTGAACCTGGCGTGGGTTTGACCCATGCCCCGTGAGTAAGAAGCCTGAGCGCCAAGGATGATGCCTGGTTAGTCATTATTACCTCTCCCATGGTCTGTTTTATGGTTGATGGAGAGGTCTGGATAAAGAAACATAGAAAATTGAAAGGGAGCGCTGCCGGACGTGGGTAGTGCTGGTGATGATATCGAGAATTGGCTGCCAATTAAGTAAACACCTCAGTGACTTGGCTCTGTATTTGGCAAGAAGACTGAATCTGTAGTAATAAAAACAAGCCCATTTTTGTTAGATGGTTCCCCACAATTAGAACCCACAAAACACTCAGGGTCTCACAGGCCATTGATAGATACTAGAAAAAAAAAAAAAAAAGAAAGTTTTCATGATGAAGAAAGTTCGAGAAGTTGGTTAAAAAAGCGAAGGGCAAGAATTCGGGTTCCCTTCTTTGACCATGGAATGCATTTTTCTTCAGGCACCTGTGAACATTCCCTGTGTTTCTACGGAGTGTGTACACATATCGGAAGACGGGGTAGAGTTGAGAAATGAGCGCAACACGTTTTGGAAGATGCAGACCTGACTTTTGATCATGGTCAAGTTTCATGCTCTAGACAGTAGACATGTTACTTACAATTGGAAATGTTTCCTTTTTTAAGGATGTAAGCAGTCTTCTGGTTACAGATTCAGATACCAAAATGATCATCATCTTTTTCCCCCTGACTAGTCATAACACTCAGCTTAAAAAAATCACAGTCCCATTAAACTGCCATCCTGTCCTGTTGTGTACAGTCTCATAATCTATTTTTTTTTAACCTTGCTCTGTGAAGAGCATATATTCCGTTGTAAAGAATATGAAGGACATGAACATTCTCTTAGCACAAAGAATTTTATTTAGTCACACCTTCATTTTTTGTGTACTTTGAGCTCATGGTAGGTACTTAGTTTCTGGGTCTTACATTGCATTTTTTGGTTTTTGTTTCATCCCCCCCCCAAAAAAAAAGGATCTTTAGGGCTGTTTCCGGAGCCTGAAGCCTTCCCCATCTTTGCATCCCCGTGAGATCTTGAACCAGCAAGGGAGGGTGCTGAGCACACACTGATCTGTAGTCCTAAAAGCTACAAAAAATTGAGATCCATCTCTGAAAGCAATAATCGGAGAGATTTTTTATTTTAGATGAGAGACGTCATGATCTTATTTACCTTTCTGGAAAACTGAGCCGAGCGGGTACTGCACAGATGGCAGTCTGTTCCTGTGAGTGTGGGGACGGAGTGAGAGAAACAGAACAAAGCAGGTGGCTCTGGTTCTGGCCCCGCTGGTGCCAACATTAGTTCAGGCCACACACAGTCCCCACTTCCCTGAGTTTGTTCAAGTGAGACATTGGTGGAACCAGAAGGCTGATATTATTTTGGTCATCGAGCTCTATTTAATGAATACACTTGATAAATCCCCTCTTCCTTCTCAGGGATGCTATTTTGAATGGAAAATCACTACTGGAAAAGCAAATCCCTACATCGATGATGGACACAAGACCTTCCCCCCGCTCCGTTATATCCTCTCCACCCCCAACAGGTTCCTCTTCTGCGTTTTGGAAGTGCTTATTAGGTGCTGAATTTTCTTTTTTAAGTTTTATTTATTTACGTCATCTTCACGCCCACCATGGGGGTTCAGACTTATAACCCCTGAGATCAAGAGCCCCATGTTCCTCCTGCTGAGCCTGCCAGGCACCTGCTCAAGGTGCCGAATTTTACTGAGGAGGAATAAGAAGCCATAGAGAAATTAACTGATTTGCCCCAAGTTGTCAAGTTACCCTGGTGCTCACAGAGGACTGTCCGTTACCTACCTACTGTGAGTGCTCTTTGGTTTGGTCCTTGAAAAAAATCCAGCTTCCTACCCTATGGAAAAGCAGAATTAGGACGCCCAAACCAACTCTCTCAGCTTGTTTTCTCTCAAGGTGAATATTTTCAGAAGGGGGCATGCTTAGGGGTTGGGAGGGCTGTAGTGATGCCTGAGCCTTCCGACGGTTGGTTTGGTTTAAATGTGGCCCTGTCAGTTCTAGCTAGCTCGGAGGACTTGCTTTCCCAGTGTGATGCATTAGTCATGAGCAGGGCGTAGGAGGATGTTGAACAATCATTCCGACCCTCCTCCCCATCACTGGGTTTTCAAGCTCAACTTCAAGCCCAGCTGCATTAGAACTGAGGACATGCTGGGGACACCCCCCGCCCCCACCCTGCTGTGTGCTTGAAGTCTTGGCTCAGGGGTGGGAGAGGGTGGTGATTTCAGATCCAGGGCTAGAGCAGAAATGTCACCATGGGGAAGCTTGTGTACCCAGGACCTCCATAATTTATGTATCATGCAGTGGGGTGGGGGATAGGAGAGGATTAGAAGTGTGGGGGCCGGTGTATTTGTGTTTTCCAGTTTGCAAATAATATTTTGATACTGTTTTCCATATTGAAGAAAAAAGGAAAAGAGAGCCATAATTCTTGATGATGTTGGCTACCAGCAGACATAAGCTCAGAGGGACACAGTTACCTAGAAATCTGTGACAGGGGCCCCTGGCTGGCTGAGTTGTTAGAGCATGTGACTCTTGATCTCAGGAGTGTTCAAATCCCACGTTGGGTATAGAGATTACTAGAACAAAATATTCAAAAAATGTTCTTAGAAATATGTGGCAAAGATGACATCAAGAAAGTGGGGCCACTGTTCTCAGTGACCCCCTCATGCCTTGGAGCTTGGGGCTACCAGGAACACTGTCAAGTAGATCTTTTAGAGCTCAAATCTGGTGGGTCGGTCAAGAACAACTACTGGAAAGGCTGTTGTAAACATTCTTGGTGGAATAATTTGAATCCTTTCTGTTCCTTTGGTTGATATTGATGCCACTACTAGGTATTGGAGAAAAAGTCTGTTGGACACATGATAGTTAATATTGTATGTTCACTTGGCTAGGCTGTGGTGCCCAGTTGTTTGGTTAAGCACCAGTGTAGATGTTACTGTGAGGTAAATTTTAGATATGATTAGCATTTAGATCAGTAGGGATTGAGTAAAGTGATTTTCCTCCATAATGTAGATGGGCTTCATCCAATCACTTGAAGGCCCTGTAACAGTAAAGGCTGAGGTCTTCTGGATGGAAGGAATTCTGTCTCCAGATGCCTTTGGAGTCAAGACAACAGCAGCATCTCTCCCCTGGGTCTCCACCTTGCCAGTCTGGCCCACAGATTGTGAGCTGGCCAACAGCTTCAGTTGCATAGCCAATTCCTTAAAATACCTGTCTCTCCATCCATCGATCCATCCATCCATCCATCCCTCCCTTCCTCCTTCCCTCCATCCATCCCTCCCTTCCTCCTTCCCTCCATCCATCCCTCCATCATCCATCCATCCATTTGCATCCTACTGGTTGGTTCCCTTTCTCTAGAGAACCCTAACATAGGACACGTGTGCCATGGAACATCATGTCAGAAAGTGATAAACTGTAATCCCTTCCTCAAGGAACTGGTGATCCTCCTAGAAGAGACGGATTAAGACAAGTGTTCCAGTAACTGATAACTGGGGATTCAGAGAAAAGTGGTGAAACTAATCTCGGAAGACCAGAGCTTTGCATAGTTTTCTAGTAAAACACTCCAACATAAAAAGAGAATTGACTTCCAATCACTCTATGAGCCATTTTATTTTGGGGAAAAGATGGGTATTTTCACCTTACAAAATCCTAGATATTGAAAATTTTATTCCATTATCAACCTGCCCCAGCTCCTCTGCCCTCACTAACCTCGTGAGTAAATCTGTGAGTCATGTGACTCTTTAGAAAGACTCCCCTTTATCCCGATGGATAGTCTCCCTGCTGGCTGTGCCGGGGGTGTTGGTATGTCGGGTAGCAGAGCAGGGATGCGAGGGACTGGATTCTGGAAGGACACTACGTGCCTCTTGAATGTGTGTTAGTTTGGGTTTGCAGTGATGAGTGCACTAGGTGGGCAGCAGAGAGGGATATTAGTGATGGGGATTAAAGGCAGGGAGACCTAGTATGAAGGATAGAAAACAAAGGAGCAGGATATAGAGAATACTTCAGGTACTTTGGAGGAAGAGGGGGAAGAAGGAAAAGATGGAAAGAAAGAAATGGGGACTCCTGGGTGGCTTACTTGGTTAAGTGTCTACCTTTGGCTCAGGTCATGATCTCACGGTCCTGGGTTCAAGTCCCACATTGGGCTCCTTACTTAGCGGGGAGCCTGCTTCTCCCTCTGCCCCTCCCCCTGACTTGTGTGCACGCGTGTGCACGTGCTCTCTCTCTGACAAATAAATAAAATCTTAAAAAAAAAAAAAAAAGAAAGAAATGAATGTTTGTGAAGTCCCAAAGAAGTACCAAGGAAGAGTGTTTCCAGATACATTCCCTCACTCCTCAGTACAAACTCTCAAGGCAAATTTCCCATTTTGCGGATGGAGAAAGTGGTATACAGGGATGATAGGTGACCGGTTCAAGGTCACAAGGACATTAGATGGCAGCTGAGGGCTAGATCTGACTGAACCCAAAGTCTGTGTTACATTGATAAATCACACTACCTTCTGGGAGGAATCCTAAGTGTGGAAGGTTTTGACCCTAAATAGTGTGTCAGGTTTGAACTGTCACTGGTTAGTCCCATGGAGGGGTCCAGAAGGGGGTTACAAAGGGGGATGTGTGCTGAAGACCAGGATTCAGGTAGCGAGGAGGGTGGAAGGAAGTGAGTTTATTAAAGAGAGAAAAGAGAAAAGTTCTCCATATGGAGAATTTGGTAGAAGGCCACTGGCAGGACCTATGATTGGGGTCAGGGGCATATCTGTAATGTGCCCGGAGTCCAAGGGAAGGAATCGTGTTTTGATGGCAGGCGGCCGGGGTTGGGGGTGGTGGGGTGTGGATGCTGATGGGAGGCCAAGGCCATTTGAACTCATAAGTGGGAGCTCCTTTAGCTACAAGTGGTTTTCTGGATGGGAAGCTGGCCAGACAGAATGAGGATTTCTTCCAGAAGATGAAACCTTTTCTTCCCACCTAGGAAGACCGAAGTTTCATTCAAAATTATTTCAAAAATGAGTTTTTGCTTTGTGTGTTGTTGTTGCTGGCCTCCCCCCACCCCCCCCCCCCCCCCGCTTCTAGACTATGTAACTGATACTTATTGGCTACTTATCCTCCTTATCCTACTTATCCTGGCTCTGAGATCCCCCACACCAAAAAATGCAGCCATGCTTGGGAACCTGTTTTTGCTTATTGCTTTTTGGCCAGTCATTGTGTTGTCTTGTTGGGGGTGGAGATCAGCAGGTTGCAAAAAGGAGTCCCTCCTTCCTGTATCATTTTACTTTTCCTACACATGGCATCGTTTTACCAAGCACTGCTGAAGGGATATTACCTGACGTCTTCATTGCAGGAAACACCATGTAATGGCCCCCAGGGACAGCTGGTCCTGTCAGCCCATAACTTCAGAGCAGCCTCAAGTTCTCACCTGAAGTTCTTCCAGAAGATTCTGGGAGATTTTGACACTACTGTGTTGTTGCTCCACAAGAAGGCTAAGCTGTGGGGGGAAATTTAGATTGTACAGTTGGGGAAACTGAGGAATTTGTCAACTAGGCTTATAAAACAAACCTTACCAACAGATTTGGGGTTAGTTTTTGTTGCTAATTTAAAAAAAATTTTTTTTTCATCATCATCATTATTTTTTATCATAATGACGTTTCTTCTGCTTCTGGAGAGTTCCGTCGCAGCTTGCAGACCCCACCTGTCCACCATGCCCCTGGAGGAAACCGTAAGCTTGGACCAAGTTGGAACAAGACGGGAGGGGGCGGGGAAAGGAATAGGTCCCCCAGGTGGTTTTGTTCAAGCCAGGATGAGGTGGCCTGGCCAGGAGGCATTCCTGTGAGCTTCCCACATGCCGTCTTTTCTCAGTTTCCAGGTCAGTGTTCTCTGGGTTAGACCAGTAGTCTCCAGTGTCGTGTGGATGCACAAGATGCTTTCCTTGGGGCGTGAGAAGGAAACTTCAGAATCTGTCTTTCTCTCTGTCTTGGGCACTTAAATTTTTGCGTGTTTCTGTTGGGTTCACATGAAGGATGCACATTATTCACACACACACAAAGGTAAAATGTGCATCGTTTGTTTGAACAGTAGCTCATGCCTGTGGCCGACGCGTTAGTTAAACGAGCGAGGACACGCGCCCATGCTGTTTGAGGTAGGCATGCTCAGAACCATTTTGCTGAATGAGGTTGCCCATAAAACCATTGGCACACTAGTACCCCGGACAGGAGTGCGCTCGCTAGTCCTTAGAAGGCAGGCCGGTGTCTGTTCTGCTTGCTTTGTGTGTGGTCTCATAGATACGACTTGGCAATGAATGTCAAGCTTTTTAAGCTAGTTGCTGTCATACGAGAAACAGATTTGCTTTGCGATTTTATGTATCGGTTTTTCTGCACGGGGTCTTTGATGTATCGCTGTTTCACGGCTGTTCCCATGGTTTCCCAGGAACCATCTTTATGTGAAAGGGGCTGATTATCCTCTTTTGACTACAGGGAATAGTCATAAAAAAGTCATTTGATTTTTTTTTTTTCCCCTTCTACTTAAAAAAAAAATCAAGATTGCAACCATTTCATGTGCTTTTCATTTCCCTCCCAATTTTTAATTCAGTTAGGATGAATGTTGGTCGTTATTCAGCCGAAAAGATCTTATACCAGTGTTTGAAGTAAGAATTGGTTGTTCCATCTTGCCTTTCTTTCTTTCTCTTTCTTTCTTTCTTTCTTTCTTTCTTTCAAGATTTTACTTATTTATTTGACAGAGAGAGAGAGAGAGAGCGAGCACAAGTAGGCAGAGCGGCAGGCAGAGGGAGAAGGAGAAGCAGGCTACCCACTGAGCAGGGAGCATGACATGGGGCTCAATCCCTGGACCCTGGGATCATGACCTGAGCTGAAGGCAGCCGCTTAACCCACGGAGCCACCCAGGCGCCCCCCATCTTGCATTTCTGGGGCCAAGCTCACTGGCACTTTTTGCCTTCATTGCATCATGTGTTTACTGGAAAGAGACTCTCATGACGGTTCCAATGATGATGCAGGTTTTAACTTAAGCAGGTTAACATGGAGTTCCTTTCAAGTGTAAGGTGGGCAGAAACTTCTAGAACCATCCTCTTCATTTAAAGAAATGGATGGTCAGGAAGGTTGGATTGACTCGAGTTGCTTGTGGCCCTAAAGTGAGTGCATGTCTTTTCTGCCATGGCTCTGAGCCCACTATCACACGTCAGACCCCAGGGTTCTCCAGTGTAACCAGACGGTAGCTGGAGGCCTGCAGTCCGCTTGCCATCTCACTCTCGTGTGGAAGGGGTGGCAGTTGTGCTCAAATGTTCCATTTGCGCTAGTGTCTGATACATTGCTGTGTGAGTCCCACACTCATCTCACTGTGATCTGTGCGGCTTGGGGGCCTCAGCCTTGCAGTTGGCGATCTTATTTAAGTGGTAAACCTAATCTCAGGGCGAGTCAGGAGCGTGGTGGGTGTCCTGGGGACCTGGAGAGTTCTGGGGGCTGAACTCCAATCTGATTTACATTTTAACTTCATGGCACAGAGCCCGAGGCAACATTTTATTTTTGTGTTACTGATGCTGTTTCATCCATTTATTATTATAGCCATTGGCTGAGTCAATAGAAGGCGTACTTGAGATAATGGTTTAAACTTTTGGCCTCTCACGGGTCATCAGAGGTTGTGTGTGTGTGTGTGTGTGTGTGTGTGTGTGTGTGTGTGTGTGGTATGTTTAAAGTTCTTCGATTATACAGTGGAATTGGCCAATATTTGTGTCTCCATAAATCCTTCCTGATCTAGGCTTTTTGGCAGCGTCTCTACCTTCTCCCTCCCTCCTTCCCACCTACTTCCTTCTGCCTTCCCCCTTCCTTCCTTCCTTCCGGTGCCGTGCTCATGTGTTCCAGCCCTGTTGCTCTGTGTCTGCATGGAAGGGACGCCATATTTCTAGTATGATCACTGTGCATTCCCACCTCTCAAGGGCAAAACTTCGGAATCGGGTGCTCTGTTTGACCTCATGGTGGAAGGTGTTACTGTCAACCTTCTTTGTCAGTTACCAAACTAGAAACTTCAGAAGCATCTCTCCCTTCTTTTTTCCCTGCCCTCCCCATTTTTGATGGATAAGTGTGTGGCCACTGAGTCCCGGTGACTTCCGCCCGCCATCCTCCTCACCTCGAGGCTCTCTCTCGCTGTCCCAGTTTAAGCCACCTTATCTCCAGCCAGCCACTGGCTGATTGACCCTTTGCAGCAAGCCTCCGCCTTCTCTTCCGTGCTAGCCAGGGTGGGCCGGGAAAAGTATTGGATTGCTTACCTCTGCTGATAAGATCCCATCGCAGACTCCAGTACACAGAAGGTCTGATTCCTTTGTGCAGTGTCCCTCGCCAAAGCCCATCTGTTAAGCCTTATCACCTCCAGCTCCCTTCTGTGCATCTGCCTCTGTGCAACACTGGACTGATGCTTTTAGCGAACAGCCCTTTGCTCTTTTCCTGGAAAGTTCTGCCCCCCACCCCACCCCACCCCCCTTTTTTTTTCACACTTCCTTCTGTCCCTGTTTATTTCCTCCCATCCTCACAAGCTAAGCCAAATCCTATTAGCGCAACAGGACCAGGCTCAAATGACAGCTTCTTCTGGCCAAATTAGCCTGTTTCTTCTTATCATTCACTATTGACAAGGCCAGGTGAGCCTTGACAGCTCCATGTTTGAGTGGAGAGGTGACCATTGTTTACTCAGATTTGGGGCATCATAAGGAAAATGGTCTCTTTCCGTATCCTGGGCATACGGTAGGTGCTCAATAAATGTTGGTTGAGTTAGAAAATTGTGTAGGCTCTTCTATAGACCGTTCACAAGGAGTTTTTAGATAGCCGTAAGCGTAACTATTTAAGATCTACTTTTATATGCTCTATTTCATAAGATGCTGTCTGTTTTGAGGCACACCACTGTTTTGTGTACCTCTAAGAAAGAAAATGGCGCCTGTGAAACCACACCGCACCATAGCCACCGTAAGGCACATCGAATTTCAGAGATATTCAAAGTGACAAATGTGTTTTTCTTAGAATTTTAGAATTTCTTAGAATCAGTGAAATAAGGAACTGTGTTTTATCTGCCGGAGCTTGTGTAGTCTTAGTTTTATAACTGCCAAAGGGTTGGAGGTGATGTGCAGATAAAAAATTGAGGTCATTTTAAATGTGGGTTTTTTTGTTTGTTTGTTTTTTGTTTTTTTTTTTACTTTAAAACGAGAGAGTAGAAGAGCATTTCGTGCTGAGTAGCCTGGGACTACCTTGAGATGTCCTGTCAGTCTTGTCTCATGAATGAGCCCTCGTTTCTTCCTTTTTATTTTTATTTACTTATTTTTTAAAAAAGATTTTATTTATCTATTCAGTTGCGAGATCAAGTAGGGAGGGCAGGGGAGAGGGAAGGAGGGAAAAAAGTAGGCTCCCGCTGAGTGTGGAGCCCTTCGTGGGGCTCGATCCCTGGACCCTGAGATCATGACCTGAGCTGAAACCAAGAGGCGGACGCTCAGCTGACTGAGCCACCTAGGGGTGGCTAGAGGCCCCTGGTTTCTTCCTTTTTAGAAGATGGGGACTTACAGGTAAAGAATCAACCCCATTTTGAAAATCCTTAGGAGGAATGCCTTTAAAAATTTGTCACAAATCATCTTCTTTGACATTGAAGTGGAAGATTCTTCGCTGCGCTGAAATGTTTTCCTTAGCCTTCGGTTAAAATTCCCTGTTACCACCTAAACGCGTATCAGGATCAGTATTCCTGATATCCCCTTCCCAGCGGCATTGCACAGGACCTGTTCAGTGTCCCTTTTTCCGTAAGGCAGCTGTGTTTCCTGCCGTCATACTTGCTCACTGAGTTTTGGTCAATGTAATTAACAATGTAATTAACAATTACATTGTTAATCTAATACGTACACATATACATTCTTAATATTTTTAGTTTCTCTTCCTTCCTCTCCGTCTTTAGTATCTGGTTTACTGAAACCTCTTTAGCCATTTCATCTGGGAGGATTTTGCCATCTCAGGCATGCCTTCTGCCGACACAGATGCCACCAGCAGCAGGAATGGCTACCAGCTGGGGGCATGATTCTTTCTGATGGTCCCTTTAGCCTCGAGTGTGAGGGACCAACAGTGCAGGTTTGGGGTTTCCCGGCCTGGTAACGTCTCCACAGGGGCTTTTGTGGTATTTTCTCTCCCCTCTGTGTCAAAGGCAGTCCCGGGCCCTGTTGCTGGCAGGTGTAGTTGCTGCACGGCTGCTGGGGTGCGTGGCCTCAACCCAGGGAGCTCTTCCCTGACTCACAGAGTGGCCCTCCCATGCAGTGTAGGGGAGGCTGCTCAGTTCACAGAACTGCTGTGCCTCTATGGTAGCAAATGGGACCAAATCGCCAGGGTGACCACATCGAGCTCTGCTTCCTGATGAAGAAGGAGGACCCCTTGACAGCTCGATTACATTTCGGGCTGAAAGACTTCCCTCCAGGCTGCTCAGTGAGAGAACAGGTGAAGAGAGAGGCCAGGTTTTAGGGGTTGGAGATCAGCAGGGGAATGGCAGGTTGCCCTTTCACAATGCTGGGTCACCTGGGAGGGCCTGGAGAAGGTGGTAGAGTCAGCCAGCAGCGGTTGAGACTGAAAAGTCCCTACTCTTGGGATGCCCTTCTGGTCAACTATGTCCTTCAGAGTGGAGGACTGCTCTCCAGTCAGTCTCCTGGTTATAAACAGCAGGCGTGGAAAGCCAGAAAGACCTAGAACCAAAGTCCCCCTCTGGAGCTGCAGTCTTTGACAGTGAAAGAGGAGCTGCCCTAACCCACACCCATTGTCCCAGTGTTTTGGGATCTGGGGCTTCTTCCTGTCCCTAGGGAGGCTTCTATACAGCTGGTGTGGGAGCAGGAGGCAGGTCTGCCCAGGGAGAGGGACTTGGGTGGCAGGACTTTGGAAAAGACGTTGTTGGAAATCTAACTAAGGCGATTGATGTGTTTTGGAGAAGATAATTCTGGTGTGCAGTTTAAGGATTGTACGCTCTGGTGGGTCTCACAGGGGGTGTGGAAGCACTTTGAATGGAGTACTGTCCTCTCCCACTGTCCTCTCATGGGGACCTAGTTCCCTCACTGGAACACGCTGGTAAGTTAAGGCCCAGCATGGCGGAATGCTGAAGGACAGATTTCAGCATTAGCCGTTAACTGTGTTCTGCTCCTCTTCCATGATCCTTGGGGATCAGATGTTTCATTCTCCCTTATAGTGACATGGGTGTGCTTTTTGACATGACTCAAACTTGAAGTTGAGAATTTGGGATCTGGGAGCCTGGAGCTGAGTGGGCTCTCACAGCACATGGTCACTCCTCTTGGAATGTTGGGTGGATTTCTCAAGTGTTTGGTAGCTTTGCCATTTCTTAGTGGGAATGATACTACTTAGATTTTTGAGAAATTACATGGCTCTCGTGGTCAGTCCTGGGGAAGCTGTTAAATCCACTTTGGTCAGTTGGGCCTTGTTTGGGCCCTTGTTGGGCCCAGCCGTGGGGGCGTTTGGGAGATTGGATGGCCAGCTGTGGAACACAGCCCTCTGGGACTGGCAGTCTCCAGACTTTCTTGGATGAAGCTGGGAGGGAGCTCCGTAGCGAGTGATGCAATGTTGGAGTTGGATGCATTGGCCGTTGCCAGTGTCCAAACGTAGCTGCAAGACAATAAACACCAAGAACCGAGGGAAACTTAGAAGAGTGTTTTGGCCTCAAGCCTCTGACACCCTGCCAGACAGATAGTAAGCATTCCATAAATGGTAGATCGCGCTGAGTTGGGGTAGAACGTGTTACTTCACTTTGAAACACACTGACTTTACTCCTATGAAATATGGTAATGTCTGTCCCTGCTGAACCTGTTGGTTAAGTATTGCCAAAGATTCACTGTTCTAAAATTAAAGTTATTATTTTAGTAGAGCTTTCTTGACTTATAGCTGGCTTGAAAATACTGGTTCTTTGAACATGTTTCCTCAGTTACCTTGAGATACACTTGGATATACTAGGAAACAGCATTGCTCAAAACTAGTGTGGTGTTGGGATATGGGAACTTTCAGGGATTTTGTTCAACTGATAAGGGTGTCTGTTTTTACCTGTCGCAAAAACACTGTTGGGCCAAAGCCATGTCATCCACGCTCTAGGGAGTAGGAATTTGGAGCCCCCGTCATCACCTGTCCATCTGTGCTAAACATCCTGCTCCTGTCTTGAGTCCTCACATGGTTCTCCTGGGAGGGAAGGTGTGGCACATCTTCTCTGGGGTAGAGTCTCAGTTTTCACACAGAGTGGACAAGCTCTCTCCTGGTGGATCCCTCACCTCATGCCAAATGAGGGTGGCCATTCTGTAGCATGACCCAACCCTACTTGGGCATGAGCCAGAGATCCCTACCTTAAGTTTCCAACCCCTCAGGACTCTGGAGAGCAAACAGGGATTAAGGACAATTTCCTGGAGGGTTATGTAGCCTCTCTACTCTTAAGCAGTTTTCTACTTCTTCAGAACTTCTGTTACTGAGTTGTGGTTTTCTTTTTTAATCATTTCTCAAGAAGACACATCACTGTGAAGTGTGTCACTGAGCCCATGTGGAGGACATGGCCCAGAGCAGTGCTTATCATCACAGTGACCTCGGAGAACCACTGTGGAAATTTCTGTCTGGTCTTGGTACTAAGAACATTCATCCTTCTTCTGACCATTTGATTAGGAATTGTGAATTTTACAACTGCCATGTTTTCTCAGTTTGAGTTGGCTGTTACAAAGCTTACTATAAATAGAACTGGCTGGGTAGCTTGATAGGGTATGATGGTTACCCTTATTCCCTCTATCCTTTGGGTTTCTTTTGGGTTTTTGGGGGTTAGTAATTTCTTCTATTTTAGATTATGTATCTTTTTTTTTAAGATTTTATTTATTTTAGAGTGAAAGAGTGTGCACGCATGAGCAGGGGGAGGGGCAGAGGGAGAGGGAGGAAGTATGGAACCTGATGTGGGGCTTAACCTCATGACCCTGAGATCATGGCCTGAGCCAAAACCAAGAGTCGGACACTCAAGTGGCTAAGCTACCCAGGCGTCCCTAGATTGTATATATTTGAAAGTCCCTCACTACTGAGTCCTTTGTTGAATAAATAGTTAAAAAAATATGTAAAAAAGATGACCAGTGAATTTTCTTTAATTTTTGAATCATGTAAAATTTTTCAGTGCCCTAGACCGATCCATCCATCCATCCATCCATCCATCTACAGATTTTTAGACTTAAGTATGAATAGTGAAAACTAAATTTTTTTGGTGCTAATTACTTTTAAAATAAACATTCAGAATTCTGACTTGTTCAGGATTTTGGTCCAAGACCTCTAAGCCCCCTTCCCTCTGCTACTCATTTTTAAGGTTCACGGTAAGGGGAAACTTCCTGATTCTCATTATTTCACTAACTGTGGAACAGTTTTGGGCAGTGAAGTCATAATGAATAGAATTAAGAGTTAACATACTTAGGTAGCATTTTATAGTTTGTGTAATGGTTCGTGTTGATTCTGTCTTTTAACAATCTTTTTAGGTAGGTAAGTAAGGTTGATAATCTTACATCCTCATTTTTCCTATTGATTATACTTGCCCAGGGTCACATAAGCACGAGAGCTTGGTGCACGAGCCTGGGTATTTTAAGAGCATGTACAGTGTCCCTTTTTCTATATACTTTGGTCTCTGGAACTTGCTAGGACTTAAAAATGACAGGATGTTCCTTAGGAGTGTTTTTTTGAAGGTGAAAAAGGAAGTTCTGGTCTGGGAGACTTTTTAGGAAAAACTATGGGTCCACTGTCGTGGACACAATATTTCTGACATCTGTCATATTGTCAGCTCACCTCAGACTGGAAGGTTGGGGCCGTGGAACCCCTCCGCCTTGTCCATTTTTGCAAGTATATGGAGCCAGAGATGAGTTTTGGTAATTCCTTCCCCCACTTCCAGCACTCATACTTCCCTGTGAAAACTGCTTGACACCTGACCCAGAGATGGACTGTAGGAGTTGACGGTGAATCAGAATGAGACTGAAAAATGCGGTACAGTCAGCGTTCATGCCCCATGAGTGTAACATAAGCAGGCCGCTGGTGTTGCTGGATTGCATCACAGTGGCATGTGCGCACCGTGACGAGTTGAGTAGATCCCATCTTCCAGCTGCGTCAGTCAACTCCCTTGTTGCCTCCCAACAAATTTAAGGTGACTTGTGTCATCCCACTTATAACACGGACCCACTTTCATTGAGTCAGACACCCTCTTTGCAGGAAGTCCCAGTAACAGTGGACTCTTACGGTGTACGTCTTACAGTTTACAAATGCCAAGTGATGGTGGAATCGTAGCTAACGTTTATTGCAAACTGAGGGCATGGTAGGCGCGAAGCTAGTCAAGTGACACAGATGATCTTCAGTGCTCTTGATACCCCAGTGGTTTACGAGCTATTCTGTTGCAGAGGGGTGATATGGAGAGTTTGCCCCCAGATCACCAAAGTGAGTGGTGAGGCCAAGATTTGACCTCATGCAAGCATTAAGACTGAGGCTCAAACCCCCAGCCATGAACTTGGTGCATAGCTGCCTTCCATTGAACCTGAATTCTTTGCAGTTCTTGAAGAAAACTCCGAGTCTGCTAATCGTTCTCAGGGGCCATGGTGGAGTCAACCACTCTGGGCAAAACGAGTACTGCTTGGCACGTTGCAACCACAGCCTTTCGGCAGATTGCAAAAAATCCATGAGGCTCTTCATTCATCCACGTCACAGGTCAATTCCACTGCTGGGGTCACAGGGAACATCCCCCCCCCCACCTATATCAGACAAAAATTCTACCAACTCAATTTTGTTTTCCTGCAGTGTTTTATAAAAATAATTTTAAAAAATGCCTTGTAACTCTCATCTTCTTCCCCATATTGTTCTTCTGCTCAGGAATTAGAAGGCTGTAGATGGAGAAAAATTATAGTTCTGGAAGGTAGAACACATCCTTCTTTTAAAGTATAAGAAAATGCATTATCAGCTTCTGGGGAGCAGGTGGAAGGGCAGCTGCCCGCGGGCTCCCATTTGCCAGCAAGAATCCAGCCTTGCAAATTATTGACAGCTGGCACCGTAATGAGTCCATTTCAATATAAATGGGCTGTTGCTTATTAATTTCTGCCAGTTCCTAGGCAATTCAGGAACTGCTTTGAAAATTTGAAAATTCGCAGAGAACAGCTTCAGGAGGATGCCTAGGAAAAGAGAGAGAACAAGCTAGCAATGGGGGAATTCTGGAAAGGGCACGTATTGTAGGGTAATAATGGGGTATGGCTGAGGACGCGGGCTCCCTTCCTTGCAAAGCGTGAGTCACCCACTTCAGGTTAAATAGTACGTTTTCTGAGATAAGGAAGAATCGCAACTTCTCTGATTGTTCTGTTCTCTGTGGATGTGTGCATTTATTTATTGACTTCTTCTGTGGGGCTGCCTTCCACAAAGTAGGCAGTTTTCTCTGGGTTCCTGTTCAAAGCGTTGGGCACCCCAGGCTCACACCTTGCTGGAACCAGCAGCAGTGGGTAGCGGCAGTGGGCAGCCCCACAGAGGGATGTCCGGGAGGAGGGCGATAAGGTGCAGTACCCCCTCACTACGGGACCCCCAGATTGTCTTTCTTCCTTTGTATTTGCAGTTTCATCTCAGAAGGCAGGCTTTTTTTTTCCCCCTTAAAAAAAAATACCATTTTTTTAATCATTTTTTTTTTTTTAACACTGCTTGTTCCTGGAGCCATCCTTGTCCATGTATCTTCTGTGCTAAAAAGCAGTTTAGGTATTTCACTAAGTTCTTTTCTGTACATATTCTTCATGACTTGCCTCTGAATTTGATGTCTGGCCAGCTGAGAACGTGTATGCCATGAACTCTGTGTGTTTTGCGTTTTTTTGTTTTGTTTTGTTTCACTGTCTTTTGATGTTTTCTTCAACCTTTGTCATAAATGTAGCTGTTTTGATAATAACCAAGACTCCCTTGTTTGCTTTTATTGATTATCTCTGTTCGTTGAGACCTTTTGAAGATGAAGAAGGAGCCATGGGAATCATTCCACAGTAACCCGTTTCTGTTAGCTGCTGCTTTTCTCCATAGAAATAGGGGGAAATGATAATTTGGTCTGTAGGACTGGTTCTTACCGTAAATAAGGATATGCTTGTATTTATTTAGGGATCTGATTATGCCTGCACTCTCTACCTGTAGCTGAAGATTGTGCTGTTAGATTTGGGGCTTGGTATCACACACAGAATGGATGTCAGAGAATTAAGGAGAATGGGCTCCTTGGAAAAGGCCCGTGTTCTGTGTTCTGGCTGACCACTTCCTTTCTCTTTTCCGTCCTTTGCAGGTTTTCGGCACATCCTCAGACACTCACAGGAGACGATGATGGCCTCCCCGAGGGGCAGGTGCTGACACTTTCCCCAGTCCCTGCCGCTGTTCATCCTGACGCCATTTCCCATCTCAGTATCTAAATGCCACAGTGCTCTTGGGGCAAGTTGGGCTGGGAACCACTGTTGCCTTGTAAGGTAGGTTTGTATGAGTCGTTTTGAGCCCATATACATCCGCATGAATCAATGGAAACACTTCCAAAGTGGTGGGACTGATACATTTTAGTGTAATTGGAATTGCTGGGTTGCATGTAGCTCGTGGGAAAAAGAATTTGGAACCACTTCTTTGGATTAGGGTTACACCCAGCTAAGAATTCAAAAGCATTAGCATTCAAACTTAAAAAAAAGAAAAGAAAAGAAAAGAAGAAGCCGGTACCTATGAGATCTTTTCTCTCCCCTGTGAATTGCCCTCAGGGTCTTTTAAATTTATCCCTGAGCTTTGCCATCTTTTTATTGGATTATTTTGAAAAAGACCAACCTAGCTGCATATCTGAACTTCAAAACAATGATATATTTTGTTTCTGGTTTGGGTGATCTCTAAAAAGCAAAATAAATACAGTCAAAATAATAATCTTTCTAAATCAAAGATCATCTTTTATTTGTTGCAAAACTTTCCTGTTTAGTCTCTTGTGTTAGGGGTGTTTGCGTGTGACTTGGCAAAACACTTCTCATGGGTTTGTAAAGATTGAGCAAAAACTTTCAGAACTTTGTCTCAGTTTAATCTTAGCTCCCCCCCACCCCCTACCCTACCCCTGTCTTCAAGCTCAGCCTCCAGTAGAGAAAAAACAGGCTTGAAACCAAGACCTCCCACTAGAAGCTAATTTTAAATTTGCAATCTGTTGTCTTGTGATTTTCGCTTCAAATTTAACTTTGAAATAAATACATTTCATCCTTTCTCCTGCAAATTTGGAGGTCTGTTTTCAAGTCATAGAAGGGTGATCATTATGTTTATTTTAATAAGTTTTTAAATACCTCGGGGGAGTGAAAAATCATATTATTAATAATTACAATTTCTGTGCATCATTCAATGCCTTATGCTTGGATTTCGCAATGTCCTCACCAATGACTGAGGAGCCTTGCTTTGGGAGCTCACTTTTGTCTTGAATGTGATATGAATTGGGTCATTTTGGGCCCACTAATGAGCTCTGATGTTTTATATATTTGAAGAGCCCTTGTTTTAAGGGATTCTGCATGGGGAACACTCCCGCTGAGGAGAGCTATGTATTTAGGTGACCAAGATGGGGGTGGGTACGGCAGGGTCCCTGCCATTATACTAAGGTGGGAAGGGGGTCCATACAAAGCAAGACAAGTGTGTCACTGTACAAATAACCACGCAACAGACGCCATGTAAGGAGGTCAAGCAAAGTGCTGTTGAGAAAGCGTGATTAAATCCAAGCTAGATAGTATTTTCTTTACCTTAGGTAATTTTTCCCAGCCATCTGTTACGAGTTTGGGTTTGGTGTCGTTTGTTGTAGCTGTCAGCACAGTGCCCACATCCTCACTCTCTTCAATTATCCAAAAAACCCAGGGACTTAAAGCATGTTAACATGTTTTATTTATTTGCCTTTCCTTAAAATCAATTACCGGTTCAGTGCAGAAACTTTAGAAAATACCACCCCCCCAAAAAAAGTATAAGTTTTGAAAAATTGAAATTACCCACAATCACTCTATCCAGAATGATTGCTTTTAAAATTATTATACAGGTCTAGCACGTGTGTGTGCGTGTGTGTGTGTGTGAGAGAGAAAGTGAACATATTATTAATATTCTTAAAATTTTAACCTGCTCAAGGTTGAGATTGTGCACCTCAAATAGAAGTTTTTTGTTTTTTTTTTTAGACTTTATTTATTTGTCAGAGAGAGAGAAATAGCACAAGCAGGGGGAGCGGCAGACAGAGTAGGCAGAGGGAGAGGCAGGCTCCCTGATGAGCAAGGAGCCTGATGTGGGACTCGATCCCAAGACCCCGAGATCATGATAGCCAAAGGCAGATGCTTAACCACTGAGCCACCCAGCCATCTCTCAAATAGAAGTTTTTACTTCTGAGAGTAAGAAGATTTTTGCTCCACTGATGTTTGACCCTTAGTTCTCAAGGTGATGAGGTTATTTCTAGTTCCTTTGTATCTTCTTCTTTCTGTCGCTGTTTTCCCTCTGAACAGTCTGAAGTTACAAGAATATTTTTGTTTGTTCCTCTCTGCCCAGAGTCCTTGGCCATGGGGTGGTTTTCTATGAACTAGAAAGTTTTCTCATGTAATATGGAGAAAACGTAACAGTGTGATGAGAGACATAGTTTGCGTGATTTGTGTTGGGTCGTACAGGTCTTACCTTTCTTTTTTATTGGTGTTCTGTTTCTCTACTCCTGTATAATCATTGATGTTCATAATGATTTTGTGTAGACATTGTGAGCAGTTGAGCTTTTCATTTATTTCAAGAGTGCTTACCTTTACTCGGGGAACATAGTTAGAGTAGTGGCTTTATTTTATTTTATTTTTTGGAGAGGAAATTTCTAAAGAAAAACATTTTACTTATTATTTTTTTTTTTTTAGAGAGAGTGCACTTGTGTGCCGCAGGAAAGGGGCAGAAGTAGAGAGAGAGAGAAGAGAGAGAGAATCTTAAGCAGGCTCCATGCCCAGTGCAGAACTGGACACGGGGTCTTTTTTTATGACCTTGAGACCATGACCTGAGCCAAAATCTAGAGTCAGATGCTTAACCAGCTGAGCCACCTGGGGAACCCAGAGAAAAAATTTTAATATTGAAGAATTTTTTCCCCACTTCATCGATGAATTTGGGTGTGCTTTGCGTACATTTCCTAGTATGTGAGTCCCAGAATATATTGGCCTGCAGTTTCAATCATGTGATAGCTGCTTTAAAAGTCTTTGCTATTCCAACATCTGGGTCACTTTAGGATCGACATCTATGGATTGCCTTTTCCCTGGAGAGCTGGTTAGAATTTCTGGGTTCTTTGGAACACATTGTGGACATTTTAAGTGTCATATTGGGAGACTTGAGGTCCTGTTAAAATCATCTGGAAAATGATGGTTTTCCTTTTTTGCTGTTTTAGCAGGCAGTCCACTCGGCCAGGTCCAGATTGCAAGTTGGGTTTCCCCTTCGGTGGGTGATGGCTCAAGCATCCGTTCTGTCCGTCCCATCTCTCAGTCTTCACTGGGCGTCTTTGGATTTGTCCCACACATGGGCCACTTGCTTGGCAGTCTGGGAGGTGGGCTGTGGTTTTATGTAGTGACTCGGTTCCCAAAGCCTTTACCGTCTTGCTTGGGTCGGTCTGAGGCTGGGCATCTGAGGGGCGTGAGCCTGGGACTTGTATGGATTCATACACAGCACTGGTGGATTGGCTTCTCCAGCTCTCTTTCCTCGGAGACCCCCCCTCATTCCTTGGTTGGCAGGAGCCACTCTTCTTGGTTCTTTGGCCAGAACAATGGGGTGCATCTTGGGAATTTTTGCTCACCTGTGTCAGAGGTGTACTTCTGCATAAGACTGGGAGAGAGGAACCAGGAAACTCACTCTTGCACGAGCAGCTTCTGGTTTTGACTTCCCCACACAGCATGCTTGTGTTTGCACTTTGGAATCTTTGGGCAATTGCTATTTTCTTTGGCCCCGAGTTCTTCAGTCTTTTATCAGTCAGAGAAAGGTCCGTTCTCGTGGCGAGTTCTGTTTCGTTCATTACTTTATGGAGACTGAAGCGCTGCCCCAGTTAATCAGCTCTACCTCTCTGTTTAACCTCCCTTTGGACCACTGGTTTGTGCTTACTTTGTGTTTCCTGGTAAGAGATGCTAGGTGATGCTCAATGCATGTGTATTTTTTTTTTAAGATTTATTTATGTATTAGAGGGAGAATAGGGGGAGGGGCAGAAGAAGAAGGGGAGAGAGAATCTCCCAACAGACTCCCACACCCAGCACAGAGCCTGATGCAGGACTCGATCCCATGACCCGGAGATCATGACCTGAGCTGAAATCAAGAGTTGGATGCTCAGCCAACTGAGCCATCCAGGTGCCCTGATAGCACGCTTATTTTTTATTGCCTGATTTGTTGAGACTATATTAGAATGTTTTAGATGTTTTAAACTATATTAGAATGTTTTAGCTATAAAAGCAGATTTTAAAATGTTTCATCTTGAAGAACTCTCACTTTTATTTTTTTTTGAAAGAGAGAGCAAGCGTGTGAGTGGAGAGGGGTGCAGAGGGAGAGAGAGAGAGAGAGAGAATCTTAAGCAGGCTCCATGCCCAGCAAGGAACTCAACTCAGGCTCAGTCTCACCACCCTGAGATCACGGCCTGATTCAGAATCAAGAGTTGGACACTGAACTGCCTGAGCCACCCAGGTGGCCCTGAAAAATTCTCACTTTTAAACAGAAATTCCGTTTAAGCAGACTATTTCGGGTATTTAAGGCTTTGCTTTTTAAATTTTGAAATAATTAGAGATTCACAAGACATTGTACAGATGATGTACAACCTAATGGCTGTTCTTACTGATAAATTTCCTTAAGATACCTTTTCACTTACTCACTGTGTATTTAACTTGGTGGATTTCAAGGAATGTACTAGGATTACCTGAAAAGTTTAACTCATTGCTTTAAGAGAAAGATCATGGTGGTAGAAAAAGCCACACTGCCTCTAGTGTCTAGAATCTCGATAACTGACCCCGCACCACTGTCAGGTGACCCCCTACCCAGCGTGCCACTATGCCACCATGTCTCCCTTGCCTCCATTTTGTCTGGGTCCTCTGAGGCCGAGTACGTCTACACTGTCCACCTAGACAATGGGGAGGGGTACCCTCTGAACTCTGAATTCTGTAGGGACAGCTCTCAAAAGAGGAGGCAGGGAAGAATTGAGGGCAAGAAGTAAAATGAGGCAGAAAGCAAGGCCTTCATTCTTTGGCCAGGTAATTGGGGGTGGGGAGCAGAGTGGAGCAGGGGCGAGTGGTCTGGGATGAGGGACCTTCAGGTGGAAGGGAGCCAGAGTGACAGGCATGTTGATGACCACTGTGTCCTTGAGACATCTGATGGAAGGGGCTAGCATAGTTAAGTCTGACATTGTGGTTTTCTCTAGTCCACACTGTGGTATTGTTCCCTAATTTGTGTCGTGGTCCCATTCTCATCTCCTTTTTATTGTGGTTGTATGAATTTCTGCATTCTAGGTTAAAGTTTAGTTTGTCATTCACTCGTTCAGTGTTTTGCCGCTGAGCACCATTTACCTTTCAGGCGGTGTTCTAGGCACTGAGGATGTAGCAGTAAATAAGACAAGCAGAACTTTTAGCCCTCCTGAAGCTTATGTTCTGGTGGGGATGGACAGAGAATAAAAAAGTTAAGTAAGTGAAATATATTGTGTGTTACGGTTGTGATAAAGGCTAAGGAGGAAAAGAAAAGAAAAGGGGTAAGGATTGAGCCCTGTTGGTGGGGGGCTGTCATTTTGGATAGAGGTCAGGGAAGATCACCCTGAGAAGACAGTATTTGAGTCAAAGTCAGAATGAACTGGAATGTGAGTGAGGTAGTGAAGGATGGTTGCAGGCAGAAAGAAGAGCATGGGCAAAGGCCCTGGGGCAGGCTCAGGTAGCCAGAACTTAGACCTTTGAAAAGAAAGTATGAGAAGCCAGATTTGAGGTCTAAATACTGAGGGTTGTTCTTGTGATAAAATCTTGCCCAATACCTCTTACCTAATCCCCCTCCCTCTAAGTGCTCCCTGAAAATGTAATTTATTTGGAACCACTATCATGCTACATAAGGAAGTGATAGTTTTAATAAGTTTAAAACTGGAGACAGTTTCTGGCTAGAGGTTGAGTACTCTTATTCTGACACTCTTCTTTGTAATTTCTTTTTTTTTTCTTCTTTTTCATTTCTGTCCTGTTTTTTGCATTTCAGTCTGACCTTGATCTCTGTTTTCTCACCTCGTGACAGTGTGATGATCTCGTTGGTGAGGTACTACTGATCACTCACCTTCTGCTCTGTTCCTAAAATGCATGACCGCTGACTGTCTCCCTGTCCGGAGTCGAACACTTCTAGCCTCCGTAGAGGCTACTGAGGAACTGAAAGCTGCTTTCTGCCCCGAAGTCCCTTCCTGACTCACGGGAACAGACTGGGTGCGGATGTAAATTACGAACTGGGTTTTTTGTTTGCAATAAAAGTCAGTGATGGGGTTAAACAGAGACTAGGGAGGTATTCAGATGATGGAAGTCGCTGGCATTTTACCTTTTTGTGCAGGCAGAGGATTAGAACTTCCAGTTCGCCCGTGTTCTGGAGGGGCACAACATTCCCATGGGGCAGAGATTGTCTCAGAAAGAGGAGATTGTGTCTGTTGAATGCCATGAGCAATTTTATTTATTTATTTATATACTTTTTAAAGATTTTATTTATTTATTTGACAGAGAGAGATCACAAGTAGGCAGAGAGGCAGGCAGAGAGAGAGAGGGAGGAAGCAGGCTCCCTGCTGAGCAGAGAGCCCGATGTGGGGCTCGATCCCAGGACCCTGAGATCATGACCTGAGCTGAAGGCAGAGGCTTTAACCCACTGAGCCACCCAGGTGCCCCATCCATGAGCAATTTTAATTTTTCATGCTTCTGTTAACTTCTGCGTCCCCCCACCAACGCCACATGAGCCCTTGTGGTTCTCACCAACCTTTCAGGAAAAGTTTTCAAATTAAGGGCTATTTCAGCAGGTCCCCAGCAGCTGATTTTTCTTGACTTGCTTCAGACTTCCTGCCGACTCTGTTTAGGTCACCCCGTGAGAATTTCTCTTGGTAGGATTTAGGAGATTTGGCATTCGTCTCTAAATTCTAGTTCTGAAGATAAAAATGGCTTCTTTCCTACCTTGGCCGGCTGGAAAGAATCCTGCTACTAAAAATGCTATTAATATAACAGGCCCGTCGGAGTGATGCATTAGGTGCTGTAATTCTTGAAGGTTGGGGCCATTTCCTTTAGGAAACCTCTCCTGAGGCTTTTAACTTGATTGCTTTTCTGTTGGCAGAAACGAGCCTCACCAAAAAATGTGTTGTTGGGAATACGCCTGTCAATTTATATTTGCAGGCTTTTAATACGTAGAATAGAGAAGGGTCCTCTTTGTGGGTGTGAGGAGACAGTTTTGCTTGTCTTACATGCAGTTCTGCCCCCATCATTCTTTTCCTTCTTTTAAACTTGAACCTGTTGATTTTTTTTTCTTTTTTTCTTTTTTTTTTTTTAAAGATTTTATTCATTTGACAGACAGAGATCACAAGTAGGCAGAGAGGCAGGCAGAGAGAGAGAGGAGGAAGCAGGCTCCCCGCTGAGCAGAGAGACCGATGTGGGGCTCAATCCCAGGACCCTGGGATCATGACCGGAGCCAAAGGCAGAGGCTTTATCCCACTGAGCCACCCAGGCGCCCCTAAACCTATTGATTCTTAAAGTGGAACCATGGCTGACACTCGTTCTAAGCTTTTTATTATTTATTGGCAAAACATACGGATACATAGACACATTCAGTTGTCTCACCATGTACTTTAAAAGATCAAGAACTCTAAGGAATTGGCCATGGCCTTTAGTTATTAAAATGCTTATATGGGGGCTCCTGGATGGCTCAGTGGGTTAAAGCCTCTGCCTTTGGCTCAGGTCATGGTCTCAGGGTCCTGGGATCAAGTCCCACATCGGGCTCTCCGCTCAGTGGGGAGCCTGCTTCCCTTCTTCTCTCTGCCTGCCTCTCTGTCTGCTTGTGACCTCTGTCTGTTCAGTAAATAAATAAAATCTTTAAAAAAAAATGCTTACGTGTCGGGGCATCTGGGTGGCACCTTCCGTTACGCGTTTGACTCTTGGTTTTTGGCTCAGGTCTTGATTTCAGGGTTGTGAGATCGAGCCCCGCGTTGGGCTCTCTCTCTCTCTCCCTCCCTCCCTCTCCTCTGCCCCTTGCACTCACATGTGTGCTCTCTTTCTCTAAAATAAATAAATCTTAAAAAAAAAAAAAAGAAACGCTTTCTTATTTATTTGACTTTCAAAACGTAGCACACAATATTCTTCAGGATATAGATCACAAATGGTCGTGTATGGATAGTGGATGTTTTTCTTTCCCCTCTAGTGAGTTGAATTGTTGTTGTTGTTTTTTTTTCTTTGCTCCTTAAAGACGCCAGCCAGAGAGGCAGGAGCTTATTAACTGCTTTGAAATATACTTGCTGCCAGGAAAAAGGAGATTCTCCTGCTTGGAAAGTTCCCTCTGAGAATCACATGACGTGTGACCCGGTGGGGAATATTCCAGTATGGGAAAAGTGTAATATCTGGTGCCTGTGTGAGTTACCTCCGAACTCACTGGAACATGAAATGGAGGTTTTCCCTTCCTGTGGCCACCGATTTGGTTTCCACGAAGATGGGCTCGTCTGAGTCGATGGAGTGTTTTAGATGGAGTGTGAGATTATAGAATGATTCTGGATCAGTGTGAAGGTGTCTGATAGTCCTGACTCTTTGTCGTGGTCCTGGTCAATTCGTTCTCTGCATCCCCCCTCGTACCTTTCACTGTTTTCTTGTCTACCTTTCTTGGCTACAGTATCCGTTTCTTGAGAGTTGGGAGTGTGTCTCTGTTGTTTGCTGCTGTGTCTCTGGCTTCTACAGCATGGTAGGTGCTCATGTATTTTCTGAATGAATGACTATGTAGGTGGTTGGAAACATCAGCGCAGGAATATATACAGCTACTATATTTTCCCTCTTTTCCTTTCTGGCCACTTTTATGTGTGTGTCTTCAGCGCATACAATTTGAATGGTACAGAGAAAGAACAGAGTAAGGAGAAGAGGCTAAGAGAGTCACAGTCGCTGAGCTTTGAAGGTCTTTCTTCTTTCCCCCTGTGGGTGACAGTCACCAGGCCAGGGAGAGAGACCGGAAAATGGGAAGGAAGGGCTTGAATTAACCTGGGTAGCCCCAAAAGGCTGAATCACATTTAGTGGTTTCATAATGTGAATTTCTGTGTGCAGGGCACTCTGTACCAGATTAATGTTCCTGGTTTGGATTTGCTCCCAGAAATAAACCCATTAGTCTGCTGCTAAGCAGAGAGGGGGGTTTCTTTTGGTTTTGCCCATTTCCCTCTCCCTGCCTCCCACTTCATGCCCCCTCTGATATACCAAAAGTTAAGGTTTTCAGAATGCCAGGGCATTGAATCGAATTTCAGGTAAAAGCCCATTGTTCCTTTTGACCTGGATGAACTAGGAAGAGTTGATCGGACTTATTAATCTCTTGAGTGTTTCAAGTTTTGATTGATTTTTTTTAAAAGATTTTATTTATTAATTTGAGAGAGAATGAGTGAGAGAGCATGAGAGAGGAGAAGGTCAGAGGGAGAAGCAGACTCCCCAAGGAGCCGGGAGCCCGATGCAGGACTCGATCCCGGAAGTTCGGGATCATGACCCGAGCCGAAGGCATCGCTCAACCAGCTGAGCCACCCAGGCGCCCCTGATTTTGAAATGTAGATGGGAGTCCGGATCAAACAGAAACATTGGGAGGGAGGGAGGTTGTCAAATGCTCCGGTGAGTTTGGTTACTGCTTTTTGAACTACATTATCATTTCCAGCAGAAAGTCCGTTTTGGGGTGCCTGGGTGGCTCAGTGGGTTAAAGCCTCTGCCTTTGGCTCAGGTCATGATCTCAGGGTCCTGGGATCAAGCCCCGCCTCCAGCTCTCTGCTCATCAGGGAGCCTGCTTCCCCCTCTCTCTGCCTACTTCTGATCTCTGTCTGTCAAATAAATAAATAAACTCTTTTTTTTTTTAAATTTATTTATTTGAGAGACAGAGAGAGAGCATGAGAGGGGAAGTCAGAGGGAGAAGCAGACTCCCCATGGAGCTGGGAGCCCGATGTGGGACTCGATCCGAGGACTCCAGGATCATGACCTGAGCCGAAGGCAGTTGCTTAACCAACTGAGCCACCCAGGCGCCCCAATAAATAAACTCTTAACAAAAAAAAAAAAAAAAAAAAAAAAGAAAGTCCGGTTGTGCTTTCAGGGTTTTCGGTGTCTGGAGAGAAGCCGAGTTTGGTAAGCCGAGCTGGAGGGAACCACGAGGGTTCGCAGCCCTGTGAAGGCAGCATGGCAGCGGGCCCCGTGGGCAGCTAGCTACCCTCTGGGCACAGACACGTTTAATTCTCCACATGTCTACCTGGGTTCTCATTTCACATCGCGGGGGCCCGTCTCAGTGGAGGTGTCAGTTCTCACCTCAAGTGTGTCAGGGCCCAGGCACCTGCCAGGTGGGCAGAGGATCGTGTCCTGTCGCCTTACCAAGCTCTCTGCCTGCCCCGCACCCTGAGCTCTTTCTGTTAAACTACCCATTTGTGACTCACTTATCCCCTCCTCTCTTTCCTCCCACCCCCCATGCTGCAGACCATAAAACCATGGGAAACGCAGAAAGTCAAAATGTAGAGCATGAGTTTTATGGAGAAAAGCATGCCAGCCTGGGCCGTAAGCACACATCCCGCTCACTGCGCCTGTCACACAAGGCTCGGCGGACGAGGCACGCGTCCTCGGGGAAGGTGATCCACAGGAACTCCGAAGTGAGCACACGATCCAGCAGCACGCCCAGCATCCCGCAGTCCCTGGCCGAGAATGGCCTGGAGCCCTTCTCCCAGGAGGGTACCCTAGAGGACTTCGGCAGCCCCATTTGGGTGGACCGAGTGGACATGGGCTTGAGACCTGTGTCGTACACCGATTCTTCTGTCACTCCCAGCGCGGACAGCAGCGTCGTCCTCACAGCCGCCTCTGTGCAGAGCATGCCAGACTCGGAGGAGACCCGGCTCTACGGGGATGACGCTACGTATTTGGCTGACGGAGGCAGGAGGCAGCATCTCTACACATCCAACGGGCCCACTTTCATGGAGACGGCGAGCTTTAAGAAGAAACGCTCCAAATCTGCAGACATCTGGCGGGAGGACAGCCTGGAATTCTCACTCTCCGATCTGAGCCAAGAACATTTAACAAGCAACGAAGAGATCTTGGGTTCCACCGAAGAGAAAGACTGCGAGGAGGCTCGGGGCATGGAACCCCGGGCGAGCCCCCGGCAGCTCAGCAGCTGTCAGCGTGCCAATTCCCTGGGTGACTTGTATGCTCAGAAAAACGCCGGGGTGACGGCAAACGGGGGGCCCAGGAGCAAGTTCGCAGGCTACTGTCGGAATCTGGTGTCTGATATTCCCGATCTTGCAGACCATAAGATGCCACCAGCTGCTACCGAAGAGTCTCTTCCCTACAGTAATTACAACACACTCCCCTGTAGGAAGTCTCACTGTCTTTCTGAAGGTGCCACTAACCCACAGATTAGCCATAGCAACAGCATGCAAGGCAGAAGAGCAAAAACAACTCAGGTAAAGTGGTTGAAATCTGTCTCACTATTTTGGAAATGGTGCATGAGTTCAAGTGCATGTTTTTGCTCCTGCAAGGTTCCCATCTTTGAGTGCCTGGTGGCTGCTGCTGCTGCTGCTGTCCCCCCCCACCCTCTCCGGGGCGGGGGGGGATTTGTCTCAGCTCTGCTTTGCCCATCTTCCAGTTCGGTGCCAGGGGTGGGATGAAGGGAAGAGTGTGCGTGTGTGTGTGTGTGTGTGTGTGTGTGTGTGTGTGTGTGTGTGTTGGGGGGGTGATGTGGGTAGGAGTGAGAATAAAGCTGATAAGTTCATACTTGGGACCTGCTGCCTCTCCAGCTCAGCTCTCGAATAGCATCTCGCTTCTGCTGAGCCTCCTTCCTCTCCCCGGACAGATGGGCCCCAGCGGGTTGTGCACTCTCGGGGTGTCTCTCCAGTGCCGCGGGTGGGAAGACGGGTTAGTCGGAAGCTCCTTGGAGGAGGCATCTTTGATTCAGGGCGGGCTCTGGTCATTGGTGAGCTTCTCGCGGAGGTTGGCAGGCTTCCTGCCTTACCAGGAGCCATTTCAATTTCCTGTTCCTTGTGATGCCGGCCAGCCCTGTCTCTGGAGGGAGGGGTAGCGGAAGGAATAACATGGGCGGCTTCCAGTTCCTACTTTGCAGCCAGCTCGTTGTTTGACCTTGGGCAAACCCTGACTTCTAGTTGCTTCTCTGAAAAATGGGAGTGAAAAGGGCTCAACTCGCCTGTTCAGGGGTCTAGGGCAGGAGAGAGATGGCTGTGAAGGCGTTTCTTTTAAAGATTTTTTTTACAAGTGCCTTGCTGATGAAAAGAGGTCACATCGCCTTCATTGGTAGTGATACTCCCAGGGAGCCTAAGAGCCCACCTCGCACTCCTGCATGCCCTGGTCCTTTTCTGGTCCTGCTGTTCCCAGTTGCTGAGTTCCGGGCGTCCTGGCTGGTGTTGAGGATGGGTTCATGGTTTAACAAGACAGTGCTTCTGATCAGAGATCCAGTCAAATCCATTTGCCTCGAAAGGCACATCAGCCTCCAAGGTGACCAGCCGACAGCACCGTGGTCAGCGGGAAAGCGGCAGGTGCCCTCTGAGCTGACCAGGCAGGGGTGGTGCTGTTCCAGTACGAGTCAGACAGGCATTTTGAGGTTTAGTTCTCTCGGAAAAGGGGTCTAAGTAAAATAGGCAGATGGTGGGGAACCCAAAGAGGGGGCAGAGAAAATGGGCACTGTGTTCTTGCTGGAGGGCAGATTTTTAAAATTGCCCTGATCTCAGGTTTCTGATTTTATGTTGGAATTTTAAATTCTCCTGTACCAGCCATCAGGGAAGTCCTCGGTGTTTTTTGTTTCTTCTCCTACGCTAGCTTTCTGTATTAGAATAATTAAAACTTTCTGTATGTTCCTCCAAGTTTATATGGGTTAAAGGAGACCGTGTTTGACTTCTCCCCTCCTTTTCTTTCCAAAATCATGTTTGACTGTGATAAAAATACACATGACATTTACCATCTTGACCATTTTGAAGTGTGTAGTTCATGTTCACGCTGTCGGGCACCCATCACTACGTCCATCCCCAGAACTCTTTCCATCTTGAAAACCTGTTAAGCAGCAACCTCTCCTCTTCCTCCCCCAACATCCCCCCCACCCCTGCCCCGAAGCCCCAATTCTGTTTTCTGCCTCCATGAATTTGACTACTCTAGGGATCTCCCATAAGTGGAATCAGGTAATAGTGGTCTTCTTGTGACTGGCTTCTTTCCCTTAGCGTAATTTCCTCAGGGTCCATCCATGTTGTAGCTGGGATTTCCTTCCTTTTTAAGGCCGAGGAATATTCTAGCATGTGTGTGTTTGCCGCAGTTTTCTTTTATCCATTCATATGTCGGAGGGCAAGTTGTGCTGATGATGTCCAAGCCAGGCATCGGGGCTCCACTCCTCGCCTGGATGACTTGGGGCAAAAAACTATCAGATGCGGGAATAATAAGTAAGGCCTTTTGAGAAGATGGAATGAAGTGACACAGTGCCCGGTACTTTGGCAGCAGCCGGTAGGGGAGGATTCGTTAGTCGTTGGCTGTGTTCCTTATTAGTGGCAGTGTAGGACTTAAAGGCCCAGGGTGGTTCGGTGTTTCTGTCAAAGTCTTGTGTCTTAGAAACAGTTGTTAAAGACGTTGACTCTACAATCAGAGATGAGCCTGAGGTTGCATCCACATGGATACCTGAATTTTGTACCGTTCTCTTCTCGGGGGCGAGACTCACTGATGGGAATGATGGAACAACCTTCCCTGCGAGGGCTGCTCCTCACTGTCCATTTGGTAAGTGGAGAGACCTGTGAGATAGGTGACCTGTCCTGTGACCTGAAAGGGGCTGAAGGCTTGGTCTTGAAGGCACGGCTGGAATGGCACTGCAAGTCTGAAACGAAGAGAGGGGCTCCTGGCCTTCAGGATTCAGAGAAGGGTGCGTTGATGCAGACAATTGAGAAAGGAACATGACCTGTGATCTGTGACTGTCCCTCTTACCTGGAACAATGCCACCCAGGACTTTTTTTTTTTTTTAATGGTGGGGGCAGAGGAAGAGAGAGACTCCACGCTGAGGGCGGAGGCTGACATGAGGCTCGATCCCACGACCCTGAGATCATGACCTGAGCGGAAATCAAGAGTCAGAAGCTTACCCTACTGAGCTTGCCAGGTGCCCCACGTTAGCTCACATTCTGTATGAGATCTAAGAGGGGTGCCTGGCTGTATTCTGGCTCTCCAGCTCCATGTTGTGCACCCCCCCCCCCCGTTCCCCAGGCTGGGGACAGCTGGACCTCTGGTTCAGCCCACCCCCCACGGATGGGGGTTTGAGTCACAGCTGACTACACCCAGAAGAGAGGGGCAGAGCAGTTTTCTCCTGCAGAGCTGGTACCACTGTGAGCTCTCACGTGTCATTGCTCTATGGAATTTCCATCTTTGGCTTAGCGCCTTAGGAAATTGTTAATATATGGAAGTGAGATCATCTAAATGTGGTGTCTCAGAAAGTCACTGCCTCAGCAGCTTAATGTGATGCAGAGAGCAACGGACTCGCAGTCCAGAGGCGTCCATTTACATCCTGGCTGGCTCCTCGCTGACCGGTGACCTTGGGCGAGTCACTCCCGTCTTGTGTGCCATGCAGGCTCCTTCTCTGTCTGCGGCGAGGGACACCACCCTCTGATAAGCACCCTTAGGGGAACCCGGCGGGCACCCAGCATGGACACCTGTTGCAGAGTCCATAGAATGAACAGAAGAATTATTTTCGTATTGACTTTATATGTTGAGCGAGGATCTTTAATGACTTGAAACAAACCCCAGAATTATGCACAACAGTCCCCATCCACCCACGCTTCCTAGTCTAAGTTTGGCGTGTTCATCCAACGCGATTTCTTGAGAACCCACTATGTTCCAAACAGTGTATTTTAAGAGACAGTGGGTGTGGAAGCTTCCTTGAAAAGAATTCCTTTTTTTTTTTTTTTGTTCTTTTTTTGTTGTTGTTGTTGGTAAAAGTTTCTGACCCGGGGGATCTCTTCAGCGAGCTTGGATCGGAGATGTTAAAGTTCCTTCATCCTGCTCTGGTGACGTAGTTGAATCTGTAACTGTCAGCAGTTTACTCCCCAGAAGAAGAGTTTCTGGAAGACATTTGGCCCCAGAGTGTGGGGATGAAATGAGCCTGGGATGAAATACACTTTATCTGAAACAATGGGAACAACTTCATTGGATTTGAAAATGATCGGAAAAGAGTCTGACTGTTTTTCCTTTTTTTGTTGTTTGTTCAGTAGTTGGACATGTTACTGAAACATGAGGCCTTGGAGCTCACATGTAGTTTTTTAAAAGTAACACCTGTTTCATGCCTGCCACGCGGCGAGTGCTGAGCAATTATTTAATTCAGTAGGTTTGAGTGTGTGTGTGCACGTGTGTGTGCACGCACACAATGTGCATGAAAATTTGTGTCGCGACTGTTTTGTATTCCTTTGTTGGAAGGGTTTATCTGTATCGCTTAAAGCAGAGTTTACTTGCATTGATGTCTGGAGAAAGATAAGAATAGATTGGTCCTTGATTTGATGGATACATTATTGGTCTTTTGGACTGAACTTGACTGTCTCCGATATTCCCATGGTTAACACTCAGAGCTGGGGAAGCCTGATATCACGTAAAGACGTTCTGAAATCCAGCAGAGTCGAGCTCGTTGGTCTGAGCCCTGTTTCTGTTGGTTGTGTAACCTGGATGGACCTCGGTGCCTCCTGAATGGGGCTGATGGGAGTTCCGCACGGAAGTGAGTACGAAGCTCCTGGCACGTTGTCTCTTCACGCAGGAGAAGCTCAGTCGGTAATGGTTATTAGTTGTGATGGGAATAGTTCGGCTTCCTATTTCAGAGCTCAGCCCTCCTGTGTCTCAGACTTCCAGTGGGTGAGGTGGAAAGAGAGAACTGCCAACTGATGGAGAGTCTTGGAGCCAGGCTGTGTATTTCAAAGGGAAGCTTTGGCTTGGGGCCATTGTATGGGACTTGGGAGGAGAGCTTCATTCATCCACTTAGGAGATGGAAGAGGGGGAGCTGCTCTTACCAAGAACTTCTCAAGGAGCCACAGCCTGGAGATAGCGAGGGACCCCCTGCTCAGAGCCCCCTTGTGGAGATGGGACACTGATGATGGGTTTGTGTGTTTGTGCAATTTCTGACCACCTCTGTGTCCCCAGAAATCTTCATACCATAGCGGATGGAGTCAGAACGAGGTAAGGCAGAGCTCTCCATCCGTTTCTGGCCCCCGTGGGCCATTGACAGATTCTTTTCAGCCTGATTTCCAGCTCACAGATCACCCCTATGTCCAGCCCCCTCACTTTGCGGGGGAGGAAATATATCTAAAGAGATGAGGTGACCAGGTCTCGCAATTAGATTAAAATCTAGGTCTCCTGACTCACTGACCAGGGTCGTTCTTCAGAAGCCCACACCCCCACACCATGACTTCCTCCTCATTCTCAAACAGATTCCAACTTATGTGTCCTTAGATTTTAAGATCAAATTCCTCAGTTCTGGGCCGGAAGCGAAAAAGGGTGATTGACTGAAAAGAATGTAGGAATGTTCAGACTGTAGCCCAGGCACAGTGGTTCCTGAGAGAGGTGTCCACGGCAGGGTTCAGAAGAAAGCCTTACTTTCTTGTTTGGAAAGGCAAGTCCTAGATCCATGATTTCAGCAACAAGGGGTGTGCAGTGTTCTTGGAAGAGGCTCTTGAGTTCCTAGCAAAATTGCGTTGGTTTTTATAAAATTTTGTTTTCCTTTACACTTAGTTTAAATGGCTTAGGAATAAGTATGTTCCCCAAGCTGAAAACCGACATCAGCATCCAAGAGATTCTTAACCTTTGGTCACAGACTCCTTTGAGAGTTGGATGAAAAATTTGGACCCTTTTCTTAGATAAACACATGGACCACCCTTCTGCCTTCTATTTCAGGGGCTCCATGGGTTCCCCGAAGTCCATCTAGAAGCTTCTGGTTAATAACCCCAGGTTAATTCTTCATGAAACAATATATTTTCATATAAAATTTATTTTAAAAAAAACAAACCCCTTTCCTTGCCTTTTCTTCAGACCATTCGATGCTTCTTTTTTCCTTTTCCCTTGATCTTCCTTTTTCTGGCATCTAAGTTAAGCAATGAGATAGTGTTTTGAAAGCAAGCCCAACCATTTTCAGCAGGAGTATCTGCCTCTTGGCCAAGATCTTCTTTTGGGGAGTGAGAGGGTGAGTAGGTAGTTGGGGGATGGCTGTGTTGTTAGTTTCAGACCCTTTCTACTTGTAAAAAGTATGGTGGACTCCAAAGGGCTTCTGTTTATGTGGCTTCTAGCTATAAATAGTTATCACACTAGAAATTGAAACAGGAAAGAAAAAAAAAAAAAAAACCAAAAAACCCCCTCCAAAAAAACCACCCAAAAAACCAAACCAAAAAAAAAAAACAACCACTTGTTGATTCATTTTTAAAATAGAACCAATAAACACATTATATGTTCACAGAAATGACTTTTTATTTAAATTTTTTTATTTTCTAAAATTTAAAAAATTAGGGAGGAGAGAGGTGTTAATTTATATTTGACAAATCTCTACAGTTTCTGGCAAACAGGAGACCCTAGAGTCTCTTCTCTGCTTCTGCCTTCACTCTTTTGTGGTTGTGTTGGTTGGTTGGTTGGGGGGAAAATGTGACTTTGCCCAGGTAGCTGGAAAAGGCAGGGCATGATAGCCCCCCGGAAATTACCTGAGGATCCCTGGTCCACACTTTGAGCTGCCCATCAAGGCTAATACAGGCTGGGGAAGTTTAGGCCTTCGAAATTCCCATTTTTATTTTAATGCTTGAAGAAGAGGAACGTCTGTGTTCATTGATGAAACTGCTGGTTTCTTAGCATCACTGAGGAGGAGGAAAGGCTGGAATTGGGGGCTTAGAGCCATTCCAGAAGCCTGCTATGAGGGCCTAAGAGGGCCTCCATGGAGCCCAAGGTAGAACTTAGGAAATAGGATTTTCATTGTCATATGGGTGCAGTTTACTTTGGACGACTGTTGGCAGATTATCTAATGTGGCCCATAGGACAGCCCGTCCTGTCTTTTTCTAGTTTAAAAAAAAAAAAGTTAAAGAAAACACTTTAACTCTGGTTATGTCTATAAATGACATAATAAAACCGGATTGTTTGAAGATTGCAAAGTACAGCTTGACAAGTAGGGCTCACTTCTCAGTTCAACCGTAGCTAGGCTTGAGCTGAGCTGGGAGATGAGCAAACCTTTAAATCAAACGAAAATGTAATCCATGAGGAACCGTTCTCCTTGTTTGGAGATTATGGTGGAAAATGAATAGCAGTTTATTCACGGAAAGGTGGGTTTATTTTTATTTATTTATTTATTTATATTTACTAAGATTTTATTTATTCATTAGAGAGAGGCACGTGCGTGCACATGCGCACACATGAGTGGGGGTGGGGCAGAGGACGGGGGAGAGCAGCGAGTCCGACGTGGGGCTCCATCCCAGGACCCCGGGATCATGACCTGAACCAAAGGCAGACCCTTAACTGACTGAGCCACCCAGGCGCCCTGCAAAGGTGGGTTTATTTTTCTGAAGTGTCTTGCCTACTCCACGCCAGATACTGTTAGTACTGCTTTGGGACCTGTCAACAGGAAAAGGTCCCTGAGCTCATGGAGCTAGTTTGAGGTGAAATGGGGATGTGTAGGCAGAAAACAGCATAATAAGCGCTCGACATGCTATGGAGAAAAGAGCAGGGCAGGGCAGACAAGGCAGTGGGGGATGCGGGAGGCCATATGAGATGGGGTGGTCAGGCTTGACCCCCTTGAAAGGGTAGACTTGGGAGTTGGTCATTGATTTGGGAGGTGGGAGTGTGCCCTGCGTGTTTGAGGGAGCAGAGCTGGTGCAGGGGAACAAGATGCTGCAGAGAATTTGGCCTGGCAGTCGGAGGAGGGAAAGAAGTCTTTTAGCTGTGGAAAGGGGGGAACGTGAGTTGAGCCTTAAAGGATGAGTATTCCTGGAAGTAAGAACAGTTGGGAGCATGCGCTCCCATTGCACTGACTGGTAGGTCCGTCCTGCGCTCCAGTGTGAAGGCTGGACGTCTGCAGGGGGCTTTGCAAGGCAGGCCGAGAAGCCTTCCACATGGCTCCTGGGAGGTCTGCCTGGCTGTGGTGTGCCGGGTGCCTTGAGGAACGTTGAGGGAAGAGAGCTTGTTGAGGAACCATGGCCGTGGCTCTGAGAAAGGAACCCGCAGGTCGGGTGATAGATACATCGTGGGTAGTGAGGAGGGGAAGGATGACTACAAGGTTTGAGGCACCTACATAGAAAAAAGCAGATAAAAAGAAAGAAGATGATTCATTAGCTCAGATGTTGGCAGTCCCCAGTCTGGAATTACCTGTAGCAACATTTCAAGCACTTGCCAACATACTTCTGACTCCTTTTTAGCAACTGTAAGAACTTTGGGTTGAGAGAAATTTTGAGTCACTCCCATTGGGGATCATTAGAGAAGGAGGGAAGACGTGTTGAAAACATAAAGAGGCATGGAAGTGTTGTCTTGGGAAAGGGAGAAGGGAGAACTAGAGCTGGGTTTTAGAAATGCCTCAAATGGAGGTGGAACATGTGCAAGTGGGGCATGATAGTGGGAAGCCCAGCGGGTAGAATTTACAAACTTCAGAATTCAAAATGCAAAAAGGCACTGGATATTTGGTTAGAGAGCAAGAGAGAGAGGGGGAACAGAAAAAGCCTTACAGTGATGGAAGAGTAACACTGCAATATTTCTAGCAAATCAGGAATGGCAATTATTAGTAACAGTGTGCATAGTTATTAACAGTGTAGAAAACATCACCATTTTGGGGCGCCTGGGTGGTTAAGCATCTGTCTTGGGCTCAGGTCATGATCTCAGGGTCCTGGGATCGAGCCCTGCATCAGGCTCCTTGCTCAGTAGGGAGCCTGCTTCTCCCTCTCCCTCTGCCTCCCCTCCCCCCTGCTTGTGGCCGCTCTGTCAAATAAGTAAATAAAATCTTAAAAAAAAAAAGTAGAAAACACCATTTTCCTAGGTTATGATGCTATTTTGCGAATGTCAAAATAACTTAAAAGGCACTTCTAGGCTCATACCAGCTGTGGTCAGCCCATTTTCCCCAGTTTCCTCAGCAGCACCCTTCCACATTAGGCACTAGTGAGCGAGGTCAGGCAGTGCTTCTCTCCTTGGGCCAAGATGAATTTAGACCGAAGGTGGAAATGACAGTAATCATAGTTAATGCTTTTAAGCAGGTACTATGTGCTGGCCACAGTTCTAGAAACCTTTGCTGGGTTAACTCAGTTTCACAGCATCTTAACAGTGTTCTAAAGGGGAGATAACTGTTGTCATCCCCATTTGACAGGTGGGGAAACTGAGGCACAGAGTAGTTCAAAGTAACTTCCCCGGGATCGATATTGACCATACTGAGATTACCAAGGGAGAGTATCCTAAGAGTATATCAAGTGTACCAAGGAGAGAACACTGGGAGCCAAAAACTATTCATGTGTGTGCGTGTGTGAGAGGGGGCACTTGGCAGTTTGGGGGATAAGAAGATGGTAAACCAGGGGAGGAGTGTTTTAGAATTGAATAAGGCTAAAGTTGTTCTAATTCAGAGCTTCTGCAAGTCGAAATTTCCTCAACCCCCTGAAAGTCCACGAACTCTCTATATTTAGCTTTTCTGTATAGCTATGTGAAAGCAAAGCTGGATTCATGGGGGGAATTAAATAACCAAGGAAATAGCTTCTAATTGCATCAGACTGATAACTACAAATGGCTGATTGATCTTACTGTCCTTGAAGTGTCCCAGGGCCCTTGAACTTTGTGGCTGATTACCTTTTCAAAACTGTGTTCACCTGTCACTAACACAGAAAACCTGTCCCTCAGAGGATTTGTAAGTTGCCCAGCAAAACCACTGGAGCCTTGTTACAATGTATCGTTAGCCCCCTTTCATGCCGCCTGACCCTTCAGTTTGCCAAGGCAGTGAGAACCGGCTTTACATTTGCTGCCTGCTGCCTGCATTTGAGTACCTGAGCCCATGTTAGCATTTGTGGTCCTGCTCTGGTGACCTCGATCACCTTGGCCTGGCAGCTGTGGTGTGCTTTGGGCTACAGCTGGCCACTTGTGCACCCGGTAGGAAAGTGCATATGTTTGTGCTGGGAATCTGCCAGTGCCGTGGAAACTGGCGAGCGCTCTAGAAATCTGGTTTGGGAGGATGTGTCCAGGGAGACCAGGCTCTGAGAGCCTCTGTACCCCATGAATGTTGTGTATAATCAGAAGCCTTTTCAGTGGAGTGTTTCTAACACGGGGAGTATATTTTGAGTAATTTCCAGGAAGTCTCTGAGTAGATTATGCATCACGTGGGAGTCACTTCTCTGTGTCGCTAGGGTCTTACCATCTCCCCTGATCTCCTTTGACTTTTAAATTAGAGCTTGGTATATGATGAACTACTAGGACCTATCAGAGGCTAAGAGACCTCACTCACTGTGAAGGAACATACCTTGTGTTTGCTACAGACACTGCTTGCTCCCGTGAGATTCTGCCCTGGGGTTGGTTTTTGGATTTTTTGCTGCTGGGAAGAGTCGGGGAGGTTCTGAGTATGGAAAGAATCCATTTTCTCAGGTGCCAAGCCCTTGAGAGTGAGGTGGGAAGGAGGAGGAGCCCTCGGAAGGATGACCACCAGGAACGTTCGCTTGACGGTGGCACTCTTCCTTCTGAGCTCTTGGAAGGTGCATTGCAGTGATAGGCATCCTGACGTCGGAGGGTGATGGGCATCCGGGATGCAGCCTCGGAGGGGTGGATACCTGCGGTTTTCCAAAGCGTGAACCCAGTGAGCAAAGGGTGATGTATGGAAATGTTTGAATCACTGTATTGTACGCTTGAAACTAATCCAGCACTGGAAGTTAGCTAACTGGAATGAAGATAAAAACAAGAAACAAAGTGGGAACCCAGAGCCTCTGTGTCGGAGTGTCTGGCTTTGGTTTGTGCTAGAGATTCTGAGGTGGCGCTTAGGCATTTGGGGAGTGGGGTTCTACAGATGATTCTGACCCACACTGAAGCTGGAGGTTGCTGGTGCCCGCGAGCCTCTTGTGGACCGTTGCAGCGTTGAATAGTGCCTCTGGTTAGGTAGTCCTTATTTCCTGTGATGCTAGAGCCTGGGGCCTCTGGGTATTTGGGACATCGCAATCTTCATGACCAAGTCGGGCTGGGTCTGGGCAACCCGCATGTTTCCCAACAGGCTGGGTCACATATCAGTGGGGGCCATCTACCACTGAGCCTGCTTGGCCTCATGTGGAGACAAGGTGGAGTCGGCTTGGACAAAAGATCCAGAACATTCCCCAGCGGTTACTCGGGTTGTGTGCTCCAGGGCTATGCCGGCTCAGCTAGGGCTGGCAGGCCTCTCACCTGGGGTAATCACTTCTTTGCTCAGATCAGTGGCCATCCCAGAGCTGGGCACACAGAGCCCGGGCCATGATGAGCTGATAGCAGCAGTTGGCATGAGCAGATGTTCAGGCCCGGCAGAGAGGTGAGTGTCTGCCAAGCCTTAATGCTTAGTTTCTAGAGAGGCCCGTAAAGGGGTAAATGGTTTGTGGGGAAGTCGGAGACTATTAAGACACATGCTCTTGAGGGTTTGGTCTGTCTTGTTTCTGCCTCTTTCCCTCCTCATTCACCTCCTCCTTCCTCTTATCCCCACTCTGAGATTTGAGCTCTTTGCCTGGGAAGTCAAGGCAAACAGATACTAGCTTTCGCTGGGAAAACCTAGAAAGGGCCTTGTTGACAAAAAAGGGTAAAGCATAGAGGTGCCTGTTTCGGTAGAACCTGGCCGGGTGCTACTTGCAACTGAGCAGTGGGGCTGCCATGTCATAGTGGAAAAGGTAGTTGGAAATGTGGGTTCTGACTCCCAGTCAGCCAGCAGCCAGGGCTGTGAATTTCTGAGCCCCAGCATCCTCATTGATTAATCAAGAGGATTGCTTTGCAAGGTCCCTGCCTATTCTTGAGCTCTGGGAATTAACAAGATGCCTTGAGTCCATTCTCTCCCTGGTTCTGAGGTCTTTCTCTTACAGACCAGGGAGGTTACCAGCATAGCAAATCTCTCCCTGACGTACAGAGATGCTTCTCACCTCTTTGCATCTTAGAGGGGAGCTTGGCACTGATGCCTTCCTTTCTTCAAGGGAAAGACTGAGATCCATGAAAACGAATCCAGATGTTTAGGAAATTCACACACACCTCGTCTCCCATCACCCAGGGTTGTCTTGAATCATCAGTCACGGGAAATTTTACTTACTGTCTTTATTGACATGGTCAATATTCCTGCCGGGAGAAGTGGGAGTTCTTTACCTGTGTTTTCCTTTTTATATAGGGCATTTTTACCCACTGGATCTGGGTCCTTCATGGCCCCGGTGGGATAGCAGATAGCAGAGTGATGGGACTGGTAGTTGCAAGGGTATGCCTTTAATCCCCTTGAAATCCCAGGGGTCTGAACTCCTTTGGAAATGCAGCTCGCCCTCTGAAGCTATCCTAACTCCTTCCTGCTTCTGTCTTCCCTCCCTGCTTTTTCTTTTCTTTCTTTCTTGAAGAACAGTTTTAGGTAGTAGAGAGAGGTTCCCAGTTAACCTTGAACACCTGTCAAAGGTAGTATTGGCCAGATCCATTATTTTCTTCCTTTTTTTTTAAAATATTTTATTTATTTATTTGACAGACATAACAAGTAGGCAGAGAGAGAGGAGGAAGCAGGCTCCCTGCTGAGTGGAGAGCCTGATTTGGGGCTTGATCCGAAGACCCTGGGATCATGACTTGAGCCGAAGGCAGAGGCTTGAACCCACTGAGCCATCCAGGCGCCCCTACTTTCCTCCTTTTGCATACTGTTCTCTTTATTGTGGTTTTTTTTTTTTTTTGAAGGTGCATGGTGTTCTGATTTAATATATGTATTCATCGTGAAATGATTACCACAATCAAGTTAATTAACACATGCATCACCGCACATAATTACCTTTTTGTGTGTGTGTGTGTGTGTGTGTGTGTGTGTGTGTGTGTGTGTGGTGAAAACACCTAAGATTACTCCCTTAGCAAATTTCAGTACCCACCATGCTGCACATTTGATTCCTAGAACTTAACTTTTCTTAATAAAGATTTTATTTATTTATTTGAGAGAGAGAGAGAGAGAGCACAAGTGGGGAGAGAGGCAGAAGCAGACTCCCCGCTGAGCAGGGAGCCCGACTTGGGGCTCGATCCCAGGACCTTGAGACATGCATGACCTGAGCCAAGGGCAGATGCTTCAGTGACTGAGCCGCTCAGGAGCTCCTAGACATTATAAAGTTTTATAACTGAAAGTTCGTACCCTCCTTTGGCCACCATCTCCCCCTTTTCCCCACCCCCCCACCCCTGACAGACACTGTTCCGCTCTCCATTCTATGAATTCAACATTTTTGGATCCCCCATATAAGTGAATCATACAGCATTTGTCTTTCTCTTGCTTGTCACGTCTGTCTCTGCCCATCTTTTAGTCATTCGCTTAGTGTCTCTTGATGACGAAAGTGAAGTGAATTTTGAGGCCTTCACTTAAGAATTGACCAAGTGAGATGGGTAGAGATAAGGTACAGCAGCTGTCCAGGCCTCGTCCAGGACCGTGACACTGTGTGGCTTGGTTCATTCTGCCCCGTGGCCTCTCAGCAAATATTTGAGTCCAAAGATTTTATTTTTATGCCAACTCAGAATAGTCTGTTTTTACATTTGTGAACAATAATTGGCTGCTTCTGAGACTGAAGGCTGAAAAAGTGGTGAAATCCCCAAACCGTGTGTTACTTTGCCGTCTCTTCTGTGTCATGCCCATGTACCTGTTCTCTTCCATTGAGAAGAATCAGTCTGATTTCTTATCCATAAGACCGTTGAGCTGTCCTGTCCAATATTGCTGTCATTATCCCTCCTTGATTACTGCCATTATTTAATTATTGTTTATGGACATGCCTGTAGCACTTTGGAGCAATTAAGGTTCTGATTTGAGAACAGACCTGTCTCTGTCCCCGAAATGTTAGGCTTGAGAGCGGGGACAGTGCTTTGGAACTTCCAGATGTTTTTAAACTGGGAATTGATATCCCGGCGTGCTGGCAGTTGCTGGAAGCTGTCACTTGGCCCAGGGGCAGTGAGTAGCCTGCTTGGGGCTCCGAGCTTGCTGGCTTTGAAAGGGCAAGGTAATTGGAGAGCCTGCCTTGGAGCCGTGGGCCCCACAGACTTATTTAGCTCAATGCAGAGTGAGAGGCTGCTTGTTTTCGAGAAGGGACGCTGATTACAGCATGAGGACTCTTGCCTGTTCGTGGGACCTGGGTCCTTGCTGGGTGAGTGGGTGATGCTGTGTGCTGGTTATCTTTTGAGTCGCCACATTATAAAATAGACTCCTAACTGAGTTATTTATTTATTGATTTATGGAATGGTACTGGCTGCAAAGACCTTGTTACCCATTGTTACCCCCTACCTTTGCCACGGCTAATCAGCCTGCAGAATTTCCTGGAGTTTGGGGCAGGCTGATGAGGGTCAGGGAGCTGAGCTCTCTCAGCATGGCCGTGGGAGCATCTATAGCTAATCTGCCAGTTAGTTCATTATCTAAGTCAGATAAATGATAAGCTCTTGGAAGCGTTCCTTGGTTTTTAATACATATTTCTTGAATGCTTGGGATGGTTCGCATTCATGCCGGGGCGGTCCCCCTCCAACTACCCTCCCCAGCCGCTTTGCTGGCAGGTTGGGTTTGTGCGGATCTGGGGTTTGGGGAGGAGTTGGTCTGGGCCAGGCTGGGGAGCAGCGGTGCCATGTGGGTTCCCTGCAGCTCTGCCGGCTGCCCAGTCCCCGGCTTTCCTCTCGTCCTGATGCATGTCTTCCTCTTGTCCCTTTCTGCTCCCAAGGATGTTAACGCCGGCGAGGGCAGTGAGTTCGCGGACAGTGGGATCGAAGGGGCCACCACCGACACGGACCTCCTGTCCAGGCGATCCAATGCCACCAACTCCAGCTACTCGCCCCCCACCGGCCGCGCCTTCGTGGGCAGCGACAGCGGCAGCAGCTCCACCGGGGATGCGGCCCGCCAGGGGGTGTACGAGAATTTCCGCCGGGAGCTGGAGATGAGCACCACCAACAGCGAGAGCCTGGAGGAGGCGGGCTCGGCGCACAGCGACGAGCAGAGCAGCGGCACCCTGAGCTCGCCGGGCCAGTCGGACATCCTGCTCACGGCCGCGCAGGGCACGGTGCGCAAGGCCGGGGCGCTGGCCGTCAAGAACTTCCTCGTGCACAAGAAGAACAAGAAGGTGGAGTCGGCCACCCGGCGGAAGTGGAAGCACTACTGGGTGTCCCTGAAAGGTAGGACCGGGAGCGCCCCGCCCCCCTGGGCCGGGGAACCTTGCGCGCCAGGGTGCGCCTGCGCACCCGATGGTTTATGAGGACGTGGGGTGTGCATTTCATACCACTTTTAACCAGTTGTGTAAGTATGGGAATACTTAGCATGAAATCTTCCCTTAAAAATTTAGGTGTATTTGACCCTGTCGTGGACCATAGGGCAGATCTCTAGAATGTGACCATCTCTCTCTTTTTTAAAGATTTTATTTATTTATTTGACACAGAGAGAGATCACATGTAGGCAGAGAGATGGGTAGAGAGAGAGGGAGTATACAGGCTCCCTGCCGAGCAGAGAGCCCAACGTGGGACTCGATCCCAGGACCCTGACACCAAGACCTGAGCTGAAGGCAAAGGCTTAACCCTTTGAGCCACCCAGGTACCCCGTGATCATCTCTCTTAACTGAAACTGGTCTGCGCCTTGATTATCGGTAACTCCTCACTTCCCCCGCCCCCACCAGCGCTCTTTTGTTTTCTTTCCTTTTTCACAGTTAAGCTAGAGGAGCATCCCACATCTAGTTTCCTTGTATAGACAGCTGCTTCCGAGGACAGCTCATTTGAGGGACGTGTTCCAAAAGAAAAGAAAAGTCATTCAAGTTAGGGAAGTACCTCCTAAAATAACTATTTTGGAGGGAAACATTCATTTGAATCCTGTGAAATGACCATTTCTTTAGGCTAAAAATGCTAGAATATCACTAATTTCATGAGGCTCAGCCCAGTGCTTACTAGAATGTCTGAGTTATCCTAGGTTTGTGAAAAAGTAACTGTTTTACGGTCACATTTGACTACATGAGAGAGAGAGAGAGAGAGGGAGTGTGTGTGTGTGTGTGTGTATAGATACATACACATGTGGAGACATGGCTGCCTTTTCATTAGTAAGTGTAATGTAATGCTTTTATATGTTGCTATTCGTTGTCCTACTTCAGAAGTTCATGCACATACTATTGTGCATGCCTGCATGTGTCTCCATAGGAGAAAAGCTCCCATTTGTGTGCTCCGTGTCTGAGAGAGTACTTGGAGCCGACCCCTTAGACCTTCTGTCACAAACCAAATTTGAGACCGGGTTAAGGTACGGCAGGACAGGTTCGATAGGTTAACAAGCATGAAGGACGAGCACAGGGGGACGTCTGGGCTTCCCAGGTGTGGTGTACCCTCTAGACCATTCCATACTCCATCTCCTTAACTGTGGTTAGAGGAGAACATCCAATCCTAGAGGCATAGAACATTCTAGAGTCTGCACAGTGATGCGCAGGCCACCCCCTGAAGGACAGGCGAGGTGTGGGTCGGTCCCATTACTGCTGGTGCCAACTGTTGCTTCAATACTTCAGTGAGACAGGAAGGGAGCTTGTTAATTAGACTGGACGTTTTTACTGCATGTCCCAGAGACCCACAATGATGGTACCTGAAGTGAGATAGAACTGAGTTCCCTCCCGTCCACCATAGGCTGAAGTTATGGTGATTCCTTCCTGTGAGTCATCCAGGTCCCAGGTTCCTTCTGTCTCCTTGCTCTGTTGTTCCCAGATCCGGTCCCTGTGGTCAAGGTAGCTCACCACCAGGCCCACGTTCCCACAGAAAAATGAAGGCGTATCCCTCTGCCCTGTATCAGGGCCATGATAACCAAGTACCACAGACTTGAGTGGTTTAACCAAAGAAATTTATCTTCTCACAGTTCTGGAAGCTGGAAGAGATCAAGGTAGAAGTGGGGCTGGTGAGACACCTGTCTCCTTGGCTTCTAGATGGCTGTCTTCTTCCAGTATCTTCCCCTGGCCTTCCCCATCTGCCCGTCTGTGTCCGAATTCCCTCTTAGAAGGTTAGCAGTCAGATTGGATTAGGGCCCACTCCTCTGACCTCAGTTTATAAAGGTATTTGTAGAGATCCTAACTCCAAGTACAGTCACATTCTGATTACTGGATTAGGACTTCAACAGGAATTTGGAGCGAGATAATTCATGACAGGCCCATGATAGGCCCTGAATCTGTGTGTTAAGTACGCTTCCCAGGTGATTGCTACAGTTGAGACACCAATGTTAGTGTCGTAGACTAACAATAATTAGGTGATTTTTCACTTGGGACATGGAAGAGGGCATCGTTTGGTTCCGCCGTTCCCTTAGAGAATAAAGGATACTCAAAGCCTGGGTGTGCCATCTCAGAGCAACAGCTCCAGAGCCCGTTAGAGGAGGGAGCCTTCACGCTCTTGGTGACCCAGATTTGAATGACACAGTCTGTCAGGCTCCAGGCCCAGGACACAGAGTCACTGAGCCCTCCGTTTCTTAATCCTGACAGGTTCCCATTATAGATCGACATGCTTGGGCCTGGTCCTTGCCTGGTCAAAGGCAGAGTGTGCTGCTGTGTTTTTCTTGGCAACTCTGGGAGATCGAGAAATAAAAAAGCAGAGAGCACCTGGGAGTTGTGGGGGCAGATTTCTCTAAAGAGTCTGCCACTTTAGGCAGAGTAATTAATTTTTTTAAAAAATGATTTCATTTAGAATTAATCTCTGGAGTGTCTCCTTCGGCAAGTGCTGAGCATACAGGAGACGTCCAGGGGTGGGTGAAGGCCGATGGACTGCTTTCAGGAAGCACGTGCTTCCAGGATTTGCTGCTTCGTGTTAATCTTCACACCAAAACAGGCAGGAAAGAGAGTATGTTTTAACGATTTTAACCAAGTTTAACTACCTACTGTCAGGGGTGATTGTAAACCAATGTTGCAAAATTATAAAAACAGCAATTTGAGAAGACCATAAAATGTCCCGCATTTGCACATGCCAGGGTCTGTGGACATCTCCTCTTCATGATCCTTTGGCTTCTTTCTCTGTCCACAGCCCACGGTACAGCTGTGTTGTTCCTTGTCTGTTCAGAGTCTGCTAATCATTAGTCATGTTAGTCCTAAAGATGAGAGCAGGGTTTCTCAACAGGGGCACTATTGACATTTTCTGGATAATTCTTTGTTGTAGGGATGCTCTCTGGGGCTCAGCAGGATGTTTAGCAGCATCTGTGCCCTCCACCTGCAGGATGCCAGTGGCACCTGCCCCATTCCCCCATACCCAGTGACAACCAAAAATGTCTCCAGATGCCACCAGATGTCCTTGACCTCAAATGGCAAAATTGAGGGTGTTTCCCACCTCAGGAACCTCCGATTTGGAGGAAAATAGCATCCCCTTCCCATTTTCTTTCCTATATTATCTCTGAATCTGTGCTAGCTTAAGAAGTGAAAATAGGTACAGACGATTCTGCAGTGTGTTGTATGTGTTTCTGAAAAGACCTGAGATCTTCAGAATAACAGGGACTATGGGAAAAATAGGGTTGGGACAGACTCCTTAATAGGTACGTCATTAAATTATATGTTTGTGGGGCGCCTGGGTGGCTCAGTTGGTTGAGCAGCTGCCTTCAGCTCGGGTCATGATTCCAGGGTTCTGGGATCGAGCCCTGCATCGGGCTCCCTGCTCAGCAGAGAGCCTGTTTCTCTCCCTCCCTCTGCCTGCAGCTCTGCTTACTTGTGCTCTATCTCTATCTTTCTGTCAAATAAATACATAAAAATCTTAAAAAAAAAAGGGGGGCCCAAAAAAAATTATATGTTTGCAACTTTTTAGCCCAACACTAAATAGATAGATAAGATAGATGGATAACTAAATACCCTGCTAAAAATACTCAGTAGTTCACATCTTACTTTTTAACAATGACTGCTATGGAAAACGTGGGACTTCACCTTTAAAAACAAAGTAAATATAACTTATGGGTAGAAAGAAGAATCAAAACTCTCTAATTCTTGAGACCAGGACAGTGATGAAGAAATCCTAAAGCTCAGAAGCACCATACGACAGGACTGGTAAGGAAGGCTTTGGGGAAACCCTGCCAAGGGAAAATTGTGATGTGAGTGGACACGGCATTCAGCTGAGTTCAGGGATTTGCCTTCAGCAGCTGTTAACCTGCAGATGTGAAATACGGTGGGCTGGGAGACACTGCCTTTGAACTCGTGGGACTTCTCCACTGATCCCCATCATTCTACATTTTGCTAATCACATAGAAGCAAATTTACTTTATGAAAACTCGTATGGTAGCTGCACTTTCAAGGACTTCACTGTTCACCTAAAGTGTGGCCCTTGCTGGTGGTTAATGTTGAAAATTGACAGAATTAAGAAAGAGTCATAAAGTGGGGCCCAGGCTTCCCTGAAACTGGTTTTGATGAGTTGATGGTAAATGTTCAGCTAGTAATTACTATTAAAGTGAGCCTCACGTTTAGGTGACGATGGAGAGTGTCTCCTAAACCCACCTTGCCACAAATTTTGGAGAGGTTTTTACTGTGACTGCCTCACTAGTTTCGTGGTGCAAGTAAGTGTGGACCAGGCTTCCCGATCTCCCAGCCCCTCATACGTGTGCCATGACATACCTTCTTTCAGGAGGAACGGGGACATGATTTATTTCTAGAAGAACATTTTATAGAACATACTTGAGCTTGAAAAGCTATCATGTCTTGCCTTATCCTTAAAACACCTAAAGCTAGTATTATAAATGGTTTTCTCCAAGGGCAGAGCCAAGAAACCCAATTAATTGTGTCTCCTGGTTATACATCACGGGAGCTATCTTGAAGGGACTCCAGTGGTTCCCTACTGACTGGCGGGCCTCACACTGTGGAACTTGCGGTTCTGACCTGTGGAGCTAGGGTTCTAGCCGCCCCCACTGGCCAGAGGAGCCATAAGAACCCGCTGTGTTACAGACCCCATAGTCTGTAACAGAGCAGTCTAAAACAGAAAGTGAGGGTCTTAAAGAAGTTGAGGATGTGTGTGGGTTGAGAAACTGTGATTTAAGAATCTTTGCCTTTTGAGGTGCCTGGGTGGCTCAGTCGGTTAAGCGTCTGCCTTCGGCTTAGGTCATGGTTCCAGGATCCTGGAATTGAGTCCTGAGTCAGGCTCCCTGCACAGCGGGAACCTGCTTCTCCCTCTGCCCCTCCCGCCACTCATGCGCACACACACACACACACACACACACACACACACACACACTCTCTCTCTCTCTCTCTCTCTCTCTCTGTGTCTCTCAAATAAAATCTTTAAAAAAAAAAAAAAGAATCGTTTCCTTTCTCTCAGTCCATCTAAGATTTCAGTACAAGCAAGGCCCCTTTCTGCATACTCTCTGGGTTTCCACGTGCTTTAATTTCCAGCCCTCCCCTTTTGACAGGACACGAGCAATAGTTTCCACCACTGAATTTCTCATTGTACAGGCACCGACCACTCACATGGACCCCTGTTTTGTTTTCTTAGGGTGCACACTCTTTTTCTACGAGAGCGACGGCAGGTCTGGAATAGACCACAACAGCATCCCCAAGCACGCTGTCTGGGTGGAGAACAGCATTGTGCAGGCTGTGCCTGAGCACCCCAAAAAGGACTTCGTCTTCTGCCTCAGCAATTCCCTGGGTGACGCTTTCCTCTTTCAGGTTTGTCGGGCACTTCCTTTTGGGATGTTTCAAACCTCTGAACCAGACATCTTCCTCTCCTGCCTATGTGCCCCACCCTGTTTTTCTTTCAGTGCTGGGTTTTATCATTTTTTCACTATAGAAACAAGAGTGATCAATGACAAAATACGCATTTACATTGAAATGAGAGAACTCACCCAGAGTGTTCCAAGGAAAGCCCGGGGAGGGACGTGAGTGGACTTTGAGAAACTTGCCCTGTTTGTCACTTGCCTGTTGAAGGATTTGTCGGTGTAATCTCAATGCTGTTCGTGTAGAGCCTTAGAAAGAGATGATGAATTCCTTAATTTAGAAATTATTTGAGCTGTCAAAATTTTGTACCATAATGTTCTCTTCTAATATTACTCATAAAGTAAAATAATGACATCCCAGAAATGACTAGCTTACCCAGATAATTTCTCTTCCTCATCTTATCAGAAATTTGTACCCAGTGTTCCTGAAGTTTGCATGTTAAATGTGTTAAAAAAAAAAAAAAAACTAACCTGCTAATCCCTTCAGTGTTAGCATTTAATTTTGTAGGGAATTATTTGGGTTTGGTTGGTTATGATGCACTCTACCAGAACTTTTGGTTGTGTTAGTTAGGAGGACTTCCTTCATGTGTTTCCATGATGCAGGAATTCCTCCAACTTTTACTATCTGTTTCCTACATGCTTCACACAGTGCTATTGAGAACAAGAAGATTTTGATGTAGTTCCTACTCTTAAAATTTTCCCATGTGATGTGGGAGAAAGACACATGGATAGATTTTTGTAGGATAGGAAAGCCTGACCATTAATGTTAAAGGGTGGATAAGGATGAATTGGTTGAAATGGATAGTGAGAGTATTCCATGCAGAAGACAGATCTGGATAAAAGGCATGGAAAAGAGTAATAGGTTATTTCATTGAGTTTTTGGATTTGGCCCTTAAGTTATTTCCATTTGGGTCATTAAAGTAAGAAGGTGGTCTTTTGTGAACAGGCAGAGAGCATGTTTTCTCTTGCTTTAAATCAGTGACATAAAACATAAAGAAGAATGTACAAAACATAAATGTATTGCTCAGTGAAGTATCACAGAGGAAATATGTACTACCACCTGTCACAAAACAAATTTCTAACACCCTATAAGCCACTCCCCCACCCACATACACACATGCGGGTTACTAGTTGGGTAGAGGGAATATGTATTTTATCATCCAAGCGAGGACACTTTTGTTTATCTGGGAATGTCATTTCTCCTTCATTTTTGGAGGATAGTTTTACTGGGTATAGAATTCTTGATTGACAGTCTAATTGGAGTGTTTTGAAAATATTATTGTACTGCCATCTGGCCATGGATTCTGATGAGAAATCAACTTTGACTCTTAAGAGGATCCCTTGTATAGATGAGTTGCTTCTTGGGACCACCTGGCTGGCTTAGTCCATAGAGCATGTGATTCTTACTCTTAGGGTCATGAGTTCAAGTCCCAAGTTGGGGGTGGAGCCTACTTAAAATGAAAAACACATGAATTAGATGAGTTGCTTCTCAGTTGCTACTTTTTATCTTTGTATTTAAACAGTTTATGGTATGTCTCTAAGTGTTAATTTCTTTCTCTTTATTCTACCTGGCATTCATTGAGCTTCTTGGATGTTTGGATGTTTGTGTCCAAATCACATTTGGAAAGTTTACGGCTATAATTTCTTTGAAGACTCCTGTCCATTTCTCTCTCCTTCTGGGACTTTCATTATGTTTATATTACTTGAACTTGATAGTGCAAGTCTCTGAGACCATGTTCATCTTTCTTCATTTCTTTTTTTGTTCTGTTTCATGGGCTGGATAATTTCAGTTGACCTACTTCAAGTTCACTGATTTCTTTTTTTGCCAGTTCAAATCTGTTGTCCAGCCCCTCTGATAAATTTTTCACTTCAATTATTCTACATTTCAACTCCAGAATTTGTATTTGGTTCTCTGAAAAAAAATTCTTTAAATTTCTCTATTGATATTCTCTATTTGGTGAGATATCATTCTGATAATTTACTTCATTAGACATGATTTCCTTTAGTTCTTCAGATATATTCCAAATAGTTAATTTAATGTCTTTGTTTAGCAAGCTACCATCTGGATTTGCTTAGGGACGGTTCCTATTGACTGCCTCTTTTCTTGTGTATGTGCCATGCTTTGTTGTTTCTTTGCATGTTTCATACTTACTTGGTTGAAAACTATATTTTGGAGAATTTAATGTGGTGACTCTTGAAGCCAGATCTTCCCACCCTCACCCCCAGGGTTTGCTGATATTGATTGTTGTCACTGCTGCTTGTTTGTTAAGTGACTTTCCTGAAATCTACAAAATATTTATTCTTTGTCATATGTGGCCACTGAAGCCTCTGCTCTCAGTTATTTTATTTTATTTTATTTTATTTATTTTTTAAAGACTTTATTTATTTATTTGACAGAGAGAAATCACAAGCAGGCAGAGAGGCAGGCTGAGAGAGAGGAGGAAGCAGGCTCCCTGCTGAGCAGAAAGCCCGATGTGGGGCTTGAACCCAGGACCTGGGATCATGACCTGAGCCAAAGGCAGCGGCTTAACCCACTGAGCCACCCAGGCGCCCCTCTCAGTTATTTTAGTAATCAGCTTATGATTAGAGAGATTTCCTTAGATTCCTGGAAACAGACTTCCAGTCTTCCCCAAGGATCTCCATGTCTTCAGCACTCAGGGAGCTAATTAACAACTCTGCCTTAGCCTTCGTATCTGCTTGCACAGAGCCTCCAGGTCAGCTAGAGGGGTGAGCATAGGGCCTTCTCAGGGTTTTGTGGATGTGTCCACAGTCCTATACATGTATGTGACTTTCTAGACTCCCTAAACTATGGATATCTTATGAATTCATATCTTATTCCCCAGCTTTTTAAAAAGTTTCTTGGTCAGCTACCTCTTTTGTCTCAACTCTCATCACGGGCTCAGGCAGTGATGATATTAAACAGTTGTTACTGATTATTTTTTACAAATTCCCCTTGGGATAAAGGCTATCTGCACATGTGAGTTCTGAGGTAAAATAGGAGCAGGCCCTGTGAATGTGAATTTCCTGTGAACTATCAGGTCAAATAATGGTAGTTCCCTGAGAATGGTGTTTTGTGGGAGCTCATCACCCCACTCCACCGCCCACCCCCCTGCCTTTGGTGATTGCTAGACTGCTCTTTTTCACCTGATTGTGTAGGTCGGGAGTTGAAGATGGGAATATGGCAAGCCAGAATGCCCTCAAAACTTGCTATTCTTACTGAGATTCAGCTATCACTTTTTTCCAGTAGAAGTACCTAATATTGTTACAGCAAGACTGAATTAGTTGCCAGAGCTCTGAAAAAATTGATTTTGACTGTTTTTGCTAGTGTTACTGAATTTACAGAGGAGCAGTTTTTTTACTCTTTTTTTTTAATTTATTTTTTTTTAATTTTTTTATTTTTCAGCATAACAGTATTCATTATTTTTGCAGCACACCCAGTGCTCCATGCAATCCGTGCCCTCTACAATACCCACCACCTGGTGCCCCCAACCTCCCACCCCCCACCCCTTCAAAATTCTCAGATCGTTTTTCAGAGTCCATAGTCTCTCATGGTTCACCTCCCCTTCCAATTTCCCTCAACTCCCTTCTCCTTTCCATCTCCCCTTGTCAGGAGCAGTTTTTTTAAGGTCCTTACTCTCCCATTTCCACTGATTAAACTCATCAGGACACTTCAGAGACTAGATGGTTTTGAGAGAGATACCAGCTTCATTAACAATTACGCCAGGATAACAGGTATAAATTACAGCAGGTTCAGGCTAACTGGGATGTGTAGCAACCTTTCCATAGGTGCATTTGGGTTGATCCCTATTTGGGGGAGGATAACGAGCAATGTTGTACTCTTTTATCTGTGTTCAGGATATGTTTGTCCACATTTCTAGTGGTATATACCTAGGATTGGTATTGCTGTGTCATGAGCTAAATGTACACATTCAGGTTTAGTAAATACTGCCAAACAATTTCCAAAATGATTGAAATAATTTATGCTCCCATCAGTGGCCTAGGAGAATTCCAGATGTTCCTTATCCTTGTCTAACACTTGTTATTGTCAGATCTTTTTTTATTTTTCATTTGTAAGCTATTTGTGTGAAGCTGAGTGCATTTTTGAGGGTTTAATGACCAATTCAGTATCATTTTTGTTAAGTGCTTGTTTCAAGTGCTTATTCCTGCCTATTTTCCTGTTGGGTTGCCTCTCAGTGACTCATAGCAGTTCTTTACATATTTTGTGTTTCAAATTCTTGTTGATTATATGCATCGCAGATCTCTTTTTCTACTCTGGCTAGCCTTTTACTCTGTTAAAGGTATGCTTTGTTTTACTGACTTTTTAAATTTAATGTACCTCATTGCTCAAATTTTCCTTAATGGATAGTGCTTTGTGTATGCTGTTTAAAAAAATCTGCTTTTTGCATCTGGCATAGCTTCTTATTCATGATTTGGATATCTTATATATGAGGGAATGCCTAACTCTGCTAATAATAACAATCAATAATAACATGTGATAGCAGCATCTGTCTTCTATTGAGCCTTATTGTATGCCACCATCTGGAAAGTCACATATAATTCTTTAGAAAATTTTTTTCTTAACTTAAATATAGTTGATATACCATTTTCTATTAGTTAAGGTGCACAGCAAGGTGATTTGGCGATTCTATACGTAAATGTAATTATCATTCGTCACTGTACATTATTACAGTATTATTGATTGTATTCCTTATGCTGTACTTTTCGTCTCCATGACTTATTTATTTTGTAACTGGAAGTTTATACCTCTTAATCCCCTTCACCTGTTTCGTGCCCAAACACCATGCCCCCCCGCCCCCCCGCCCCCGACCCCAGGAACCACCAGTTTGTTCCTGGTATTTATGAGTCTGTTTCTGGTTTTGTTAGCTCATTTGTTTTCTTTCTTCAGTTCCACGTATAAGCATAAGTCACATTTAATTCGTACAGCAATCAGTGAGTTGGATTGTATTATCCATATTTTAACCAATTGATGTGGACTGTGTTCCCCATTTGGTGAAGCTCGGGCTTTTACAATGGGTAATAATTAGATGCCAAGTGACAGTTCCTGAGTGTTGGCTGGATTCATACCAAGCCTCTCTTTCTCTAAAGTCTTTTAGTGTCTAAATATACTATTTATCCCATTTCTGTTACTATTTAAGAAGAACATGGGCAGGAGTCACTGACCAGAGTCAAAAGGCCCTGTTTCTCATTCTCAGAATTAAGCCACTCGTTGGGAATATTTCAGTATTTCTGCCATTCTTGGCTAATCTGATCGGTTTCAGGATACTCTCCTTTTACTCACACACTGCTGATGTGAATTCCTTTTGAAAGGAATGCCTTCCTGGCCATAAAATTGCTGGTACAATCGAAATATCCAATAGGTCACATTGAATAAAATTCTTTGGTGGCAACATAGGACCTTATTCATGAAAACCTCTATGTCCTCTTGTTATGGGGAAATTTTTATACCACTTACGTGGGATAGAGCACAAAATGAACCTTTTCAGAAGAAATTCCTGCTGTTCAGGATCCATGAGGGCATTTTCTACCTTCTACTTATTGTAATCCACATGACTCTAGAGGGGCTAGGTTTGAAAGAAACCCGTGTGTGTGAGGGGTGAGGGTAACGCAAGGGAGATCAACCACGATTATGGAAATAATTTGTAGTTATTCCAGCCCTGGGGCTCAATTCAGGGCGCACAGTTGACAGAGCCCACATGCTGCTGATTTGGTGCTGTTTTTCAGATCCGCCCATGGTAAGGAGATTCATGTTACCAGTGAAAGCAGAAAAGGGGTTTTGTGTGTAGGATGGGGTTGGGAATGGACCTGAATATTAGAGCAGCTTAGGTAGAAGAATTGCTGTGCTGTCTGCAAAGGGAGGCAACGGCTCCTGCGTTTCAACTTTTCTAGAGATTTCCCCTCCAACTGGAAGCCGGAACCAGCGCCTACCACCTACAAAGTACAATTTCGTTTTGGACCTTCCTCTGTCCATTACTGGTGGATGTTACATACAGTTCCAAAAAGCTCAGGGGCTTTTATGGTAAGAATGATGCCTGATTGGAAACAAAATCATATGCAGTGATGTATCTCCAGAAGTGTAGAAAATCTCTGTTAGGGGTCACCGCCTTTCCATAGAAGGTTTTCTTATCATTTAGAAAGTCACCTGGGGCTGCCTGGGTGGCTCAGTGGGTTAAGCCTCTGCCTTCAGCTCAGGTCATGATTTCAGGGTCCTGGGATCGAGTTCCGCATCGGGCTCTCTGCTGGGCAGGGAGCCTGCTTTCTCCTCCCCCTCTCTCTCTCGCTCTTTCTGCCTGCCCCTCTGTCTACTTGTGATCTCTCTCTGTCAGATAAATAAAATCTTAAAAAAAAAAAAACCCAGAAAGTCACCTGTAGGTGGATATAGCATGGATGTTCAAAAGAGATTAGTGAAAAAGGAATAGTATTTACACCATTATGACGAATTGGGGGTTAGATGTAATAATCCAAGTCAGATGTCTTGTAGGTAGCAAATGCTCATTGCATGTTATGGTTCTCATTTTAATTATAAGGAAAAGTGTCTAGTGCCCTGTACGCCTCTTAAGTAAGTATCTTTACAGAAGGTGAGTGTGGCTTTCCGGTGACGAGGCTAAGGCTTTGAGTGTTACTAGGCTCTTAGGCTCCAGACAGTTATTTTGAAGTACCACATCTGGTTCTGTGTAGACTTGATGAAGGTCATTGGCACACATGCCCTGAACCAGGGCAGCCAGATTTGGGGAAAAACCTGGAAATCATCTTCCACAAGGAGGCATCAAGTGGACTTGGTAGAAGAGACTCCAAAGGTGATTTAGCATCTTGAACTTGAGTAGATTAAAGCTAGCCTTGCCTTCAAGGTAGGCACTGTCTCTGCGGAGCCCCTGCTAGCTGGTCAGCCTGCCCACTGCATGACAACCTCCATCCCTGGGAAGCTTGGAGCTCTTCAACCATCTGCTTTGCTCGTTAGCTCCAAAACTTATCAAGTTCTTTGTTGTGTTGAGATAGTACTTTATGGTGACTTTTATCGTTTTCCTTTGTTTCCATATCTTTTCCAGGTCTAAAGCAATTCTTCCTCTTCTTTCTTCTAACCTTTTATACGCTTGAAAACAGCTCTCATCTGTCTCCTGCCATGTCTTCTGTTCAGGCTTCCCTGTGGAAGGTTTCTGAGCCATTCTCCCTACGATTCAGGTCTTTGGTGTTCTTCCTTGTAAATAGTTCTGGAACCCAACACTCTGTCCCCTGTGAGGTCAGTCCTACGCAGTCTACCCACAGTTTGGTTCCTGCTTCTTCCCATTTTCTCCACCACGCTAGTGTCAATTCCTTAATTTAGTAGGAACCACACCAAACTGTTGATTCATACTGAGCTTGTGGTTTATCATACCCACAACATTAACTCTTACAAGTTCTCTTCCATCTTCTTATAATCGATGTTTCAAGAACTCAAAATCCAGAAGTTAAACATACTTCTTTGAAATCTTATGTTTGTGGTTTCTGGGCTTCTGATGAACTTGTTGAAATCTTCTTGGATCCTAATTTGATCTTCCCTCTTAACTTCATGCTCCTCTGCAGATCAGACAAACTGGATGTTTTGTCATTGTTTTCTGTGTTGGTTTAAATGTTGCCGTAGTCTGTAGCTAAGTCCTGTTTTCCCATTGCCATAGATCATCTCCCTGCCTCTAGCTAGCCACTTTAGAAATACTTACTGTTGGTTTTGACATGGGTTAGTTGTGAAGGTGGGTAAACTCCTAAGATGTCTGGAGCCCCAGGCAGATTTTATCTATATAAAGAATTTGACTCACCCCAGATCAACTTCGTCAACACCATTCTGGTGGCCCATCTCATGTAGTCTAGTGAAAGAAATACCAGATAGGCTGATGGGAACAACCCGCTAGGCATAGACTCATCCAGGAGCTCCTTAGCCTATCTTGTTGATGCTACCTATGGGATCCAGGGTCAGAAAGCTCCCTGAAAGGGAGAAGGGAGGGGTGTTCCTCCTGGACCCTGTCCTTTTCAGGCATCAGAAGGGGTTTTTCCAAAGTACGGGACCCCATTTGCTTAGCTCTTAGGAGGGTACTGATGGAGAGTGTGGATGTTGGAGTACAAAATGAATACACAGGGCTGGTAATCATTTATGGCACATGCCCTACTATTACTGTATTCAGAGGTCTCCTCACATATGTCAAAAGTACAGTGCAGGTATATAATTGTGGCTGAGCTAGATTTTAGTATATAGTCTGTATACTATTATGTATTAGCCAAATAATATGTTACTGACCGTATTTGTCTTCCTTTTTACATTATTTTAAATTTGTATGAAGTCAATATGAGCACATAGTTTTAAAGAATTCAATTAACCTTAAAAGGCTTAGAGTGAAATTCTCCTCTCATCCTCTACCTCTACCCCCAGCCTCAGGTCGGTCCCCAAAGCACCTAGGCTCAGTTATTTTAGCTGGGTTTTTTTTGTTTGTTTGTTTGGTTGGGGTTTTCTTTTTTTTTTTTTTTTTGTATTTTTCTTTTTTCTTGTATTTACCCGCATTTCTCATTAACATGTTTATAGTATTTCTTAATTGACTTCAGACGTCAGCTACTGACTTTCTGTGATGACAGATGAATATTCAGCTGTATTATATATGAATTCTCCTTTCTTCATATTTGTATATTATTATATGAACATTTAGGATTAAATCAATAATCTCTGTTATACTGTTAAGGTTTTTCATGCTGCTGTGACCATATAAATAATATTAGCTGCTGGGCCAAATAGGGTACCATCATTTTATTTCCTTTCTTGAATAACTTTTTGGGTTTTTTTTCTATAGTTAATGCCTGCCTGTTATTTTCTGCTTCATTTACTTATTTTTATGCCTAATTAGCAGTATTTTCTAAATCTCCAACTTATTATCTAGTCACTTAGTACTATATTGTGTCCTGGAGATTGCCTTTCCCTGGTCCTTTACCCTCCTGCTCCAGTCTGTCTCTTTTCCTGGCCTCAGGCATAGTAGTTACCCTGGTTTTCCCCTCATTACCGTAGTTAGATTCTTGGATTGCACATCTTCCTTTTTTCTCCTTCCTTTTCGGGAAAACAAACAAACAAACAAACCTGTGATAACTTCCTACAAAATGGTTCATATTTGAGAATATCTTCATTCTGCCTTTTACTTGAATTATCTTTGAGTAATTTGGAATTTGGTTTGAAAAATATTTCCCCTTTATTCACTTATAGTCTCATACCAGTCACATTTTGGATTATCTTGTGTGTGCTTTATTTTCTCTTTTGAAGTTTTAGAATAATTTTCTATCACCAGGGTTATGATTTCTTAAAAGGGTTTGCCTTCTGTTGAGATCTTAATTGTCTTTTTATTCCTAAAAGCTCCTTTTCTCTCTCTCCCTCTCCCTTTCTCCCTCCCTCCCATTTTCTCCCTCCCTTCCTCCTCTTCTCTCCTACCTCTCCTTCCTTCCCTTCTCTCCCTGTCCCATCCACCCTCCCTTTCCATTTTTCTCTTTCCTCCCTTCCCTCCCTCCTACCCTTCCTCCTCCTTTCTTTTCTCTTTCTATCCTTCTCTCCCTTTTCCTTCCTCATTGTTCCTTTTTCATTGTAACCTGTGCATTTGTTTATAGCCTTAGATTATTTTGTGTCTCTGTCTCTGGGGATGTTACTGGATTTTCAGGGAATTTTCAGGGCTTCATGCATTATTTCTCTTTCTTCGAGATACATTGGCTTCTAGGCGCTTTGGTCTCTGGCTTTCATGCTAGAGGCGTTCATCAAATGTCTGGTGGTCCTTGATTATCTGATTATATTTAAATGTGAGGTACCAAAAAACTGCTCGGATATTGTTTGTGCCATCTATGGGGGGCTTTTACAGCATGAACAGATGGTAAGACTTTTTTTGGGGGGGGTGTCCGTTTGACAGTATTTGTTGGTCTTTTCTGCGGGGCTCCTCAGCTTTGCCAGAGATGACTTCTGCCCTTGCATCTACTGGGCAGCCTTCCATTGATTCCTATTTGCAGTAAACAGTTCCTCCTTTTGTGCTTGTCTTCCTAGAGTCTGGACCCTCTCCTCTCCAAAGAATTTACCTTAGGTGGGTGGGGGGGTAGGGAGAGGAGGAAGTATGAGGTGGGGGGGTGGTACCCAGTTTTATGACTTTGTGCAGTGGACGAGGAGAGCCTCATATTAAGTTCTCTTTGCAGATGGTAAAGATGATACTGGGATCCTGGGACACCTGGCTGGCTCAGTCCATAGAGCATGTTACTCTTGATCTTGGGGTCTTGGATTTGAGCCCCTTTTTATTACTTAAGGAAATTTTAAAAATGACAGCTTATTTAAGTCTTCTATAAATAAGATTAAAAAATAGAAAAAAAATAAAGACTTTCAAAATTCACACAAGAACTTCATTCCCTGCTAACCTCTTAAAAACACCTAACTTTATTCCCCTTTTCTTGGTTCTTTTTAAATGGAAAAAAAGAAGTTCAACCTACTTGACAATTATTCTCATGCCTCTATAAACTCAGATTATCTGAAATTTTAGTTTCCTAGATCTGGCATATATTCCCTAGTATTTCTCTCGTTTAAAATGAATTTCCCTTTTCCTGCCACTCACGTAAACCATTGATTATCTGAAATCACTGAGTATCCTCCATTCAGTTGGGTAATTGAAGCTGGAGCTATTTAAGTACATAATGAAGCCCTGAGCTTCATCTTAACTCCGCACTCAAAGGGGCTCTTATGCAAAATGCATTTTTTGCTGATTATATTCCTCTGTTGGCAAGAACTTTGCTTATTCCCTTCACTGAACTTTGTACAGTATTTATAACATCTCCAGAGGGCAAAGGAAGCATCACGAAATTCAGTTTTGCTACCTGTCTGCTGCTGTTTGTTTAATGGAGGCAGATGGGTGTGGGGGAAATCACAACCGTGGTGATAGGAGTGGGGGTGAGGGGGTGTCTCTCCTTCCTGCCCTTTGACCCCTGGATTCTGACAGAGGGCCCTTGAGTGGACCTTATGTCCCTAATCAAACTTGCCTGCTTCAAGAAGGCAGTGCAAAGGTAGCAGCTTTGAAAAGCTTTTTCTAGCATGTCAGATTTTAAGTCCTGGGAAACAGTCTATCAAGTTAGTGGTCTGCCGTGACCAGCTCTGCAGACTGCCAGGAACTGTTAACAGAGTTTTTCTGCTTTACTCGATGTGGACATCAGTCAGGGTGGGCTTAGCCCACCCTCTCCTGGACACATAGCTCTGGGTGTGCCCCTGGGAATGGACCGGCCCTTTCACAAAGCTGGTTTAGGGAACTGTGCTTCTTAGAAATAGACTCTGCTGTGTTGTTGAGACGGGACAGCAGGAGCAGAAGTTTTCTCTAATGGAACTGCCTTCAGCCACCGACAGTTCCGGAGAAGCTTGGAGGCTCGAGGCATACTTAATGGTTAAAATTCCTGATGGATACATTTTCCTAAAGCTGTAGGCAGACTTGTCTCTCTCTCTTTCTCTAGGCTGTGGGGCTTGGTGCTTTTGTGTATTTGTTTTTTGAAGATTTTATTTATTTATTTGGCACAGAGAGAGAGAGAGAGAGAGAGAGAGAGTGCAAGTGTGCACAAGCAGGGGCAGTGGCAGGCAGAGGGAGAGGGAGAAGTAGGCTCCCCACAGAGCAGGGGGAGTCTGATTTGGGACTTGATCCCAGGACTCCGGGATCATGACCTGAGCTGAAGGCAGATGCTTAATCAACTGAGCCACCCAGGTGCCCTTGTGTATTTCTCAAAGTCTTAATTGCGGTCAAGTACACATGATATAGCTTCTTAACTGTCTATAAGTGCGCTGACATTTGGTGGCGTTAAGTACGTTCACATTGGGGTGTGTCCATCACTGCCGTCCATCTGCAGACTCCTCTCATCTTGCAGACCTGAAACTTGGAACACGAGTTCCCGCTCCCCTCCTCCCCAAACCCCTGGCAACGACCATCTTTCTTTCTTTAAATAAATTTCAGGATAGCTGCTCTGCCAAATTTAAATATAGATCTTTCAAAGTCTCCTTCGCTTCTCGGCTAGTATCGGTCTTTCTTTCCACTTCTTTTTTTTTTTTTTAAGTAATCTCTGCACCCAGCCTGGGGCTCAAACTTAGAACCCCGAGATTGAGAATCGCGTGTGCTCCATTGATCGAGCCAGCCAGGTGCTTCCACTTCCTAACGGGGATGCAGACATAAACTCTCTGGCATCAGAATAGGGGGTGTGTTGCCCTTGGCTGAGTTTGGCAGAGACCCTCAAAGGTGGAGGGAAGAAGGGGTCCTGCTTTCATTAAAGAGAGGAAAAGGCTGTTGTTGTATAGAACCTATCAGATTATGGCTCTCCTTGTGGTTAAAAGTGTGTTACATAGACTCTTCGAGAAGCATTGAAGTGGGATTTTCACTAGTATCAGTCAGGATGGTTAGATTATTCTGTAGGAAGGTGCAGCCCTTTTCATTCTGCCACGTGTCTGACAGATACTGGTCTGAGGCCGTATTTGTCCCGGACCCTCTGGAACCCAGGCTGACAGAAGGTTCATCCTGACACATGGCTTCCATGACTGTAAGCAGAGGGACCAGAATGGGAGTGAATCAGGCTTGTGTTTAGTGATGACACATGTCCCTTCTCCTCAGATTCATTGGCCAAAGCCATGACTTGGCCACACTGAACTTGAAAGGGAGCAGGAAGGTTCCATCCTCCTGTGTGCCCAAGGAGAGCTCAAAATGTTCCAATTGCAAAACTAATGACACCACAGGGGGCTGGGTTCAGAGGAATCGATGAGAAGTAGGGGTTCAGGAGCAGCGTGGCATGTAACAAAATGATTTTCAGCACGGGATTGGTCAAGATCAAGGTTTGTAATAATAAATTCCTGTGTTATACCCAACTTTTTCTGGGCTTTGGTTTCCCCATCTGTAAAGTGCACCTGGGCCCCTTCTAGGGGAATATATTTTAAGTAATATATTTAAAAGATTTAATATATTTAATAGATTTAAAAATTTTAAATCTCTAACTTAAATTAGCAGAGCCTGTATTAGGCGTTTGGAGATCTTAACCATTAATTCTTCAGATCTGCTATCAGGCATGTAGGTTTCCTTTTCTTGCTCCATGGGGTAAGGCGGGAGGGGCCTGGGGGTGGGGGTTTCTCACGGAGGTAGGAGGTGGCTGAGGAGCCTCTGGGGGAGACAGATGCCCCCCTCACAGCAAGCATCGTTGATGTGCCAGGTGTTTCTACAGCAGACGATCGGAGCCTCTCCTCATGGCACGTGCTGCCTCCCCATAGATTCTGTCTGAGACGCTCCCAGCGGTGTCCTTTTGAATAGGTGAAAATGCCAGCTCCCCTAAAGTCTGAGCGCTCCCTGCATCCCCTGAGCTGCACACATGAAGGAAAACGCATGCTTCGGCTCAAGGAGGCAGCTGCTTATCCGATGACCGGGGCCCCGTTGAGAGGATCAGGCTGCTTGGAGCTTCCCTTGCAGTCTTCTAGGGACAACTTTTAAAGGAAAAATGAAACCTGAAATCTATTATTTTTAGGATAGTCACAGAAAAATTCTGTGTAAATTTAGGGTACTGAATTTTAGAATTTTTTTTTTTTTTGTAAACTTGCTATTAAAGTATAATTTCTACATAGGAAAGTACACATTTTGATGGCATTTCAAAAGCTCATACCCCCATGTCGTACGCATGTGTAACCAGCACCCAGACCAGGGAGCTGAACATGGCCAGTGCCCCAGACACCCGCTTCATGGTTCCTTCCAGCTGCTTCTCCCTCCCCAACTCCCACCAAAGCTCTCCTCTTCTGACTTGTAGCAGTACATCTGGTTTTGTCTGTGTTTGTGCTTTAGACCACGAGAATCGTAGTCTCTATTCTTGTATGTCTGGCAGCTTGTCCTCAGCGTTACGTGCGTGAGGTGTATTCACGTTGTGGTCTTAAGTTCTCCGTGCTGTAGCGTACTTCATCGTGTGATCATACCTCACGTTACGTATCCATTCTGCCGTGGGCGGGTGTTCGGGTGGTTTCCAGTTTGGCCCATTGCAGATGATGCTGCTGTAAACATTTTGGTATAGATGTTCTGGTGAGCGTGTGGATGCATTTTCGTTGAGTGTATACCTGGGATTGTATTTTTGGGGTCACAAGGCATGCACGTACTTAGCTTCTTTTAGGTAATGTCCTGCAGCTTTCCAGAGCGCTTACGCCGGTGGTATATTTCCATCCAGCAGCAGCCGGCAGAGCCTGGGAATCCTAATTGCACCATATCTTCACCTGCACTTGGTATTTTCTTCCTGGAAGCTTTTTTTTTTTTTTTTTTTTTTTTTAAAGATTTCACTCATTTGAGAGAGAGAGAGCACGTGCATAGAGGCAGAGTGAGAGAGAGAAGCAGACTTCATGCTGAGCAGAGAGCCTGATGCGGGGTTCAATCCCAGGACCCTCAGATCATGACCTGAGCCAAAGGCAGATGCTTAACTAACTGAGCCACCCAGGCACCCCCCCCCCTTTTTTAAGATTTTATGTATTTGAGAGAGAGAGAGAGAGAGAGAATGAGCACGGGAGGGACAAAGGGAGAGGGAAAAGCAGCCTCCCTGATGAGCAGGGATCCTGACACGGGCCTCCATCCCAAGGTTCTAGGATCATGACCTGAGCCAAAGGCAGAAGCTCAACCGACCGAACCACCCAGGTGCCCCCTCAAAGCTTTTCTTTTAGAAAAGAATCCTTACTAGGTTGTTTTTCCATCTGAGCTAACTTCGCCCTCCCTCCTTCCTTAGCTCCCTCCCTGGACAGATAGATAGTTAGTTAGTTAGATAGATGAAAAATAACTCTACTTGGTAACATACCCACTAATGCCGAGGCACTGAGAGACTCCAAGGGTCAAACCCTGTGCTCTGTACCAGGCAGGAACAAGCCTGGTGCATTTATCACGTATGGGAGGACCTAAAACTGTATTTTTCTGGAGTTACTTGAAAGTAATATATAAAGATAAAATGTAAGATAGTGACTTTCCAAGAGGAGATACACCTTAACAGTTTGAAGCAACATTAAGCATTTAAAGGTGAATGTCCCATACAGACCCGCAGGTCCCTACAAGTATTTACCTCGAATTTCCGCTGTCACTACCTCCTCTTCTCCCCCTCAGTTTCCACAAAGTGATCCCACTTGCTTCGATCTGCCGCTCCTCTGAGAACGTCCAGCTCCCTGACGTCTTCATCAGGCGCAGGCATATACTTCTCTCCAAAAGTCACAACTGCTGGGTTGTTGAGGTTTGCCCGACAGGTGGTGGCTCGGTTGGCTGTGCCATGTTGCAGTTCCCTCTGTGGGACACCGCACTGAGGGGATTCAGAAATCACGTGGACACCTGGGTGGTGTTTGGTTGCTGGGGTGCAGAGTACCAGGCAGTGGGGGCCCGTGACTAGAATTTTGTTCACCAGCCATCCCTCCAGTAAGTTTGGAGACTAAGAAGATGCATCAGGGAGGGAGGGGGAAAATCAGTGTCCTGTGCGTGAAAATGATGTTGGCTGTTACTTTAGTACTCAAGTGGCCGAATAGACCTTTTTCTTCAGTGAGCTAAATTCCGAGTGTTTATTAAACCTCTCCGGGCTTCAGGGGGTACCTGGAAAATTCTAGCCTGTCCTCACTTAGAAATATCCGTTGACTGAGTTCCTGAAGTATTTGTAATGGTGGTTTCGTGCAAATGAGCTGTCTCCCCCAGACTGTTCTCTGACTTTCACCTTTCAGAGCCCCTTGAGTCGCTTTGAGTTGCTTGTCTGTTGCTGGGGGATGGCCATGTTAAAGGAGAACGGAATGGGAAAAGCTGTTCCTCGCTGCTGGGTGGCTCCACTTCCTAGAAAACTCCCATGTGTCCCCGAACATAACGCTGCTTCTGGCTGCCTTGAGCTCCTTCCGCAACCCTAACTGTGTCATTGCTGCTTGACTCTGGCACGGGGCCTGTGGATTTGGGTCACGGCAGCTCACCGGGGGCAGGGCTGGTGTGTTCCCTGGCCAGTGATGTTCCTTGGCCTCATTCTCGACCTTGGAACTGACCAGCCCTCTCTGAAAACTGACCTTTGCTTCAGAACAACCCTCTTTGCTAGAAACTAAGCTCTCCATAGTGTCTTTTTTTTTTTTTAAAGATTTTATTTATTTATTTGACAGAGAGAGATCACAAGTAGACAGAGAGGCAGACAGAGAGAGAGAAGGAAGCAGGCTCCCTGCTGAGCAGAGAGCCCGATGCGGGGCTCGATCCCAGGACGCTGGGAATCATGACCTGAGCCGAAAGTAGAGGCTTTAACCCACTGAGCCACCCAGGTGCCCCTCCATAGTGTCTTAAATTTGGACTGCTGTTCACATAAATGGACAAGTAAATAAATAAATAAATGGGTGGCTTGTGAGCGATAGATTTTATTTCTCACCTTCCGGAGGCTGGAAGTCCCAGATCAGGGTGGGAGCATGATTGAGTTCTGGGCAGACCTGCCTCCTGATTCAGAGACTGCGTCTTCTTGCGTGTCCTCCCTTGGCAGAAGGGGACTAGTTAGCTCCCTGGCCGCTTTTTATAGGAGCGCTAATCTGCTACAGGAAGGCTCCACCCGCATGACCTAAGCACTTGCCAAAGGCCTCACCCCCTCCTACCATCACACAGTGGGGTTAGGATTCCAGCATTTGAATTTGGGGGAGACAAATTCATTCCGTCACAACAAATGAGTTCTGAGCAGACACAGAGACTCCTATCCCACGCAGCTCTTGGAGGCCGGGGGTGGGTGTGGTGTCTGACCCAAGACCACCTTGTTTCAGTGTCTCTGCAAGGGGAGGTCGGGATGGTGAGCCTGACCCAGGACATATGCAGACCTGTCACCCTGACTCCCGAGGCCGTGGCTTTTCTAGAAATGCGCTGGTTCCCTGCTGATAACCTAAGAGGCGGCTGTTTCTTCTCGGCCCCCACCTCCCCACCCAACCCCCCCTACAGACCACCAGCCAGACGGAGCTGGAGAACTGGATCACCGCCATCCACTCCGCCTGCGCAGCGGCCGTCGCGAGGCACCACCACAAGGAAGACACGCTCCGGCTTCTCAAGTCTGAAATCAAAAAACTGGAACAGAAGATTGATATGGATGAAAAGATGAAGAAAATGGGCGAGATGCAGCTGTCTTCAGTCACTGATTCAAAGAAGAAGAAAACTATATTGGACCAGGTACTCGTTCTTCTGCATTGGGACTTGGGTGGGGGAGTGGTAGGTCTCCCAAGTTCTTGGGCTCCTTGGAATGACAGGATCATCGGTGATTTCGTTGTCAGCCTGTCATCCGGGTGGCTGAATTCTTTACTGTGACAGTCACTGTCCCTCACCCACCGTTCTCAGCTGATTGTTGAGCGGGAGGGAGCAATATTACATGGAAAGAATCTAATAGAGGAGGCTTCTCACTCCCACTGGTGCCACGCTCCTTCTAGGGCATTTGTGAAATTGCTGAGTCTGCAGTTTGCCCCCCTCCGCCGCTCAGGTTGATGAGGGGCTCGGCTGTGGTGGGACACACTCCCGATTCCTCAATTTAGAAAAGGTAGAGTGTCTTTTAAAAAAATGTGTTGCAGTGTTGGAGCAGAAGTATAAAGAAAGACTGAGCAAGGTGACAGAGAGAGGACACGTTTGCCTTCTACTCAGTTGTTTCCACGCCTGTGATAGCCATCTAGTCATGCTTTGAAGCTTTGTCTTAATGTTTAGGAAATAATTATGTGGGTAAGTGAATTTAAATCACTGAGCGGTTGATGGCATGGTCCAGCCTGTGGTGTCCCACGGGTCTCGCCCTCTGTTACCTGACACGGTATTTATTGTCATTGACACGAAAGTCACATGGCATACAATGACCCATTTCAAAGTGTCCAATTCTGTGGCATTTCGTTCATTCACAGTATTGAGCCCCCACAACCTCTGTCTTGTTGCCAGACATTGTCATTCACCCCAGAAGGAAGCCCCATTCTTGTGAAATTGCTCCCCCCTGCTCCCGGCGGTCTGCCTCAATGGATTCACCCATTTTGGATATTTGGTGGAAGCGGAATTACATAACATGTGACCTTTTGTGTGTGAATTCTTGCTGTTTGTGTCATGTTTTGGGCTTGATCCACATTGTAGTGGATCTTTGTACATACCACGGTTTATCCGTTTGTCCACGGGTGGACATTTGGACTCATTCCATTTTCTGGCTATTGTGAATAGTGCTGTGGACATGTACGTACGCTAACACTATATTTCACATCAAAGTAAAAAGTCCATGTCCACCATTAGTCGTTATCCAGATCATGGCTAACATCACTGAGCCCTCGCTGTGCACCAGACCTTGTACTGAGTCTCATTCTTGCATGATCTCCTTTAAATATCACTTCCGTCTTAGGAAGTAGGTATTACTTTGGCATTTTGAAAAACAAGGACACACACACACACACAAAAGAAAGAAAGAAAAGAAAAACGAGGACGCATATCTTGGATATACCCTGTGGTCGGAATTCTATTCCAGAGCCTCAGTCTTCACCTTCTAGTGTTTTCTGCTTCCCACCCTGTACTGTCTGCCGTGCCCTCTTCCCAACAGCTCCTGGTCTCTTTGCCTGTGATCTTTAATTCGCCTCACTTTTCCTAGAATTTTCGAGTGGTAGAAATCCTACATTTGGGTTTGTGGCCCAAAGCTTGGAGCTGATGGGCTAGAGTGGCCCACAAATGTGACATCTGTAATGGGAGGACACAGAACAACTAACATATACTTTCCGTTTACCAAACTGATATATGACTGTAGATCTTTGTGGGGGGAAAAAACACTAAGTTATGAAAACAGTAAGACTTGAGCTGCTTTTCCCTAGGAAACGTAGGGTACCTGTTGTTTACCCCTTACAAGTGTGATCAGTACCTTGAGAACATAGAGATCTGTACCGTTTGTGGAGGATAAAGTTGTTAACGTTTGTTTTCCCTTTTACTCACCTTTTCACCACTGTAGATCTTTGTTTGGGAGCAAAACCTTGAACAGTTCCAAATGGACCTATTTCGTTACCGCTGTTACTTAGCTAGCCTCCAAGGTGGGGAGCTGCCAAACCCCAAAAGGCTTCTTGCTTTTGCAAGCCGACCAACAAAAGTGGCGATGGGCCGTCTTGGGATCTTTTCTGTATCATCCTTTCATGCCCTGGTGAGTAGAAGCTGAGGTGTGTTTAAGAAATATTTATCTTGACTGTTAATCCTGAGCAGGACTCGACAAGAGTGTCGGCTGTGTTTTTCTAGTTTACTGCTATGTGTGGATGTCTGACGTGTCCCCTCCCTCTTTGGTGGGTACAGATCTTCGTTTGAATCTGTTCTGAAATTTATTACTTAACGCCTGTCTTGTTGGGCCCTAAATTACTGTGCAAAGAAGACATGAAAGTTATTATCTTAAGAGATTTCTGCGTGTAGTGTTTGTTGATAAGTTGTGTCATCTTTAGGCAGTGTCCTGGTTTTTATCCAAATACAGATTTTTTGATATTAACCTCGTGGAAATGTTAAGTGGAGAGCTCTCTCCTGCATAAATGCATTAGACACACATGCACAAAATCATATAAACCATATAGTAAACATAGATCTCTTTGGAGATCATCCTTCTCACTCTAATTTTAAATATTGTAATTTTGGAAATCAGTTCTGGACAGTCATGACTAGCCAATGCGTTCGAGGAAGGTAAAGATCTTCTGTGATTTTCCAGCCCGACCGACATAACGTATTTGCTCCGGAAGGAGAGTGTTCCCCTGACCTCCAGAGTGGCAGATTGCCTTGTCGTGTTGTGTGTTTGCAGTCTGTAATTTTATGTGCTTGCTAAATTGCGAACAGCTTTATGTACTTTTGGCTCCTTTCTTCTCAAAAATTGCTGTGCGACTAACACGGTTTCAGCCCATCCAGCTCAACACCCACTTAACATGTACTGCACCTTTAGCACATTTGCTGCGGAATTAAATGTTAAGGCTCAGGTTCCAGAAGCAGCTTTGGAAGACCTTGGCTGTGCTGCTCTTGGCTTGCCGTGTCAGCTGTACCCTTCAATTGAGTTCAGAGCTGTAATTCAGTCAGAGGCGTTTGTATTCTTTATAAATAGATTAGCGTCATCATTCAGATAATTAGGGGTAGATTTACATTTTTAAAGAAGTCTTAAACCAATTTCTGGACTTATTAAAACTGGCATCCTGATTTGTTCTGCTAATTACAGCTCAGCCCTTAGTCTCTCTTGGTCTCCCTGGCTACAACCTCTCCATATAGTTATTAAGTCCTTTTTTCTTTTCTTTTTTTTTTCTTTTTCTTGCTTTCTTTTTTTTTTTTTTTTTGGTAGGGATGGGTCAACATGCTGTGATGTCTAATCTTGCAAATGGTTTTTAGTTTGAGGCTCTAGGGCTGTTTCTCTGAGACCTGGACGTCAATTTTAACTTGACCAAATCTCAGTTTGCCTATTGTGCAAAAAACAAAACAAAACAAACAAACAAAAACCCCAAATTGGGATAAAAATTCTTGTTGGCTGCATTGCAAGAATGTCAAGGTGGCTTTTGTGTTACGGGAGCTCATGACATCCATGGTGCAGGTCCCGTATTAATTCTAAACCCCAAGCATCCGAATGGCCTTTTTCCTTTTCCTGGGCTTGATTAGGTTTCTTAGAAGAAATAATTCTGCGATCTACCTAAAACTTCTTTGCCTTACTTTCTTCAAAGCCATCAGAGCTGACTTCTCTGAAACAAGGAAGTAAATCACTGTATTGTTACCCTTCTGTAGTTTATCTGCCGACTGTCTAATTTCCTCTGCCTCACTACCTGTGATTTGTGTATCTTTTTCTTTTGATGGGCAGGCTGTGACTGTCTGGCCAGTTCAAGATGGGAGAGTTAGTAACTTAGGCTTTTTGGTCAGTGATTTTATTTTATTTATTTATTTTTTAAATAAAAGTAGAGAGAGGCAGAGAAAGAGAGCTAGTGCACAAGTTGGGGGGAGAAGCAGGCTCTCCGCTGAGCAGGGAGCCCGATGTGAGACTCTTATCCCAGGACTTTGGGATGGTGACCTGAGCCGAAGGCAGACGCTTAACCAACTGAGCCATTCAGGCATCCCTGATCAGTGATTTTAAAGAATATATATATATATATATATATATATATATAAGAGACCTTATTTATTTATTTGACAGAGAGAGACACAGCGAGAGAGGGAACACAAGCAGAGGAAGTGGGAGAGGGAGAAGCAGGCTTCCTGCCATGGAGCAAGGAGCCCTATGCGGGACTCGATCCCAGGACCCTAGGATCATGACCTGAGCCGAAGGCAGACGCTTAACCATCTGAGCCAGCCAGGTGCCCCCAAAGGAGGATATTTAATTCCTTATGTGCAGCTTTCTCTTCCTTTGGTGTTTCCTCCCCGCTCCTCCACAGCTGCATCTGCAGTGTGGATCTGGGTGCCCATCTGTCTAGGTGCCCCTGCAAACTTCTCTTTTCCATGAGGGGTTTCGCTTCAGACAGAACCAGTTAGGCAAGGCTGTCAGGTATCTGTTCCTGTTTGCTGCTCCCGTTCCTGTAGGAGATCCCGGGTAGGGAATTTTACAGTCTGATTTATTGGAGACTTATTTTTTTCCTCCTCTCCTTGTCATTTGACCCCAGGGAATTTTTTTTCCTTGGGATTGAAACAGGCTTCAATTTAGCTTTTGTCCAGACTTTTTTTTTTTTTTTTCTTCTTCTTCTTTTAAGGTGGGGGGTGCGTGGGAGGAAGAAGTGTGAGGGCAGCCGGGCAGGGGGGCAGGGGGGGGGGACGGCGAGGAGATTTGGGCTACAATTTAAGTCCCATTCACCAGGAGGGCTTCCCATAATGCTCAGTGATTTGCAGTAATTAACTGAAGGGTCCCCACTGTACTCTTTGAAAGAAGGTTATCATTGTTCTTGTTTGCACAGATGAGCAGAATGATAGAGTAATCAGGTTCCGGCCACAAAGGGAGGCATTGTCTGGGCAAAGATCATTGAGAAACTCTTGAGCTCTCGTCTGCTAGTTCTTTTGCTAGCTCCCCCTACTCACCCCCAAATCCCTGAGCTTGTTTTGGGTCATTATTGTGTTGGGGGTTGTACTTAGTTCAGCAGTTTCTAGGGCCCCTGTCCCCTCGGGGAAGCACCCATTGGTTAAACAGACTAAACCAACTGGTCAACCGGTAACGGAGAATATTTATGATTGTAGGAGTTTCTCTTCTGGGGGCGCCTGGGTGGCTCAGTCAGTTAAGCGGCTGCCTTCAGCTCAGGTCATGATCCCAGGGTCCTGGGATCGAGGCTCATATCGGGCTCCCTGCTCAGCAGAGAGCCTGCTTCTCCCTCTCCCTCTGCTGCTACTCGTCCGGCTTGTGCGCTCTGTCAAATGAATAAAATCTTTTTTTTTTTTTTTTTTTTTTTTTTTTAAGAAGTTTCTCTTCTGGGCTCAGTTCTTCCAGAATTATAAACTAAAGAGTTACTGTTGGAACCATGTTATGCAGGATCTCTGGTTTTGCTTTGTGACATTGGTTTATTTTCTCCATTCAGTCAACAAGTACATGGGAGGCCTGGCATATGTCACTTATTTTTCTGATCAGGTTTCTAGCAGCAGACAACCCAAAGTTCTTTTCCTATTGGAGATTATATTCTTGTGGGGGGAGATGCAGAAGAAAGAAGCAATTAAATAGACATGGTAGATCCAGTATTGGTGTGTGCCCTAAGGAAGTAATCAAGGTAATAATACAGGTACATATGAATATAAAATCAGGGTAATACACCGGCCCTATATTTACATACGGCTGCCTGTATGTGTGTGTGCATATATCTATAGGTGAATTTATCTTTTTTCTTTTTTTTAAGATTTTATTTATTTATTTGACTGCGAGAGAGAGATCACAAGTAGGCAGAGAGGCATGCAGAGAGAGAGGGGGAAGCAGTCTCCCTGCTGAGCAGAGAGCCCAATGCAGACCTCGATCCCAGGACCCTGAGACCATGACCTGAGCTGAACGCAGAGGCTTAACCCACTGAGCCACTCAGGCGCCCGTAGGTGAATTTATCTGTTAATAAGGAGGTAGATAAATATGAGGCCAAATGGGCGCTTTTTCCCCTCCAGGATTTTTAACTTTAATACCATTTATTTAGTGGTTCTTGGCCTCATTTTGTGATGATAAGCTTAACTGATCACTGAAATAGTCACACGAGCATGGATGTTTGTGAGCACACTATAAGCTTATTCTTTTTACAACTTGTGTTTACCTTTAAGAAAGTGAGGAGAATAGAGAAAATGTTTATCTGTTTTAAAGTAGACGTGTGCCTTTTGGTTTGTGATTTTTTTTTTTTTTTTTTTTTTTTTTTTTTTTTTTTTTTTTTTTTTTTTTTTTTTTTTTGGTCCCCCTCAGCACCTTGAGCATAATAATCCTAGATTAGAGCTGTTTCTGTAATGTGGTGTTGGATGTGGGATTTTTATCTGCCCAGATCTGAGTTTTCTTCTTTGCCAAGCTGGGAAAACACAAGATCTCATCTTCCTATTTTCACTTGGGACCAACACCTTCCCCGATACCCATGCAGAGAAGCTGTTTGGGTTCCTGTTTGTAATGTCTTTGCCAGCCCGCTCATGGAGCTTCTAGGGGACTTAAAAGCCCAAAGAGGTGTGCCTTCTAACCACCGTGCTTGATGGCTGGGGGGCCCCGAAGTTACCCAACGGTGTTTCATCCCCTAGACTGCTTCCAGTTGGCAGTCATCACCCTGGGAGTGGCCCGTGTGGGAATCTATGACAAGGAGGTTCCAAGACTCATCTCCAGTAACAAAGAATGGGTGGGGAGGTTTCATTTCAAGTCTGACTTGCTGTATCTCCTGGCACTCCCTTATATGAAAGGAAAGCCTGTGGGTGGCCTAAGTGAGACCTCACTTAAGCTCCTGGGACTTCGCTTATAACCCATAGGATACACTTCAAGCTTGAGCTTGTGCTTGGGAAGAACTCTGGAGTCCTCACTGAGATGCGGCGTCTCCTTGAGCCATTGTCCCAGAGGCAGATTTAAACTTGGTGGTGGGGGGGGAGGGGGTCGGATGCCCTCGGAAATATTTATCTGGGCTGCTGGCATCTGGCAAATATCTCAACAGAGTTTAGCTTCCCTTTATTTGTTTATTTTTTTTAAAACAAAACAGAATTTTTATTCCCCCTTTACCTAAACATAGGACACGTAAGGCCAGTAAGGGGGCTTTCCCACTTTCACGGACCCAGGTCCCTTCCATCCGATTGTCCTGTCGTCCTTGAAAAGGGTTCTGTCTGAATGTCCTAGACTAACTAGTTCGCATATGGACCTTCCTTTGTTGAGGAGGGAAGTGAAGGAGAAGGGGAAAGTTGCCCTCTTCTTGAGGATGATTCCTGCATCTTGGTATGGCCCTTCTGCTTATCTCCCATTGTCCAGGACTTTGCCACAAGTACATGTCCTGCTATAAAGGAAAAGAAGTCAACTCTGGGTAGCCATGTGCTCAGCTACCTGGGGACTTTCTCTAGCTGAGGCAGAGGGAGAAGGATACTGGGGGACCGCTGTCACTTCCCTAAGAAGGGAATTATGGAATTCTTGAGAAAATCAGTGAAAGAGTGGGTTAAGTTTAGATTTTTCACATGGAATCACAAGAGCCAGTGCATACTGTTTGCACTGTTTTTCCCGACACTCAGGCACTGTTTTTCCAGAACGTAGAAACAGCTCTGTGGCATTCGGGGAGAATCTTAGTTAGCTTAACTTACTGCTCAAGGTTGATCCTGTGACCAGAAGGGCACCTACTTCTTGGAAACAGAACCCATACATTCTGTTACTGTCTGTTTTCCTGTGATTTCAGACCGTTTGCCAGCCTTTCAGTTCTATCTTAAATCCACGAAGGGCCTTCAAAGTCCTCATGTATAGGGGTCAGAGATGAAATGCTTTGGTGATGGGGTCAGTGTTAGCTTTTTAAAAAAAATTTCTATGAATTTGAAGATCTCATTGGCTTTATTAAGTAATTCATGAATCGGGCAGCGTCCCATCCAGCACGCAGAATGATGCTCCCTCGAGGTGTGGCGTAGTGGGGACCCCTTGGAGCCGGGGAGCACTCCTGACACCTCTCTCTTATTGATGTCGTTCCTCACTGTTTTCAGGTGGCAGCTCGCACTGGTGAAGCTGGAGTGAGACGTCGTACTCAGGCCATGTCCAGATCTGCCAGCAAGCGGAGGAGCAGGTTTTCTTCCCTTTGGGGTCTGGACACTACCTCCAAAAAGAAGCAGGGACGCCCCAGCATCAATCAGGTAGGAAGCAGGGCCAGGTCGCTTCCCCGGCCAGCTCCCACTGGGCCTTGTGAGGGTGTGTGTGCGCCTTTATTGATCCTGGCTGGTCCTTCACATCGGCTGGTTGACACAAAGATGTTGCTTGCACTAGACTTTTAATAGATAATGCGTACGCCTGACTTTGAACTCTGCTCTTAGTCTATCACCAGGCTCCTGTGTCCCCACCTGCACCCTTTCCGAACGCTGGTTAATTATAGACCTCCTGAAAGTGCACAATTCATCCTGAGTCTTCAGAAAAAAACAAGGCTTGTTGATGAAGCCAAGTGGGCACCTGAGCACAGAGTTTTTTAGTCTGCCTCTGGCACGGGATCAAAGGCAGCCGCTGGGGAAATTGGACTGTTTCTTTGCCCTTGGCTTTTTTGGGGTTGACATTAAATGGGCAGCTCCTTTGCCTTTCGCCCAGATGCTGGGGCTCAAAGGGGACCTCGGTACATGGTGAACGGCACCACCAAGAAGAGTGGTGGGGGGGTCAGGCCTCCGACAGATGCTGTCCCTTGTCCCTTATACCCCTTCTCGCCCAGACCGCCGTCCTACTAGAGTCACTTCTAGGAACCTTGCCCCATTGTCATTGTCATCCTCCTCCTTTGGTTTTGTGAAACGAGTGGCTCCAGGACCACTCATTTGGGTTTTGGGGACTGAAGGAACACGGTTGTTGGTCTAGGCGAAGGAGAATGTTGGATTCGTGGATGATGGTGGCTGGGAAGGGAGGCAGTGAGCATTTTTGGAGGGCGCAGTTGGATTGCCTATTCACTCTGTGCCCTCATGCAAAGTGAGAAGCCAGCCGACCACCTTCATAAAAAGATCCCTCATTATTCGTTCTGATAATCCCAGCCTTCAGCTGGTTTAAGAACTGAAGTTTAAAAGAGACGTCAATCCTGAAAACCGATGTCCTGCGTTCTTCACTGACCACCACGCTCACCGTTTAAGTGCGGGTTATCTGTATCCTTGATGGAATTTGCAGGAAACCAGAGTCGCAAATGATAAGGTAGCTGGGACCCCCTACGGTCTGTTCTGTGGTCTCTGGGGAAGGCAGGATATCGAGTTTACTACTAGGGAGTTCACTTCTGTGTAAATCTGAAGAAAAAACAGGGGCGCCTGGGTGGCTCAGTGGGTTAAGCTGCTGCCTTCGGCTCGGGTCATGATCTCAGGGTCCTGGGTTCGAGTCCCGCATTGGGCTCTCTGCTCGGCAAGAAGCCTGCTTCCCTCTCTCTCTCTCTCTGCCTGCCTCTCTGTCTACTTGTGATCTCTCTCTGTCAAATAAATAAATAAAATCTTAGAAAAAAAAAATCTGAAGAAAAAACAGTTTAGGGGAGAGTCATTCTTTCTTTTTTTTTTTTTAAGATTTTATTTATTTATTTGAGCAAGAAAGAGCAGGGGGAGGGGCAAAGGGAGAGGCAGACTCCCTGTTGAGCAGGGAGCCCAAAGTGGGGCTCAACCCCAGGATCCTGGTCCTGAGACGAAGGCAGATGCTTAACCCACTGAGCCACCCAGGTGCTGCGGAAAGTCATTATTTCCTCCATCCAAAATCACACAAGAGACTTGGTGGCTCTTGCCTAAACTCACCAACGGGGGACTTTCACAGTCAAGACTCCCGCCTCCTTCAGGGAGGTGGTGAGGTGTTGTGTGTGAATCCCGTGAGGGCCGAGGGCTCAGACCACCACTAAAATATATGCCAGGGCTTTGCGGTTGGCAGCTTGGCTTGACCTTCTTTTCTATCAAAAGCCTTGCTTCATCTGCTTCTAATGTGTGGGCGCCCAGTTGTGTTACATTCCCATCACTGCCGAAGTAGATGACTCGCGTTAACCCAGTCCAAGAGGATGTTTTAACGTATTTCAAAAATCAAAGGGTGATGCCACGTCTTCCAAGCAATTCTTGTTGCTTTTTCTTAAAGAGTTTACAAAAACTTCTTGCTTAGCCATAAGCACACCAACAGAAATTTACTTACTAATTCAGTACTTTGAAATTGACAAAAATTGTCTGTTTCTGTCGATCTCATTTACTTCGGGAGAAAGACTTTTTCTTAATCATCTGTACGGTCCTGATAGTATCTGATTGGTTTAGAGCCAATGTGTGTTATTTCTCCTGTCTCCATGTTTAGATTTTGATGCCTTAGCAGAATTCATTTAATTTTGAACAATAGACAAATTTCTGTTTGTTTTTTTTTTAAATTAAAAAAACAAACAAACAATCTTTTCTGTGTTGTAGAAGGTACTTAAAAGTACGTTCTCGGGTTCTACCCCACAGAGTATGACAAATTAATTATTGATAAACATTTGATCACGTCTAGGAGGGAATTGCAGAAACTCTCCAGTGTGAACAAACCTAGATCACTGCTTTAGCAAATGTATTGTCTTTAAATCTAAATGAATTATCCAGATCTAAGAGCTAACTTTCTCTTTTCTTCTTCTTCTCTTTCCCTTTTCCTTCTTCTTCTTCTCCCTCTTCTTCTCCTTCTTCTTCTTCTCCCTCTTCTTCTCCTTCTTCTTTTTCTTCTTTCTTCTTCGAGTTGTCAAAGATAATGGGAAGTGATCCAGTTAGAGGAACGTACTTTCCATGGCCTGCTACCATGGAATTGTGCTCCCTATTTACGGATCTGATAGAGGAGTAGTTGGAAGCTCTGTAATGTTTTCTAAGAGCTGTGTCCATTTTCCATCCCCCTTCCCATGCCTTGTTTGCCCTCCTGCCCATGGTCTTTTTTAAGATGATTCTTTTATACGTGCAGGTGTTCGGTGAGGGAACGGATGCTGTAAAGAAATCTTTAGAGGGAATATTTGATGACACTGTTCCAGATGGCAAGGTAAAAATAAACACGTTCCTTTTCTAAAAGTACCACAAATGTATCAACATCACACAATTCATTGGTTTCCTGGGATCCTAAAATTTAAGTGGACTCTGTTAAATACCGAAATGATCAGAGCTTCAAAGTTATGTAACAGGTCAGTAAAACTGGAAAAGCCTTTTATGTGTAAAACTTGGTAACAATGAGAACACGTTCCTGCTGCCATAACATTTTCAATACTTACCATTTGGATGTGTAATTTCCCATCTAGAATTTAAGACAAAATTTGGGTTCTGGGGAGCTGAGTATTTTATGACATTGCTGATTCCTTTTATATCCGCCCTCCATTCCCAAGAAGTGAATTCGTACTGCCCTCCCTCTCTGCCCACACATGCTGTTTTGTTCCCATTAATTTCAAAGAACTGTTCCGATAGTATATTCTTTAAACAAAAAATACTGCATTTGCCTCCTGAAAGACAAGTATTCAATTAAAGATTCACAGACTTGTTCCAATCTTGTGCTTGGATTTAAAAGGGGTTGTCAAACTGCTCTGATTGAAAGCCCATAAAGAATATTGATTTTTTTTTTTTTCCCTGGGCTAGTTTTTTCAGCCTCTAAATAAATGGACATTCCCGAGTTTTAAAAACCCTTGTAGTGATACCAGCAACCTCTTTGTTCGGGGGTTCTGATGTCGACAATGTGACCTTGGAAGGGTCCTCTGGTTCTCGGACTCTGAATCGATATGACAGAGAGTTTAGCCCTTGGTTGCCATGCAACCAAGCAGCCGCGGTCAGCAGCCTGGCGTTCTAGGTGGAGCCAAACCTCTGAAACCAGAGTGCGGTTGGGGGGGAGGGTCGGGCCACTGGAGAGGGGAGGAGAGGCGAGCTGCCACGGGCAGACCTTCTCTCACTTTTGTGCTCGGACTGCTCCTGGATTGTGTCATCATGGGTGCAGAGGCAGCCGTCCTTGGAAATACCCAGCCACAGCCCTCTCTTTGAAAGACTCTCTCTCCCTCTGATGAGACCTGGTGTAATTAAATCGCTGTACCTACATTCGATCCAAGCATAGTTTTTGATATTAATGAAGCCATTTCTGAAGTTAGGTAACTCATCTTGCATACAATTATTAGTTCACTTTTAATGTTGGGATATCCTCTCCAGGCACAGAGATCCTGGAACCCGTAAATGTTTTTCCTCTGGATTTCTGTGTCCCTTTTGTTTTTCCGTTTCTTGGAGATACTTCTTTATTCCGTTTCTTGGCTAGAACGCCTTGATCTCAAAGAGCAGTTTAGGTGCAAAACTTGGACCGATCCATTGCTAAGTGTCATTTTTTTAACACGGTGCATGGGGACAGTAAGGAGATTCCAATTTTAGTTACTGGGATTTAACCAAGTTGATTGCTTTTTTTGCCGATCCTTCCTTGGGGTTTAGTTTATCTGCACGTGCAACATCATTCAAAGCCAGAGCTGAAATTGTTTTCTTGAGTGAATTTAGCTCAGTAGCCTTTTCAGAAGTAGGTCCCCCACTCTGGGATTCGTTCTTTTTGTGAATGGAAGTTGTTACGTTACCACCTGTCAGCCTTTGTTTGGAAATCTGTTTCTTCTTGTCATTTGTTAATACCAGCCTTGTTCTTGGTAACCTGAAGATATGTATTTAGTAATTGGTGACCTGGTTTTAAACCAATAATCAAGTCTTATCAAAGCACATCTTGCCCATCAGTATTCTTTCTCCATTGCTGAAATCTAACATCATTCTTTGTTTCTTTATTTCAAAGAGATTAGACCCCTGTTTCATTGCTGTGGAGGGTTTAGCTGTCCGGCTTAGATTAACCCAACCGCTGAATGCACGCATATCCCATCCTTACAAACCGGGCGCTACCCTCCAGCCTCCAGCAGAGTGGTGGGGAGGATGGAGTGTGGCAACAGCCTAAGAAGGCCGGAAAGATCATGCCTTGAGGTTCCCTGAACCTCACCTGGGAAATGGAGCCATTTCCCTCCCAGAACTGTGCTGGAGGTCAATGCAAGCACAGAGATGATGGTCCCCGTAAATACGAGTGCTAGAGCATCATCTTTTCTTTAAGAACGTCCCTGGGGCCTCACTGTTGCCTTGGAACAGAACTCACACGTAGATATTCTTGCTGCAGGAATTCCCTGCTCTAAATTAAGGCGGGTTGGTGGAAGAAATCCTAGCAAGAACACTGAGCTGAATGGATGAGCCATTTCTCTCTTTCTTCCAAATTTCAGTGCCCACTCACTCACACACGGCCCACCCGTGGATGCCGTGGACCAGGTGTAAGAAACCATATCTAAGAAATTTTTCCTTCCTCTATTAAAGCTCTTCTCTCAGTAGCTTCTTCCTGTCTCTGAATGTCCCTTTCTTCATCCAGTGCCACCATCTCTGCTCTGGGCCATGTTCACGGGAATAATTAATCCCTGTGTACGATCTGGGGATCAAAAAGAGCAAAGCCTGACTACCGTTGCCTGGCTAACTTGATTTCTTACCGTAGAGGGAAAAAGAAATGGTGTTGCCCAGCGTCCATCAGCACAATCCCGACTGCGACATTTGGGTCCATGAATATTTCACTCCGTCCTGGTTCTGTCTGCCAAATAACCAGCCAGCCCTGACCGTCGTCCGGCCTGGGGACACTGCCCGGGACACCCTGGAGCTGATCTGCAAGGTATGAAGTTACTCGGGTCGTTTCCTTGAGAAGAGCGGAGGGGCCCGGAGGAATTTCCCACGGCGCACGTGGGAGCTGGGAGGCGTGCTGGAGAGGCAGGCATTCCCAGTATACCTCCATTTCCCCTCGGAGCAGCTTCGGAATCCTTTGTGATCATATGCATAATAAGCAGAAGCGAATTCTTTGGCTTTGGGAGGAGAGGGATTCTTTTTAAGTAGCTTCTTTCAATATGTGTATTTCATAGAATTGTAATGAGCGTATCACACGCTCATTGCAAAAATCGTAGACGATTTGGGTAAAGAACAAAGCGAGTGAAACCCACCCTTCCAGGATCTGGAAGTTATGCTGTAAACAGTCTGGCGTTTGTCTTCCCTTCTGTTTTCCACACGCACACACACGCGTGTATTTAATGGTATCGTGTTTTGTGCGCTGTGTATAACCTGGTTTTTGACAGCAGCGGACACGCCGTTGCATCTGGGGAGGGAAAAACTGAAAGAAATACGTGTGACCTCTAGAATGGGAAACTCCCTCTCCTATAAAACAGAACATTAGCCTCTTTTTGTGTGAGTATGTGACAGATGCCTGAGCTCATCCTCTCTGCTTTCACTTGAAGCTGAGAAACTTCCTAATCTTTTTCAAGGTCAACATGGTGTTATTTTTTTTCACCTCTGACGGGCAGCCAGTTGGAAGTCCCTTGAGTGAGGGAAGCAAAGAGGAAAGCAAAGAGCTTTCCTCATGGGCCCGTTTTTACTTTCACACAATTGATAGCACTCATAGTCCTATTTAGTTCTGTCAAGTCTGAGAAAGAGCTGATGCCCCCCACCCATTACACAGATGGAGAAAGTGAGGCCCAGACAGCTGTAGCTCCTGGCCCTGGCCTCACATCACAGTCAGTTTGCAAAGGAGGGATTGAATCCACATCCACCTGGATGCTCTAAGCCTCGGTGTACCCTCCGGCCCCAGATCGCTCATCAGGAAGGGTGGGATGTAAGGGTCAGAAGAATCTAGAATCGATTCTTGAGGCAGTGTGATGGTTTTCCCCAGGGCCACGAAAGGACAAGTAGAGACCCTTCTGGCATAATTTTGCCCTGGAAGACACTGGATGGAGACAGTGACCTTTTGAGGACCTCCTCACTCAACACAATGGTTTATAAATACTGCCCAGCTTTCTGTCCCATAGCAAGCACCTCAGTGCTGTGTGTAACTCTGCAATCAGCAATTTTTGAATTTGTTAAAGAAAACAAATCACTAGGGCCTTTGTAAGGGGGAAAAAATGGCTCTTTCTATGAGTGGGAGAAATGAAACAGTCTGGCTCAAATAAGCCTTATGTGCACGAAATGTAGAAGGACCATTTGTTTCAGGACAAAGCTAAAACCAGCCCCCATATAGGTGTTAAAAATAAATGATACTGTTACATGCTTTGAATCCTTCATGTACATGAATTCCAGCTTTTTGAAGATAATGGTATTTCTGTTCACATTTTTCATTTTAATTACTTAACAAAATTGGCCTATTGAGGATTTCTGCATTCTTTTATTTATAGATTAGCACGATTCTTTAGAGACCCATTAATATTCTGCAGAGCTGTGGGAGTTATTCTCAGAACTGCAGCTGAAGGTGTCAAAAGTAGGACTCTTGTGCTTTTTTTTTTTTTCCCCATAAGCCAAACTTACTTGGCATTGCTTTAGGGCCTCCTGTATCCATCAGCCTCAGACACAATTAGGGATCGGAGGGTAGGTCAGTTTTCCAGTGACCATCGATGGGTGGAAAATTGAATAGTGAGTGGGGAAAATAATGATGGGCCCAATTTGAGATACTTTTCAAGCAGTTGCCTTGATAGAAACCCAAGGAATGAGGAATAGTAGTGTCACGGCAACTAGAGACCATCTCTACAAAGATAGTTGGACCTGTCCCCCTATGAAGTGTTTATTTCTATCGCTGGAAAGGCTTTTCATGGCATCATGAGGACGGAAGGTCATCCTGCCCAATTTTCCTTGGATCCTCAGCTCTTTTTCCCAAAAGTAGAAATAAAGACAAAAAACAATATGGTGTGGGACAAGCTTAAGTGTCACGAGTTTAAAAATGGAAAACTTCTGTGTGCACTTTAAGAAATTGATGGTCTCTGGAAAAACACCCATGTAGGATAAATTATATAGTGTGCTGAGAGCCAGGTGCCTTCTAAAGCTGGCTGCTTCTCTGGAAAACACTTTATTGTCATTAGTGGAGCCGGTTTTATTCTTAAGAGGGAAAGAGATAATGGGGAAACAGTGCTACCTGTTATTAATGATCTAATTAATGGTGAGTGTTTTTTTTCTGTTGGAGGAGGGACTGAAAAAGAAAGGTGATTGTCAGAATGTCTGTCTTTTATTTCTTTATTGTCATTCTCAACGTGGGTGATGGATGCTTTTTCTGATATTTAATAATCAATCTCTTTCTTCTGTCTCTTGCATTCAGCTCATTCTCTTTCCTATTCTATCTGATCCACATCATTTCCCATCAGTTTGTCATCTGCCATCCGAGAAACAGTCAAGTTCTGGTATAGTAAATGTTTCAAGATCTACATTTCATGTACCGTTCATGTTATGGATGTTACGAAAAAGATTGTTGCTAAATATAGCAGGTAACCACGTTGGCCTCTGGGTTTTTGATATATTCTGATCAGTGCAATTACCAAAATAATTGCAAAAAAATTCATTCATCCATAGTCACTGATCTTATTCACGTTTGGCCCTGGGATAACTTTTATTTCATGCTGTCCCTATGTTGGCTTATGCCTTTGATTATTCTATAACCATTGGCTTAAAAAAAAAAAAAAAAGGTCACCTTGAAGAGGAGGTTAAATATCTTTGGAAATTCCATGGTAGTTGTGTGCATGTGTGCGTGTGTGTGTGTGTGTGTGTGTGTGTGTGTGTGTTTGCATGGATTTCTATATGTGATAACTGCACGCTTTTATGTTTCCCTGAGAAGTTAGACCAAAATGGAAGAGCAATCCCATATGGATTGAAAGGTCACATTATTATCTATTATAATTGGCTCAGACTATTTACTGAAAAAACCTGCATTGTGTTTTACTACTTCATCCTTTGAAGTAGATGCAAATTAAAAAAAAATATGCCAACCCGGCTAATACTTGTTCTGTGGTAATATTCATCTTCGGGTATGACGTGTGGCTACATGGCCTCAAAATGAAATCAGATGGTCTCTAAGTAATTCAAGTAAATGCACTTTGGAAAACTGACTGGTACCACTTAAATTTTTCCCTCACTGATTTTTCTCTTGAGTTAGAAAGCTTTCTCTTGACTGTTTTACAAGTCTACAGCAGGCCAAATATTTAGAATTGCCATGTTAAAATATTTATTGATGTTTGGAATTCTTTTTTGCACAAAGATGTATTGCGAACATGGTAATTTGCTCGACCTGCCTTGGTATTGACTAGCAGATACTCGGGGAGCATAAAATTCTTCTTGAAAGTTCTGACGATCTGATTTAATTCATTAAGATGAAGAAGTTCATTGGTTAATTCATTAGGATGAGTATTAAAAATTTTGTTTGTTGCGTATGCCATTTTGTTTTACAAAATCATCAGGACATTATTGTACAAAGCTTCACGAAGTTTGGAAAAGGTGGTGGGGGAGGGTTGGCGGCAAGAATCAGCCTCATCATCACTGTTGTCTTTGCTGTGCTCCTTGAAGTGAGGTACCTTGACAGCTGTCATTTTTCATTCTCTGTACATCTGTGTAAGTGTTTCAGCACTTAAGGTGTGCTGAGAATCTCCAGTCTTCATCAGGACCATCTTAAGATGTTTGGTGCCTGATAGTGGGGCATCTGTCTCACACTGAGGGTTCAGGAACCAGAAATTTCTTAGGTGAGGTTGCTGTTCAGGTCCGACTTCCAGAAGACCGTCTGACTAAGTCACAGCCTCATTGCGAGTATCCGCAAAGTGTTTATTAATGATGACAGTAGGGTTGCCAAGTAGACTTGTTCCTTACCACGACCCGATGGAATTTCATTTCTGTTTCCTTCCCACCTCAGTCAGAAACAGATGGTGAACACAAATTTTTTTCTTCTACTTAAAGATTTCAGTGAGGACCTGGGTAGGTGGGAAGCAGTTGCAGCTTCTGTCTCTGGAGGGAAACTTTCCTGATCCTTTTACCCTAAATATTATTATTTCATGGATGTTTGTCTCAGCAGCTCTCCCACAAGCAATAGATCGCACACTTGAAAACTTGCCCGTTCTACGCTTCTGTGCTTCTCTGGATTACCCGTACACTCGTGTTGTCTTAGACACTGACCATCTGGGTCGGTGAGACACTGAGCGTTTGACCAGTGGTGCCTGTGATCACACGGCGGGCTTTAGACTCTCACTTGACTTGGGAGAGGATACATGTTGGGGGTTCTGAAGAGTCACCGATAGAAAACTTCCTAATCATCGTGCTAGATGTTCAGAACACACTTATTTGCACTCTCTGGAAATGTGCAGGATGGAAATTGCGGTCTCTGGAAATGTGCATAATGCAGGATGCCTGTCTTGCCTGTATCTTGATTCAAAAAGCAAAGGCACCACCCCACCACCTTCCATTTTCTGCACACCCTTTCTCCACAGCCATACACACGCCTAAAGGCTTCATTTCTATTTCTGCAGTGCCTCACACAGGGTCGGGGACACTTACAAGTTTATTAGATGTGATCGAATGACTGTTATTAGAATAATTGTTGGCATGATCTTAGCTTGGCCCTTGAGAATGTTTTTGGGGGGTGGGCAGGGTAAGCAGGAGGAGCTTGAAAGCAGTGAAAAATCCATTTCACTTATCTTTAAATAATTCTCACCATTGGAGCTTTTGGTGGGAAGAGATTTTATATTTACGAAAAATGTCAGACTTATGTAAGAGTAGAGAATCATGTCATAAACATCCTGCATGTCATACTATCACCAAGGTCCTATGATTACCGAAATTATGTTTCGTCTGTTTACCAACTCCCTTCCCTGCTCTGAATTGTTTTGGAGGCAAATTGCAGACATCATATCTTTATCTCCTAGTACTTGAGGATGAATCTCTAAAAGATAAGGCTTTAGAAAAAAATGACTCAATTGAAACATTTTCTAACAATCATTTTCAGGCTGCCATGTAACTTTTGAAGAACATTTTCTTGTGTTTTTCTCTGCATCTTCATGAATTTAGGTGGAGGGTTAGTCATAAAACCACATTGCCACTATGGCTTTCCCCCACCTGCAACGTTAAATTGAGGATGACTTTCTAGGGGGGAAAAATCAGTTGACCCATTCTGGACCAAAGGAGAAGGCCTGGATATTTCAATCCTTAACGATTTTAGAATTGTTTTCTTTGGGCAAGTCATTCAGTGTGTTTCCAAAGCTGGACCTGTGCCCATCTGCACTGCCCCCAGAGGGAGTCTCACTCGGGGTGTATATAAATAACTGAAATCCAAATGCCTTGTCTTCACACTGACTCGCCTGCAAATGAACTGTTAACAACTGTCCCAGTGTCCCCATGTGGTTAGAAAAACAACTTTGCTGGGCACAGCTTTTCTCTACCACTGGGAGTACTTCCTTGCCTTTCTGTTACTTTGCTTCTTTAATCACCTTTGTGTGTTTGGAATTATGTGGAAGGGCTTCTTTGATCTGGTGGGTTTTGTTGCAAAACCGGTGTTAAAGGGTATGACTCAGATCAGCAGCAGTGGAGAAGCGACTCAGTTATTTCCATGGAATCATAAAGTCATAGCTACCCCTGGGATATTATTCATCTGTTGAATGAAAATGCTTTTAAGGTTTGAGTTTTCAACGTAAACCTTCTAAGAGGTATAGAAACGTTACCCCCCTCTGCAGTGAGAAATCTTTAGAGTCTAGAAATCTCTAGAACTCTCTAGAATTCTTGGGATGGTAATATGTCAGTGGGCGCTAATTATTCCTCTTTACTATTGAACAGACATTGTCTTTTCTTTTTCCTTTCTCTTGTCCCAGACACATCAGCTGGATCATTCTGCTCATTACCTGCGTCTGAAATTCCTAATAGAAAACAAAATGCAACACTACGTTCCAAAGCCCGAGGAGGACATTTATGAGCTGGTAATGTTTATGACTGTTGTCCAAGTACATTCTGTGGGAGATTATTTTTAAATTATATGTGTGCTCGTGCTAATTGTGGTTGGTGAAGAGGAACGAATTCTAAAATAAATGAGCCTCCTTCAGCGCTCTGAACTTTGTGAAGGTGGCCTTACTTCTCACAGTGTGTCTGCCAAGTAGAAATGCCACCTTTGTGCGATCGTGAAAGATTGAAATCCGGAGCTGCCCCTGAGAATTTTAGTTGCTTTCCTTGCAGCTTTTGCAGTCCTTTGTTTTGAATTGGTGACTCAGCGATCAGCTGGCTGTTGTCGGGGGGAGAAAACCCTAATTCCGTGTTGACTGACTCCTACCTGTGTATGGGAACCGATGGGTCGAGTCCCGTGGCATGAAAAAGCGGCGCTGGGATTGTATGTCCCCGTCTTTTGTAACTGTCCTTACAGCAGTTCCTGGGGACATTTACATAGGTTCGAGCCTCATCACGGGACATGGATTCTAAACTCGAGCTGGGTTTTATGTTGGCCCTACTGCTTACTCATTTTGTGGTATTGGCAAAGGAAGAGGTGCTGATAGAGTTGACCTCTGAACAGTGCAGGGGCCCGGGGCATTAACTGCCTGTACGGCCAAAAATTCAAGCGGATTTTTGATTTCCCTGAAACTGAACTGGGGAAATCTCACCCATAGCGTTGACAGTCAATGAACGCCTAGTTTGTATGTTGCATCCATTATGTCCTGTATTGTTGCAATATGTAAGCTGGAGAAAAGAAAACGTTATTAAGAAAGTCACAGGAAGAGGGGGCGCCTGGGTGGCTCAGTTGGTAAAGCAGCTGATTTCAGCTCAGGTCATGATCTCTGGGTCCTGCGATTGAGCCCCGCATTGGGGTCCCTCACTCATCACCAAGTCTGTTCGTCCCTCTCCCTCTGCTGCTCCCCCTGCGCGTGCTCTCTCTCTCTCTCTCTCAAATAAATAAATAAAATCTTTTTTAAAAAGTCATAAGGAAGAAAAAATACATCTACAGCCCTCTAAAAAAAAAAAAAAAAAAAAACTATGTAAAAAATGGACCCATGCGGTTCAAACCCTTGTTGTTCAAGGGTCATCTGTGCTTAATTTCGAGGATTTTGCAAAGATTAGACATCAGGATGCACATAGTAGATAGATACTCAGTCACAGGTGGTCCCAGCAGCAAGACGGCGACAAGTTCCTTTTTTGTTAGGCGAGTGATACATTTTTCAGTCCCAGGAAGAGACGTTTGAGGAGCAAGGCGCCTCTCTGTTGGAATTCGTTCTTCCCTCTCTGCACTTAGTCATTCCTCTGGGGGCCACCGTGCTTCTTGCCACGGAAACACGAATGATAACAGCATGACTTCAGACACGCTTGCACCACAGAAAGCAGAACTGGAAACTTAAACCCCAGTAGTCTCTCTCTCTGAAAAGGAGAAGCGTGATTTAAAATTTAGTGGGGAATTTTGTTTCCAATCCAGTGTTTTTTTGACGTTCACTTCGTGTACGCTAGAGCTCAGCAAGTGAGAAGCATGCAGTTCGAGGAGTTTGAACCAATGTACGCGGTCCTGCTTCCAGTGCTACGGCCCTAAGTTAGAACGTTGCCATCATCCTGAAATGTTCCCTCGTGCGCCTTTAAGTGTTGCTAATGAAATCGGAGAGGGAGTGTGTCCGCTGCGCTTTTCTGAGCCATGCAATCAACAGAAGAAGGTCAAGACCAGTCTATTTCCAAGCATCGCCTAAATAATGACTGTTAACAGAAGAGGGAACTTTTAGCGGAGAGTAGCTGATTTGTTTTTCCTCCCTCTGGCATGTGGAAGAGCCTCAGCTTTGTTCTCTGTGAGCAGAGGAAAGAAAACCGTGTTCCTTACGTAACAAAGGAAAGCGTGTTGGCAGTAAGACTGGAATCGCCGACAGATCACCCATGTGTTTGCATCTTGGTGGTTGTGACTTTCCTATATGGCACCTGACCCACTTCCGTGTCCCTCATCTCCCACACATCGCAAGTGCTTGAGACACATCTTTTGAAATTACATAGACTCAATTACTGTTTCTGAGTCTTGGCCATTGTGTAGTTCATCTAATGTAGGAGACGGAGGTGTGCCAAGGTTAGTCTGTCTGTATCTACGGTTGCTGGACAGATGTTCTAATTATAATTTTTTAAATTATAAATTATATAAATTCTAAAATGTGAACAGAGTGTGGTATTCTCTCTTGCTCGTTGCGAAAGGTCTCCAGCTCGGAGATCCCTGAGGAGGCAAACGCCGTAGACTCATTAATTTTATTGTTTAAACTGCAAGGGAGTATTGCTTATTCACATCTCTGTTTTTACCAGATTCTGAACTTTTTTGTTCTTTTTTTTCTTAAGATTCTATTTATTTGAGAGAGAGAGGCAGAGAAAGAGAGCATGGTTGGGGGAGGGGCGGAACGAGAAGGAGAAGCAGACTCCCCGGCTGAGCAGGGAGCCTAAGACCAGGAGGGGCTCGATTGCAGGACCCCGGGATCATGACCTGAGCCCAAGGCAGATGCTTCACTGACTGAGCCCCCCAGGGGCCCAATCGTAAGATAGCTTGGGCAACTTGGTAAAGCCTGTATGAAATAAAATACGTCGGCTTGCCAGTGGCCTAATTATGTTGAAATAATTATCAAAAACAGTCTTAAAATTATAGATAATATATGTGCTTATTTATTGGGTCATTAAATAATAAGACCTAGCGGTAAGTCTGATAGCTCCCGCTGTTTTGAAGTCGTGATGAGCGTGAATAACACTTTGAGGTAGTAGTGGCCACTAGAAAAAATGTGACTGGGAAATAACTAATTTTTTTCTCATGACAGGTCACAGCGGCTGCTAATACTCCTGTATTTGTTGCCTGCATGTATTTCTGATTGGAGATTTCAGTTGCTTCAAATGCTAGGTGTCAGTTACTGGTTAATGAATATAAAGATGGCATTTTTTTTTTCCCACCATGTAAGTTTACACCCCACCTTGAATTCTGCCCAGGGGTTCCTGGTTTCCAGTCCCTGGTACAGGCCATTAACTGGTTCTGATGTCCTTCTGAGGCAAGGGGTATTTGAACCCACAGTGTGCCTGGAGGCTCTTTGAGAGTTTGCAGATTTCAGCGTGTTGCCCCTTACTGACCAAGCATCAGACCAGTCATGCTTAATTGGTTCCCAGCGCCCACCTCCATTTTATTTTTTATTTTTATTTTTATTTATTTTAATTTTTAAAAAGATTTTAGATCATAAGCAGGTAGAGAGGCAGGCATTGAGAGAGGGGGAAGCGGCTTCCCGTGGAGCAGAGAGCCCGATGCGGGGCTGGATCCCAGGACCCTGAGATCATGACCTGTGCCCAAGGCAGAGGTTTAACCCACTGGGCCACCCAGGCACCCTTATTTTTCTTTTTAAAGATTTTATTTATTTGTGAGAGAGAGCGAGTGCACTCACAAGCATGGGGAGTGGCAGGCAAAGGGAAAGGGGGAAGTAGGCTCCCCGCTGATCAAACAGCCCGTTGGGGGACTCGATCCCAGGACCCTGGGATCATGATCTGAGCTGAAGGCAGGCGCTTAACCGACTGAGCCACCCAAGTGCCCCTCCTCCATTTTATTTTTGACAGACCAGGGAAGCTCATGGATGTGCAAAGTGGTTTCCTCAAAAATAACTCACTTATAGATGACTGTCCCATTATATCATCTATAAACGATTCTCTGACATTGTTTTACCCACCGTTCTTTCGTAGGAAAGCTGGTAGTTATTAGGAAAAGTGTGTACCGGATTTTAAAGACTTAAGGGGTCTGGCGTGTTCACTTGGTGGCTTAGGGGATCCTCGTGCTTGTGAATGGCTGTAACGCGTTGGTGACCTGCTCGTCTGCTTGGCTGTTTACGTTCCGATATAAGTGCTATTTCCTTGGCTACTTTTTCATATTTGGTTGTTGGGTCCAGTGGATGGGATGATAATGAATGAGAAGCACTGGCTTTTCAAAACCCATTTTAAATGTGTTTTTCTTGAAGTGACGGGGGAATGAAGAGTTTGCAGAAACACTGATTAATTGATTTCCTAACCAGTACATATTTATTTAGCACTTCTGTGTGCCTACCACGACTACAGCTGTTCCAGGCACTGGGAGACGTCATCAAAAATCCTTCCTCCTAGGGACGCCTGGCTGGCGCAGCCCACAAAGCATATGATTCTTAATCTTGGGGTCATGAGTTCAAGTCCCACCTTGGGCGTAGAGCCTACTTTAAAAAAAAAAAGGATGGAAAAAGTCTCCATTCTTCATGGAACTGATATTCAAGTTTGTGAAGACAGATATAAAAATATATGATTTTTTTTTTTTTTTTTTTTTTTTTTTTTTTTTGCATAAAGACATGTAAATGCACACTTTCGGAGGATGTCAAGAGCTTGGAGAGGAAAGGTTTGGTCGAGGGGACAGAAAGTTGGGGCATCCGGAAGCTGAGGGTGCTGCTCCTTCAGCTGTGTTTGGGGTGATGTGTGAACAGGAAGTGAAGTGAGACAATGAGTCGTGGAGGTATTTTGGAGGGAAGTGTTCTAGGCTGAGGGAACAGAGGGGGTTGAGGCCCTGTCAGGGGGCAGGTGGCGGGAGTGGTGGGAGTGAAGGTGGTTTGCTTGCTGTGTGAGGAGGGCAGTGGGTAGGGTAAGTGAAGGGGCTGGGGAGGGAGGCTTGAGGGTATAGGAGAGGAGGGAGTCGGAAGCAGAGTAGGCCATCTGGGGTGTGCGGGAGAGGGGAAGCCCCAGGGGAGGAAGGACATTAGCAGACTTCTGTTTTAGTAGGCTCACTGTGGCTGATGGGTGGCCAGTGGACCATGCCATAAGAGAAAGAGCTGAGAGCAGTCAGGGGGCTAGTGGGCAGCGGTAGCGGGGGCGGTCGGTGATGCTGGCTTGGACCAGGGCTCCCAGAGGAGCTGTGGAAACAGATGATTATGATTTCACGATAACTCGAACACTTGGTAATCAAGTTTTTTCTTAAATCTGATGACCTTTTTAATCTGGTGTTTGAAAAGCAGGAAAGCGTGAGACACCGTTGATTTAATCAAATAAAGGGAATGTCTGTGATGTTTCACTGTTGAAGCTCTTTGTATAAAAGGATACAATTTTAGCATTTCTAGTTTCATGTATTGATTGTGCTTGCACTAAAAATATATTTTAAAGTTCAGACCCTTCTTGAGATTTCGATATGTTTTATTAGTGCTTTTTACTAAACACGATGTTAGTCTAACTACCCCCAGAAAGGACTGTGGCCAAGGGGCTTACCTAGATTACACTAAGTTATCGTCTGATGCTGGTCAAAGACACAACGGCTTTCACACCAAATGCAAAGAAAAGTAGGAGACAATAACAGGAAAGAATAGGAAGATTATTCACAAAGATATGGTCCCACCTGGTCTGTGGAAACCACTTGGAACTTTCCGGAGATGATTGGAACAGTGGCATACTGCCACCTAGGGTAAGAGTTTGGCTCTCAAGAAAAATTTTTAAAAGCATGGTGTGAAGAGCACTGGGTGTTACAGGCAACTGAGGAATTATTGAACACAACCTCTGAAACTATCGATGTGTACTGTATGTTGGCTAATGGTTTAAATTTAAAAAAGGGGGAAAAAGTAAAAACTAAGGCTCAAAGTAAGTTGAAAGGAACATAGTTCATGGCATTTTATTGACCAGTCCGTGATGTTCTCAAATAATGGCATAAAATGTTAGTATATTTGGTAGTTTTGACTTTGGTGACCGTACCTTCTGAACTAAAGATCGGTTTTATAACTGATTTCTTCTGATTCGTAGAAGGTATTTGTATGAACATTTTTCTGAAATATAAAAAGAAAACACATGAAATTACACCCCTAACACAGGGCATTTGTCGAAAGTTGCATGAAGTGAGCGTGTTCTAGAGGACCCCGGCAGTGTGGTCGGTGGTCCCTTTATTTCAGGCTCCCTGAGTCCCAAGCATCAGATGCATCTCTCCCACCTGTCAGCTGCTCTAAGAAAGGGAAGAAAAGGAAATTACCATTATTTTCTACTTGCCTGAATTACATTATTTCTGGAGGAATCACCATGTGGTCAGAGATGGGAGCAGGTTTAGATAACCACCAAGATTTCTTTTCATGCTAAGAGACATCCTTCTCTTATTGACTTTGGCACAAACAGATTTTCAGTTCAAAACTGAATGATAGTTTTTAAGTGCCATATGAACTTTGACACTTGTTATTTGTTTTTAGAATATTTATCATAATTTTGGAAATGGCCTTTGGCTTGCTTACCTAAGAAATAAGGTTTGGTACCTCCAAGTGAAAATGAATTAAACTAAATTCAGATAAAGTTTCTGGTATGTGACCTGCAGCTTTCTGTTGTCTTTTCCCCCTCCCAAGATTTCTTGGGTTTCTGGAGAACTGATTAATTTACATGCTTTAGTTTCCTAGCTAATTTGGTATAATCCAGTGGCTAAACGAAAATACCCTCCATTTATATAATTTGCTGTCCATTTCAGTTCTTTAACTTGTCCTCTATTGTGCTACCATGAGCCCTTTGGACAAAAATGGTTTGTGAACAGAAGAAAATGGAAGCACAGAGATTTCTCCTTATTTCTAGAAATCTCTTTCTGATTTTAATAAATTGTTTCCCCAGTACTGGAGATTTGGGGGGGAGGCAGAGGAAGAAGAAGAGAGAGAAATCTTAAGTGGGCTCCAAGCCCAGCGTGGGGGAAGGGGGCGCCATCAGACGACCCCGAGATCATGACCTGAGCCGACGTCGAGAGTCAGACGCCTTAGTGACCGAGCCACCAGGTGAGGCGTTGCGAATACTGGAGATTGTTTATGACTTTAGCAAATTCATTTCTCAGTTCTGTGAGAGATACCAGGTGGGAGAAGACACACAAAGTGGTGGTGAGGGCTTATTTAGAAACTGGAACCGTAGCTCAGTTGGGGAATATGAGTTTGACATTTCTGCTGGGGTTCTTAATGAGTTCAGTTGGATAAAGAGACTGGGATGTGATGAGACTTTACTTCCAAGTATCAATTGCGAGAAAATAGAGCTACAAAACGATGTCTATTCCTAGTAAGTTATTTATAATGAAATCCTCATCAGACTCCTCTTTGTCAACTTTTCAGCTGTACAAAGAAATTGAAATTTGCCCAAAAGTCACTCGGAACATCCAGATTGAGAAGTCAGATACGGCCAGTGATAATTATGGTACGTTTATTTTTCTTTGATCTTTGGTGTTTTTCAAGTTAAAGCAATTCCTGGGTAAACATGCACTTATTTACAATTCAATAAAATGCCTTTGGGGCCTGTTTAGAACAGATAGCACATCTGGCTTCTGTGCTCTGCAGAGCAGCCAACGTCAGGAAAAAAGAGATATTTACTGTGGGTACGGGGAAGGCTTCAGCGTAAATTTCATAACCTTAATCAGCAGGATTCAACTGTCGTACAAAGGAAATGCCTGTATCGGGAATAGATTACTTTATCTTGTGGTATATGCTTAGTAATGAAGAAATGATCTTTTCACACCTCTCTCCCTCAGATATACTCATTATTCTCCCTTCTCCCACAAATCATGTGAAAGGAACTCATTTTGGGGTTGAATCGGGGGCTCCCAGGATCACCCCTAGAGTTGCTGATTCACTAACACGACCCAGAGGACTCAGCATATAGTCCTACTCATGACCATGACTTATAACGGAGAAACTAAACAAAGCAACATCGATAAAGGGGAAAGGCACACAGTGGAGTTGGAGGAAACCCAGTTCAAGCTTCTGAGAGTCCTCCCCCAGTCACACAGAGCATCCTTAATGTCCCCAGCAACAAGTGGACAGTGCCTGGGAGCCGTGGTCCAGTGGGGAAGCTTGTTGGGAGACTCAGTGCCCCGTCAGCCACATAGACACCCTTGCCTAGTATGCAACAGAGGCTCAGACTCCCAGGCAGAAAGCAGGTGTTGGGCGTAAACCATATTATTTGCACACATTCGAGGCCCAGGGAGCCCTGTGAGGGCAATGGGAACCCCAAATCCAAGTCCCCGGATGCCAGCCAGGGGCCAGACGTGTGTGCAGGCCTTTCGAAGACTAGTGCTCAGGGTTGCTATGATAACGCTTCCCCCTGCTGTCGCCCACATCCTGGCGTCGTTGACTAGATCATCCCTTCCATATGTTTCTGGCTGCTTAGCATCACGCCGTGTGATTGGAAAAGCAGTGGAGCTGGTGCTTCAGGAAAAGACGTGGGGAAATCCATCCCGCCATGTTAGTCAGGAGCGGCGGGCTTGGCTGTGAGGTAGCTCCAGACAGGGAAATGCCTTCCTAACTTCACCACGCATCCGTCGTGGGTTGGCTGGGGCGCTCTGTGTGGTCCTCACTCCAGGACACGGGCCCTCGGCCGCTGCCACCTGGGGCATTGTCCGCATCTTGGCAGGGGGGAAGAGAGGAGGTGGTAAGCCAGGCACCGTGCACCCCAGCTTCCTCCAGGGGGCAGGGAAGCGTAGCCCTGCTCTGCGCAGGGAGGAGGAGAACCTGGAAAGCCGGAGGGAAAGACAGGAGCCTACGCTGTATGCTCATTTACGGTTTCTCCCTGAGTTCAGTTTTTCAGCTTTTTAGCGTCTGAGCATCTTCAGGTCCTTTCCTGCACAGCGGATGGCTCGGTCCTTCCGCACTCACTTCTACAGGTGCCCGGTCCTCGTCTCCGAACGCTCCCGAGGCCACCTGGCTTAACGAAGAGAACCTAATTTTGAACCCCGGTCACTGGCATGACACCTTCCTGCTGTTTACCTCTTGACCCTAGAACTAAAGATGTCGTAAACCCGGAGGATGTTTTTGATGGCAGAGGATAAATGTCTGTGAAGGGCTTATTATGCCTCAGAAGCATGACCTTGGTCATTAAAGCAGTTACTGGGAGCGGTGCTATAAAGAAGCATCTGGGTTCTTCAAAGGAAGATGCACCGTGCACTCTTTTCTCTTCAAGCAGCGAGAAGCAGGAGAGGGCTGAATTTCAAACTCCTGATATGGAACTCTAAGGTTGACTGGTACTTGGACTCAGAAATGGGGCATAAAACTGCTGTACTTGTTTTATATATATATTTTTATTGACATGACTCAACCCACTTGGATTTCCATGCTGAAGGTGTTATAGCGCATCAGACATCCGCCTGGAACGTCTTGTCAGCCGCGCTTCTCAGACCGTCTGATGTCTTCAGAAGCAGGGTTTTTGTTTCGTTTTGTTTTCCTGTCCCCCGTGGACCACTGCTGCTTTTGTAAACGCATGGAGGTGTGCCAGGGTCACACGGCGGGGTTCTCAACGCTTAGTCTCAGTTTCTGTCCTTACGCGACTGTCAGCAGCCAGCTGCACTGGGATCCTGGATTGCACATTCTAGAACCTGCTACAGGGGCTACTCTGAGTTCACGTTGGCATAAGGTCTTCCAACCGCGTATTGATTGAGAAGTTAAACAGTCCCCCAATCCCGAGAGGCCTGGTTGCCTCTGACCTCAGAACCACCAGCGAGTGTCTAAATTCATCGTATCTGTATTGAACCCCAGCATCCAGGAAGGGTGCCTTCCTGCTGTGTCCCGAGCTTGGTATGTGTGAGGGTGACTAGCGCGCGCCAGCGTACGAAAAGCTAGCTACAAGCCACATGCTGCCCTCTGTCTTAGAGCACTTCAGGGAGGGGAATAGCACCTAATAATCCAACTGATGGAACCACTGGGAAGATTCGACGCTTCCTTAATACCTCCCGGTTGCCCTTCCCACCACCTCGGGCTGCAGGGTATTTGCAAACCTCGTTGAAATCAGTTCAGATAGTTACGAGATGAAACATGATCTACTCGGCTGCCTTGAAATCGCCTCGGATGCCTCGACGCATCGTTTAAGGAACATTCGTTCCTTTTTCTCCGGGGACTTCCGCTGGTGTGTTTCCGGTCGTGTGAACCGTTTCTGTCAGAGGTGCCTTCACTTGACCTGTTCTCTGAATTTCACTGTACCCTGGAATCTGATTTTGGGAACTTCCCTGCTGTTTCTGATGTTGTCATGATATTTCTTTGGCTATAAATTTTAGTATGAGGAACCTTCTGGTTGGTTCTCACAGGACTTTGTCACCTTGGTTTCTTTTCTTAGTTTTAATCACTTCCTTCATTCTCGAGAGCAGTACGGCACTCGTGGTGCCTCCTCGTCTTTGTAACTGACAGCCTTCCGAAGGGCCGGGTATGTTGGGCTTATATTCTGTAACTCCCTCTGCCTCCTATCGGCAGTCTTTTGGAGCTACTTTACATTCATCTGCTGGGAATTAGATTGTTATTATCCTCTTTAAAAGGAAAAAAAAAATCTCGACTGTACTGATTAACTGTTAAAATCAGTGTTCTTTAGTGACCTCAGAATAACCCAGCTGTAGGATGTACCTTATTTTCTTTGTATCTGTCAGTGTCGAAGATGGGTATAAATCCCTCCTCCCCCGAGGGTGCACTTCACTGACATCTTGAAATGGAGGCTGCTCTTGGGGACTCTGAGAGCCCGAGGTAGGGTCTGCTGTGCAGCCGAGTGAGGGGAGAGCTGCCTTTCTGAACGCTGAGAGGGGCTGCTGTTTGCTTAACGCTAAATGGGTGTCTTTTGATAGGAATTCCAGCGCAGAGCTAAACTGCTACTAACTTTGTGCACATTGGTTTCCATTTGCCTGATCTTCCAGAAAAAATTGCTAAAGCTTTCCTCAGCAATTCTATCACAGAGATTCCCCACCAACTTGGGGTGTCCGATCTGTTTCGCAGAGCCTTATTTGCCCAGTGCCAATTTCATGGTCAGCTGAGTCTTTGTTATTCTCTCTTGGTTATTAAAAAAGAAGACCAAGAGAAGAGGGAATGGGGCAGAGGAACAGCTCAGCCTTCTCTACTGACTTTGGCTTAAGGAGGCTTGGATCCTGTTCTCCACCGTCCCCTGTTCTGGTAACTTCCATTCAGGCGGCTTCTCCCCTAGCACCTTGGCATTTGTTGCTCACTTTAGTTTTTTTTTTTTTTTTTTTTTTTTTTTAAATATATTTGACAGAGAAAGAGAGATCACAAGTAGGCAGAGAGAGGGGGAGAAGCAGGCTTCCCGCTGAGCAGAGAGCCTGATGTGGGGCTCAATCCCAGGACCCTGAGATCACAACCCGAGCCGAAGGCAGAAGCTTAACCCACTGAGCCACCCAGGCGCCCCATCACTTTAGTTTTAATAGAAAAAGAAATTTGACCTCAGAACTTTACAGAGTCACAGCATTTCAGAAAGGAGATTCCTGTATTTAATGAATCTTATCCATTCTTTCTCTTGACCTAGCCCCCGGTTCTGCATCTATTCTAACAGATAAGGGAAAAAAAATCCTCTCCTGAAGCACAGATAGATAGAGCTATTTTAAGGCTAATGTCCACGTCAGTAGCTCATGTATAAAATTGTTTTTACTTGAGTGAGGCTTCTTGAACCGTAATCGGAAAGTTGCAAGTGGCTGTAAGAATGGAATTAAAAATAGGAGTGGAAAGTCCTCGGGGTGTGGCCTGTGTTGTCCCCATCTGAGGGAGTTATGGTACTGGAGTGGGCGAGGACAGTTGGTAGTTTTGCCCGTGTGTGGGTATCTATTTCCTGGTCCTGTGAATGAAACAGAAAAATACATATTTGTTATAACATGGCCTGAAAAGTCTTGATGACTCCCGGGGTCCCCATCCTGTAATTAGTTCTTCTGTTGTTGTTATTTGCTTATTTGTTCTTTAAAACCAACGTGGTTTTTTTCAGCCTCAAGGTAATACCTATATAATGGAATTATTTTTCACCCAGACCTGAATGATGTCAGATCTTTACAACTGCATTCATTCCCATGGCTCTTTTAGGGGTGTTCGTCCGAGTTTTACTTGAGGGAAAGGTGGTACTGGTTGGGACCTTGCACTGGTGGATCAGAAGGAGGGTCGTGTGTGTGTGTGTGTGTGTGTGTGTGTGTGTAAGTAATCTCTACACACAACGTGCCTCTCAAACTCAAGATGCCAGGATTAGGAGTCAGCTGCTTCACTGACTGAGCCGGCCAGGCACCCCGATCAGGAAAGAGTTGTAGTGAGACTCTCTAGAAACAGAGGTGACCAGGGCTTTGGGTCACAGAGGTGATCCAGTAGCCCCAGGATCAGGAGTGTCTCAGATCCCCTCTTTCTCAGAATGTAACAACCCCAGGATTAATGAGCTAATGGGCTTTGGGCTCTGGAAGACTGGACAGGTAATAAGGCAATGTTAAGATCACACATTAGTAGAATGTGAAATCAATCCATTTCAGTATAAAATAAGATTTGTCAAGTGAGTTGCTACTTAATCCCATTTGCAGAATTTTATTAAACTAGTTGTCAGTACAACAATACATATGGTGGAACACATACCGTACAGTTGTCAGGTGTAATGTATTGTATAATGTATCGTAGGACAAGGATTGGCTAAGAAGAGTCAAGAGGACCCAGGTGAGATAAGCTCATCATTCTGTTTGTGCTGGGGGGAGACAAGGAAGAACAAACACTGGCATTTACTAGCGAGCAAGGTCAAGGAAAATAAAATCGTCTTCCATTTGAGTTGATAGGTAGTTGGTCTGAGGATAGACGTACCTGGTAAGACTAATTTTTACAAGTAGTGACTTTTTTTTAGAGTTTTCCAAAAATACATTTTTCTGCTTTGCAAAAATAATACGAACAAGGAAAAACAATTGCTCCAAACTGTAACCAAAAACATTCAACATACGTCTTTCACAGCGGGTACTTCCTGCTGTTTGGTAAACATTCAGAAGGTGTGAGCCCTACCATTCTGGCTTCTGTGTTTTCTAGGGTTTTCACTTTCCTCTGTGGAAGAAGATGGTGTTCGAAGGCTGTACGTGAATAGTGTAAAGGAAACCGGTTTAGCTTCCAAGAAGGGTAAGTCATTGGCTGTCTTGTCTGTTTGTCTGTCCGCCTCTCCTAAATTCCCCTTGTGGTGTCTCTGGTGGTGCAGATTATTTGAACCCTGTGTCATTGAAAACCCTTGGAGGAATATGGATTTTATTCTCTAAACTCAGGTGGGTAAGAAATGTCCCGTTCTTGGATTTTAAATCTGATTCTGAGCCCATGTCCTTGGGGCAAGTGGGAAATTCCATTCTAGTCTGACATGATTGTCTTTCTCTACCAGGCAGGATGGTGTGGAAGTCCTAGGGGGTTTTCCTGAAGCAGCATTTGGGAACAGCCCCCTGTGCTGGCCCCTCCTGCCATTGGCTCTGTTCTGAGCCTGCAGATCTCCTTCAGAGTGGATGTTGTCTTGCTCCCATTCATGGAAAAATCTCAGCAGATGTTGGGAACCTAGGGGTTCAGGATCCCTTCTTCTTGCCCTGCACAGAGAGCTCTCCTCCGCCCCACCCTGCCTGCAGCCCTACAAGGGCTCACTGGAGTCCGGGTTACTTGTGAAACCTCAGCTCTCTTTCCTCTTTGTGCTCAGAGAGAATCTTTTCAGCCTAGACTTTTTGCTTCCTGTGTTAGTTTCCTTGGGCTACAGTAACAAGTTATCATAAATCGACTGATCAGAAACAACAGGAATTTATGCTTTTCTAGTTCAGGAGGCCTGAAGTTCAGAATCAAGGTATGGGCTGTTTTCCTTCTGGAGTCTCTGAGAGAAAAATCTATTCCCTGCCTCGTCCTTGCTTCCAGGGGTTGCTGGCGGTCCTCGACATTCTTTGGCTTGTGGCTGCCTCCCTCCAGTCTCTGCTCTGTCGTCCTGTGGCCTTCTTCCCTGTGTGCCTCTGTGTCTACTTGGCCTTCTTAGAAGAATACTGGTCACTGGTCTTAGGGCCCATCCTAATCCAGGATGATTTTATCTCAGCTCAGTTACATCTGCAGAGACCCTGTTTCCCCCTCAGGTCACATTCTGATATTCTGGGTGGACATGAGTTTTGGAGGACACTTTCTAGCCCACCGTACTTAGCATAAACACATCACACAGGCAGGCAGGGCTCAAAATCCACCTTTCTTTCATTCTTCTTGTTACAGAATTCTTAGTTTCCATCCAGGTGGTGGCAAAATCATACCTGTTGAATGGAGAAGACCAAAACATCTGGGTCACTTGGCCTGAGACGTAATGCCTTGTGTCTGCCCAGTTAGAGCCGCTGAGTGGGGCGGCCAAGGAAATGGTAGAGTGCCCTCCCTTGCCACCTCCTTCCATGTCTTGGCACAGATTAGCTCTGGTTGTTCATCATTTACGAGCCACCCGTGCAGGTTACCTCGCCCTGTGCTGTAAGCCAAGGATGGCGGAAGTGTGACAAAGGGCAAATAAAGTCAAAGTCATTTATCCACTGTTCTCATGGAGGAGGATTTTCCTTCCATACTTTTCAAGGCCAAAGGCAGCCTGGAGGCCAGGGTCTGCAGGCCAGGGCTTGAGCTGTAGCTCAGCTAAGAGTAGAGGTGGGTAGGGTTCCTTTACCTTCAAACCCAAAGGCTGATTGTTATCTCTTGCAGGGCGGAGAGTGTGCCTGTTGGCGTCAGTGTGGGGGTAGGGAAATGTGCCGCCTCGGCCTCAGTCACTTCCTGTTTTAGTTCTTTGAATCCAGGAGCCCTAGTGTTAGATAAAAACAAATGGTCCTCTGCTCCAGCCCACTGGCCCCGTGTGTCGCCCTGTTCTCTGTAGATTGAAGAGTGATGGCCATTTGGCCACCTGGGTCACGAACACCATCCTAATACCCACTCGTAGAGAGCAATCTCAAGAAAGATATTTAGGTGAAAGGTTTTTTTTTTCTGTTATTGTTGTTTTTTTAATGTTAAGTCTAGCCTCTATGTGCAGACCTCTGGGTAATCACAAAACATTCTCCCCCTTTAGCGTCTGATCCCTGTTTTACCTCATTCTTTTTTTTTTTTTTTTTTTTTTTTTTTTTTTTTTATTTGACAGAGAGAGAGAGAACACAAGTAGGCAGAGAGGCAGGCAGAGAGAGAGGGGGAAGCAGGCTCCCCGCTGAGCAGAGAGCCTGATGCAGGGCTCCATCCCAGGACCCTGAGATCATGACCCAAGCCGAAGGCAGAGGCTTAACCCACTGAGCCACCCAGGTGCCCCTCCCTCATTCTTTTTAGACTGTGCTGGATGCCCATCACCTTCTAACTAAGTCTTATTTATTTTTGGGAGCCACTTTGGGCTTTTGGCTTGTCTTGAGCTAAGGGTTCATCCCCCTTTAATACCCACCTACCCCTCTGCTGGATCTCGCATTGGCTGTACTTACAGAATTGACTTTTTGAACCGCAGTATGTTCTTCTAACACTTCTCTCTGTTCACCTCAGACCTGTCCTTCTACTCTTCGGGTCACCCGAGGCTGGGATCTCGCATCTCACCGGCTGCCATCGACATGTTTTTCTGATGGCTGCACAGCACAGGGCCCAGTTGAGAAAGCCACGTGTGTCTTTCTCAGCATCTTCTAGACGCTTCATTTTGCCACAGCCAGTTACAGGGATTGTTTCTGAGAAGGCCCTGGTTTTCTGTGAGCGAGAAGAGCTTTCCATTTTCTTCTACTGTGTATTAATGAGAGTTCGCCTCTATTGAAATAGATCCTCCCTGTGCTCGATGCTGCTTAATCTCACTGAGCTCATTGTCACTTTTACTTAGGAGGAAACTGGGACTGGGAGAGATTCAGTAACATGCCAACGATCGCCGAGCAGTTACATGGTGACATTGGGACCGAAGGACCCCAGTGGGGCACACCGTGGCTCACTCCTGCTGGGCTGCCCGCAGTCATGTGTTAATACTGAGAATAAGTCATTCAGCCAGCTGCCTAGAGTCGTTTTCTAGGGCTGCTGTAATGACCACGAACTTGCGGGGGGGTGTGTAAAGCAATAGAAATGTATTCCCTCCCATTCTGGAGGCCAGAGGTCTGTGTTCTCTCAGAAGTCTCTAGGAAGAGCCCCTCCTTGCCTCCTCCAGGCTCTGGTGGCTTGGTTCCATGGCCTCCAGCCCCCGTAGCTGCCCCTGTCTCTACCTGGCCCTCTCCTTTCTGTGCGTCTTTTCAAAGGACATTGTCACTGGGTTTAGGACCCACCAGAAAATCCAGCTTGGTCTCTCTCAAGATCATGTATTTAATTACAACTGTGCAGATCCTGTTTTTAATAAGGCCCCATTCACAGCTTCTGGGACATGGGTATATCTTTTGGGGGGGGGTCCCCGTTTATCCTACTACACACTTTGGTTCTACCATTCATAGTAAACCTGGAAGGTCTTTGAAAGAAACAAACTTGGGGCACCTGGGTGAGTGAGTCAGTTAAGCGACTGACTTTTGATTTCGGCTCAGGTTATGATCTCAGGGTCGTGAGATCGAGCCCTGCTTTGGGCTCTGTGCTCAGTGTGGAGCCTGCTTGAGATTCTCTCTTTCTCTCTGTCTCCCTATGCCCCTCTCTCTCTCAAAAAAATAAAAACCCAAACTCATAGATGTTTAAGTGCTTTCTTCTGTTCTTTATATCACCTCCTCTTATATCTAAGCAAAAGGGTTGTCTCCAAGAGAAGACTTCAAAAAACCAAAAACTAACTACCTTTTGCATGGGGGAAATTTTGTATTTTCAACTCAAATGCCATGATGCCAGAATCTTTTACCTAAAAATGGAGTGGTTAGCGTCCCAGAAGCCCACCTTCATACGGGGAAAAGTATTGTCCTTCCCCTGCCATTGCCTTCTCACTCAGAATATCTCTTAGAGTATCTTTTTTTTTTTTTTAAGATTTTATTTTATTTATTTATTTGACAGACAGAGATCACAAGGAGGCAGAGAGGCAGGCAGAGAGAGAGGAGGAAGCAGGCTCCCCGCGGAGCAGAGAGCCCGATGCGGGGCTCAATCCCAGGACCCTGAGATCATGACCTGAGCCGAAGGCAGAGGCTTAACCCACTGAGCCACCCAGGTGCCCCTCTCTTGGAGTATCTTATGATACAAGACAGATGTCAAGTAGTTTGGAAACCTGAGTACAGATGACCAGGGGGTGTGACTTGGTGAAGCTGGGGAGTGAGAATGTCTCTGGGGAAATACTTTCCCGTGGCCTCAGACATGGGATCTGTGGAATCTGCATGGCTTCTCATTTCTGCAGCTCATTCCTTACCTTTCCCTTCATTCACTCCCTTTGTCGAGTTTGCTTTTCCACCTGAATCTATAAAATAAGAATTGGACTCTTTTTTTCCTTCTTAGCTGAAACAGTACTTCGGCTCTTTCCACGTTCCTGTCTGCCCTCTTATTTTCTCAAACTGCTGACATGTTCTCTTGACATCAGGTTGAAATCCCCCAGGGAGGGTCCGTCACAGCCTCTTGTTCTTTGGGTTGGGCTACTTCACGGCTGCTCCTTTGGGTCCCCAACTTCAGCAGCTCTCCCAGCGTGCTTTGCAAAAGCAGCAGAACCTTCGGGGACCTTCCGAGAGATACGCACTCCGAGGTCCTGGTGTAGTTCAACGAAGGGAGGAGGGCGTAAAATGATCCTATTTGGTTCATAGATTGTGTTGGGGATCGAGTCAATTTCTGTGGTCGTGGCCAGAAGTGACTCCCCACATGCTGGTTCCCAAGCTCATTCCAAGGTGGTGATCAGGAGATGTTAGCAGGCTGTGCCACATGTGTGCGCTGTAGCACGCGCATGTGCAAAACTTACTGATTGCAGTGATCAGAGCATTTCTGCTTTCTCCCCCTCAAAACCGAGGACAGTGGCCAGAAGTAGCATTTGTGAGGAGGAATTGGCCGATGCCCAAAGCACAGAGATTTGGGAAGGAGTCAGTGGGTTTGGTCGGTGTGTTCAGGACAGGTAGGCATGCTGTCACATCCGAGTCCAGAACCTTTTGGAACCAAGGCCCTTGTGGTCTCCTGACGCTGGCTGTGGAGGACGAGCCCCCCCATGGACACCAGCGCCGGGGCTGGAGGGCCCGTGACTCGGGAGCCCTGCGTGCCCTTTCTCGGGGCTTCTGTGCTGTCGCGATCTGACTCGTCCCCGCTGCGGCGGCTACTTTAATGTGCATGTGAAATGAAACATTTTCCGTCTCGCGTTGGCAGGCCTGAAAGCGGGAGATGAGATTCTCGAGATCAGTAATCGTGCTGCAGGCACCCTGAACTCCTCTGTGCTCAAAGATTTCCTCGCACAGCCGTCCCTGGGCCTCCTGGTGAGGACCTGCCCTGAGCCCGAGGGAGGCGTGCAGCTGCTGGACTGCCCGCCCCACCGAGCCGACGGCCCCGTGGACCCCAGCGAGAGCCCCCTGGCCTTCCTCAGCAGCAACCCAGGTATGGCTGCGACATGGACCGTGCGGGGTGTGAGTGTGTGTGAGTGTGTTCCACCGGACTGGGGCCAGCAGGCCCAAGATGTGTGAGTGAGATGAGCTGCTTCCCGAAGGCGCGCTTCCTATTAATTTCCAAGGTTCAGGGGACTCGTGTTCTCGTGAAGTAGGTGTCTGGTCCCCAGTCAGCCTGTCCTACACGGACAGCTTCAGCGTACCACTGGCGTTTGTCATTGTGGAGAAAGTCAAATGGGTAGAGACCACCATCTCTTGGCTGTGGATGGAGATGACAGAGACAGAAGGGCCAGGAGGCACTGGAGCTCTGGGGCCCAGCTCTGTCCTCCACGTCACTGTCCCCCAAACCATTTCCCTTCTGCGTGAGAGAGGCCGTAAGTTGCCCAAAGTGGACATGCATCAGAGCTCCTAAGGTCGGCTTCTCTTGGGGTCTCCCGATGTTGCGTGTGAGTGTGAGTCCACACGCAGAACCATCCTGGCCCCAGTGTTGCTCTCTCTGCTCACAGCTTTTCTCCCCATCGCTTTGTAACCTCACGCTCCTCCTAAAAGAAGCAACCAGAATGCTACCTGCCCCTTGAAGCCTTCCTAGTAGTGGGACCTACCAGATCTAGTTCTCTCCTCTGGGTCCCTAGGACCCTCCAAAGACATCTTTCAAGTGCCCTGATCCTATGATACTCTTCTTACTGGCTTGTCTCTCCCTTGTCCCGAATTTGTTTCCCAGGACGAGCGTACATCTTCTTCCTGTGCTTCCCAGGTGCCCCGTCCTCGTTGGGCGAGAGTCAGTGAGTGAGCGCACCACCGGTCAACAGCATTATGTCACTTCCTTCCTTCCCCGTGACCTGATTGTAGAATTGGGGTTGATTTTAGTAAGTTAGGGTTTTGGACTTATTTTCTTTCTAAAACTTGAGTTAAATTTAAAAAAACAAAAAGTCTTCAGTTTCAAAATCTGGGGGTAGGTGCTTGGATTATTCTCGCCCTGCCTGTTGTTTTCAGATTCTCTTCTGAGGTTTGGCTCCATGAGAGTAAATCACTGGCAGAACCCTTGTGAGAGTTTTCTTCTGCTCAGTGGCTGTCACAAGAATTTGGCAAGTTGAGGCTTCAGAAAATTGATGGCACCTATTTCCGTTGACTTCCTTGAATCATTATATCATTTCAGTACCCACATCCCCGTCATGTGTGGGTTTTTGTTTTTTTTTTTTAAGATTTTACTTATTTATTTGACAGAGAGAGAGACACACAGGGAAAGAGAGAACACAAGCAAGGGGAGTGGGGGAGGGAGAAACAGGCTTCCCACCAAGCAGGGAGCCGGATGTGGGGTTTGATCCCCTCACCATCCCCAGACGATCCCTGGACACTGGGATCATGATCTGAGCCCAAGGCAGATGCTTAAGGACTGAGCCACCCAGGCGCCCCGACCCCTATCAGATTTTTAGAACAGGACTCCCACATATGCTTAATGCGGAATGGAGACCACGAAGGCTGTCCTTTTGTGTGACCACGAGATGGCAGCATCGATCCCATAAAACTCCATTTGAGGAGAGCGGTTTCTCTAAGACTTTGAATGAGGTATGTGGTGTTAGGTTGGGTTACTTAAAGGATTTTTTATAAGATCTGGATGTACATACTATGAAAGATAGTGTGTGCACTTTTTTTGAAAATTTTTTTTTCTGTCTGAGCCCTTCCGGTGGGTTATGGATATAAAGCAGGGGTTGGCAGACTATAACCCATCAGTCAAATGCAACCCACAGCCTGTTTTTGTAAATAAAGTTTTATTGGGACACAGTCATGCCTGTCATTTATGTCTTGTCTCTGGCTACTTTCTCACTGCAAAGGCAGAGTTGAGTAGTAGTGACAGGGACCTGTGGTCTGAAAAGCTGAAAATATTCACCATCTGGCCCTTTACAGATAGTTTCCTTGAGAGAGTGTGACTGGAATTGCTCACAATTGGCCCCTTTAAAGGTCATCACTATTTTAGGAGTGTTTCTTCTTTTAAAAAAATTGTGCATGTATGTGTCTATGTGCATTTTGCAAATTTTTATTAAAATTGTTTTACATAGGGGTGCCTGGGTGTCTCAGTCATTTGAGCATCTGCCTTCGGCTCAGGTCATGATCTCAGGGTCCTGGGATTGAACCCTGCATTGGGCTCTCTGCTCAGTGGGGAGCTTGCTTCCCCCTCCCCCTCTGCCTGCCTCTCTGCCTGCTCGTGATCTCTCTCTCTCTCTCTCTCAAATAAATAAATAAATAAGCAAAATCTTTAAAAAATTGTTTTACTTAAAATGTATTTGCATACAAGCATTTTAGAAATACTTGAGTATAGAATATAGAGTATACATATATCGTAGGTGTCCCATCTTTTATATGGTATTTTATTTTATTTTTTTAAAAGATTTTATTTTTATTTATTTGACAGAGTTCACAAGTAGGCAGAGAAGCAGGCAGAGAGAGAGGAGGAAGCAGGCTCCCTGCTGAGCAGACAGCCCGATGTGGGGCTCGATCCCAGGACCCTGGGATCATGACCTGAGCCGAAGGCAGAGGCTTCAACCCACTGAGCCACCCAGGCGCCCCCGTATGGTGTTTTAAACCTGACTACTGACCTTTACATACTGTGTATGTCCTCCTTTAGGCCAGTCACCTTTGAAGGCCGAGTGCTAAGTCCACTGAACATACCGGTGTTCAGAACATGTTAAAATTTCCAGTTTGGAATCATTCTTAGAAGATTCATTGATTCCTTTGCTTTTTTTTGGTTGAACGATAGGTTGGCTCTAACATTCGTTGAGTGAGGTGCTGAAAGTCATTATGGTGACTGGGCCATGACTGTGTTCTCAGTCTTAAATGTTTGTGAACGTTCTGTTTTTTAATCGGTTCACCTTTTAGTATTTTGCCATGATCCAAAATCCTTCAGAACAAAGTCTTCTGAGTCCAAGTCAGATCACCAGCCTGGCTCAAGACAAAAGCAAGAAAGTCAGGTCATCGTGTTAGTTTTCCTGTCAGGTCTCTAAGTTGTCTTCAGCATTAATAAGTTCCAGAAGAATTCTCAAATGCTCCGGGCCATCGCAGCCCCGCTGGGGTGGCTGGAGGGGGAGCCTGAGTTTCAGCCTCTCTGCCTTCTGGTTGCTACTATTTCCTAGTTCCTGTTTAACCGTGAAAAATAAAGGAGGCAAGTAAACAGGATAAAATCACCTGAAAGATGGCTCCATAATGAGGCCGAGATAAAGCAGTGTCTGCCGACAGCTGCGGTTAAAATAGCAAAGAAAACCACTAGCAAAATGGTACAATGGGGAGGCTGCACTATAGCCTCAGTCTAAATTTAGAAGTAGCTAAAAATAAACATCCTGAGTGGCCAGTTTGAGGCCTGATGCAGGGACCATCTTAATGGTGGTCACAGTGCGTGACTGGCAGCCTTGACGGAGGGCCTGGCAGTGTCTCAGGGTCCCGGGGGTCCTCGGGAGCCCTGACAGGTGCCTGTTCACGGAAGTCCAGCCCGGCTGCTCACTCCATCCTTCAAGCCCGAGGAGGCAGGCTTGGTCCAGTCCCGCCCTCAGAACCCTGCCTGCAACAGGGAAAGAGCTTTCAGGGCTGGATTAGTTCTGAGCCCCTTTTTCTCATGGAAAGGTTTGTTTCCTCTCTGAAGGTATCACACCCGAGTGGCTAGGAACGGGCTCTGGGACCAGGTTTCTCGGGACTGAGCCCTGTTTTCTTTTTTTTCTAGCGTTTATCAGTTTCATCTCTCCAAGCCCCAGTGTCCTCATGCATCAAATGGGGATATTGCCACAGTCCTGTCTTGCTAAATTGTCATGAGGATGAATTGAGTTATAAAAGTAAAGTGTTTAGGTCTTAGGAAGTGCTCGATAAATGTTACACATTCGAAGCACGATCCCTTAGGGGGATGTGAAGATTTCCTGGCTTGTAACCAGAGGCTGCTCACGTCGGATCTCACCGGTCTCTGCCTCGCCCACCCCAGTCTACAGCGGGTGAATTACCTGATGACTACATTTATGAATACCTTCCTTAAGTATTTTCCTCTCCCCGGGGCAGGGGGAATGAGAGACATCTGGGCCCCTTTTCAGAAATGTGATTCACATGGCCTGGCCTGAGGCCTCTGGGTGCATTTGTTGTGGTGGTTGCTTAGAACTCGGATTCTAACGTGCAGCAAGAACTAGGATCCACGACCGTGGGTCAGCAACTCTCCTTTGGTTGGTGGTCCCCTTTTTGTTGTCTTGGTGGAATGTTATAATCCCATGCAAATCATCCGTAGTGATATCTGTTGATACCACGCTGTGGTCTGAGATTTTTTTTTTTTTTTAAGATTATTTATTTAAGTAATCTCTATACCCCACACGGGGCTCGAGGAGAGGACCTGGAGATCAAGAGTCACATGCTCCATCCACTGAGCCAGCCAGGCGCCCCTGAGATTTCTGTAATGCAGATCTCTTAGGCGATGTGGAATGCATCTCCAGCCTCCTCGCCCTGTACGGCAGGGAAGCGTGGTTGCACGGGTTGCTGTGTTGGCTGAGAAAACCAAGGACCTCAACCGAGTTTTCTCTCTAAGACTCAGTTTCCCCCTGTCAGTCAGTGACCATCCATGGGTCCTTGTTGAAATCTTTCTTGAGCTACTTTGATCCTTTTTTTTTTTTTTTTTTTTTTTTTTTAATATTTGTATACTGGCATACTGATAAGAAAATGGAGGAAGGATGTCTAGACAAAAAGTCCCTTGAGTAACTGTTGTTACAGAAAGAACCTTGGAGCAGAGAGGAGGAAGTTGCAAAAACTGTTTGTGCGAGGTTTCCAGAAAGCCTCTTGAATGTTCCTGTGTGGTTTATTTTGAATACTGAGCTCCTCTGGGGCTACGAATGTTGGGGGCCAGATAATTCTTTGCTGTTGTGGGGGGGCTGTCCTGGGCACTGATGTGTACCAGCATTACCACAGACCACTGTAAGTTAGGGAGTAGCCCCTTCCCCCAAGTGGGGCCAGTCAGAATATCTATATGTTGCCAGATGTCCCCTGAGCAGCAAAATCTCCCCCATTTGAGAGCCTGATTTATCAGAAGGTAAACCTGCCTCACCCAGTTAGGGAACTAGTCACAGCGAACATCAATATAGGAAAGCAAATACAGATCTAAAGTCATTTTTAAAAGTTTTATAAAACATTTATTGAGGGAATTCCAACACAGATACCCCTTTCTGTCATCTCCCTCTCCCTCCCCCCCTTTTGAGTCAAGGGAAGAGCAAAGAATAAATAAATGCTTAGTTTGAGGCCTTTCTTGCAAATGTGAGTAAAACTGTTCTGGCAAAAGATTTTTTTTTTTTTTTTAATTTTTATTTATTTATTTGACAGAGAGAGATACGTGAGAGAGGGAACACAAGCAGGGGGAGTGGGAGAGGGAGAAGCAGGCTTCCTGCCAAGCAGAGAGCCTGATGTGGGGCTCGATCCCAGGACCCTGAGATCATGACCTGAGCCGAAAGCAGAGGCTTATTAGCTTAATGACTGAGCCACCCAGGCGCCCCAGCTGGCAGAAGATATCGATAACTGAGGTTAACTCCTGAAGCAAAGGTAATTTCATTCATTATGCAGAAGCCCACATTTTATGTAAGTTGTAAGATTCCATGCTGGTACCATGGATGGTATCTTTCCAGGGTTTCGGAATATCTGTGGTATTGTTCATTTTAAATTCTGCCACCGAGGGCTCACATCCATTCCATTTTTATCGTGACTAAAGCTCTGCTTCATCTTCCCTAAAATTCCTCCTGTCCCTCACTATTCCTGTAAAAATGCCAGCGCTCAGCAAACTGAGGTTGGTTATTGTTTGAGAAATGGCCATTCCGGAAACTGAGCCTGGGAGAGCCGGGCATCTGCACCCCACCCTGGCCTGTAGAGTTCAAGACAACTGGGGCCATCGTTGGGTTTGGAGATTCAGTCCCCCCTTGATAGACCTCAGGCACATGTGTCTGATGCCACGTGGAACCCTGGAGTCTGTTTGGAGTGCAGAGCTCCCTCCTGCAGGAAGTAGATTAAGCAGTGTTTGTTGTAACAGGAAAAGCTTCTGTGACAGCGGGGAGAGGCGAAGGCACCTTGGTCAGGGAAGGAATGGTTGGGCGCCCCACACGGACAGCATTTTGATCGGCGGGCAGGGCATGCTTCCCTACCTGCAGTGCCTATGAAGTGAAGCTTTCTGTTCCAGACTGCTGTTCCATGCAGACTGTCTGGAGCCTGATTCTGAAAACAAGACAAGCAGGCCGAAGAGAGAGGCAGCAGGGAAAGAGGAACCACACAGATTTATCTCCCTACAAATATGGCCCCGTCCTTCAGAGCTTAATGTCTCATAGATACCAGGAGCCCGGGGTCCTCTGTTGATAAAATGTGGAACTGTGTGCATTTTGTAAACTGTCTGGGTTTTGTGCCTTTGTCATACAGCACCTGGCCTGCTTCCTAAGGCCCTGCTGGGGCCAAACCCCTGGTCTTCACTTCCATCTGCATTGGGTCAATGACACCCGTCAGATCCTGTGACGGGGGAGAAATGTTTGAGAATGTGAGAGCCTCCATTGGCATATTTTTAAAGAACACGAATAAACCTTACATTATTTCACTTTCACGACCAAGTAACTGAATCAGTAATGCCTGTATCTGTAGTTTTCGTGTATTTAAAAATTTCTCTCCATAGCGAAAGAGATGCTGAGATTTTGTGAAATTTGGCTGGAAAGATGTTATTTGCTAAGTTAAAGTTGGAGGATTTTTTCCATCGTCCATATTAAGCTCTCCCTGATTCTTTGTTTTTTCTTTATAATTATTTTTGTTTCTTGGGTTTGTTGTGGAGAGGGTGTTTGTGCTGATCTTACATATATTATGAAGTGTTTCTATGGAATTCTTAATAGGACAGTAAGAAGACTGAAAAGCAAAATAAAATCCTTTCCTAGTGACTAAATTTCATTTCAGCTTGATGTTTTTATTGCCAATATCTAACTTTTTCTTGCCCCGCATGACCCCTGTCCTCAAATCATTTTTTTCTCACAGAGATTTAAACCCAGGCATTAATCAAGGCTTTCAGAGAATCAGTGTTCTATTCGGTTCTTCTTCGGCAACGTTTGAATTAGAGAATCCGCTTATTTAATAACCATTGTTAAGGCAGCTCGTGAGTGAAAGAGTTTTATCTTCTTTCTTTAAGTCCTGAGTGGAATTGGAGGGAGTCGGGGGGAATGTGTCTCCACCGAGTAAATTAAAGAGAAATCTAAATGTCAGGCGTCGATGTGTCTGTCCTGCCGCTGGTGAGTGGGACGTGTTAGTCGCAAAGGTTCCTTGGTCCCAAGACCATGACTGTGACGAGAAAACCAGTCTGAACAGTGAAGAAACCATCAGACCTGTTTACAAAATGCGTGTTATTCGTGGTACCCGTGGATGTGGCCCAGAGGTCCTGTCCCGCCCAGCCTCAGCCCTGCTCTGTGTGTCCTCGTCCTCTGGGGCTGCTCCCCCTCCCCCCAACACCCTCACCCTCCCCCACACCCCTCCCCCACCTCCAGTCTATCCTTTGTCTCTTCAGATTTGGCCCCGCTTCCTTGTGCTCCCAAAATGGCGGCCAGGCCCGTGCTCTGTGCTGGACATTGTGCAAAAGATGGGGATGGAGTGGAGGTGAGGCTGTGGTTCCCTTGCTCTGACCACTTCGTCAGCCACCTCTCGGCCTTATCCATGGCTTTTCCTTCTCTCTGATGGTGAGCAGAGCCATATTTGCGCAGGTGCCCTGGTGAGGAAAGGGGCACAGCTCCCTCCTGGACAAAGAGGAGGATCCCTTCAGTGTTTCCTGTTAGAGGAAAGTGTCTTGTAGTGCAGAGCTTGGGAAGCTGCATTGGGGTTGCCAGAAAACTTCGCAGTGTTGTTCCACCAGATTCATAGGCTAGGGGGCCTTCCGAGAAGCTATCAGTTCCCGCCTCTCTGGCATTCTTTGAGGGCTAAGTGTCCCCCTCACCCATTTATTGGTTATCTTCTGCTAAGTATCAGACCACCTCAAGACAATCATTCTGTTTGCTCATTTTTTTGGGCTGGGTGCTTGCTCTGCTGCCCTTGCCTGGAGTCGCTCATGTGGCTGTGTCATCTGGTGGCTTGACCGGGGCTGGATCGAGACGGCCTTGCTTGCATGTTTGGTGCTTGGTTGATTGGACCCCCCCCCCCCCCCCCCCCCCCCCCCCGCCTGAGGCCTCTCATCCTTAGGAGGCTAGCTTGTGGTTTCTTTGCATGGTGAGTGCAGAGGTCCTAGAGGTGAAACCAGAAACTGCAGGGACACTTGCAGTCTTAGCCTGGAATTCGTGTCTCCCCATCTATGTCACATTCTGTTGATTGAAGCAAGTCACAAGGCCAGCCCCAGTTCATGGGATGGAGGAAAAGTACCACAAAAATCTATGCCCAGAGGGTTGGGTAGAATTATTACTTTGCAAACTGTCTTCCACAAGCTACATTGCTTTTTCTCTTTCTTATTTTATTATTTTTTGTCTTCAGCTAAGGGCAGAAGCATTGGAGTAGAAGTATTGGAGTAAAAGAGAATACATGCTTTAGAATCAGACAGACCGGGGCACCTGGTCAGTTGAGTGTCTGCCTTCAGCTCGGGTCATGACCTTAGGGTCTTGGGATTGAGTCCCACGTGGGGCTCCCTGCCCAGTGGAGAGCCTGCTTCTCCCTCTCCCTCTGCCCCTCCCCTGCTCATGCTCTTTCTGTCTCTCTCAGATGAATAAATAAAATCTTTAAAAAAAAAAATGAATTGTATATACCTATAGATACTGATTTGTAGAACTTCCCTTATATTCTAAATGTTAACATTTTTGCTAGTTATATGTTGAAGATAACTTTAATCAGTATGTGTCTTGTGGCTTTTGATAGAGAAGAGTTTTTAATTTTAATAAAATCTGATTTTTTTGTCTCATATGATTTGTACTTTTTATATCTTATTTAAGAAGCCCTTCTCTTGCCTAAGCTAACAGACGTTGTCTTCTGTATTTTCTTGTGAAAGATTTTATACTTTGGGCTATTCACATGCTTCTGATTTATACCTCCCAGGTATTTGATTTTTGTGAATGGTGTATGTTACGGTGCGACTGTATATTTTTCCATCTAAGTAATTACTGTCATGACAACGTTTATCAGATATACCAGTCCTTTCCCCGGGATCTGCAATGGCACATCTGCTGTATCAGGAGGCAGGAAGGCTGTTTCTGGGCTTTTTTTTTTTTTTTTTAAAGATTTTATTTATTTATTTGACAGAGAGAGAGAGAGAGCGCAAGCAGGAGAAGCTGCAGGCAGAGGGAGAGGGAGAAGCAGACTCCCTACCTAGCAGGGAGCCTGATGTGGGGCTGGATCCCAGGACTCTGGGATCATGACTTGAGCCGAAGGCAGACGCTTAACCCACTGAGCCACCTGTTTCTGGGCTTTCTGTTCCATTAGCCTGTTCTCTTACTCATTCTCCATTGCTTTAATAATTCTTTGGTGTTTGTTGAGACTTATGTTGTGGTCTGATGTGTAGCCTGTTTGCAGAAATTGCTGATCCTTGGGGAAAACGTACATTCACAAATTCTTAGGAGCAGTGTTTGAAATATATTCATGGATCAAGCTTAATAATGATCGATACATTTTCATATTGTACCTAAACCTGCTTTGTCTGACATTTGTCAAGTTTTCTTTAGGTTGGCTGACTATGTTTTCCTCCTCCTTTTACTTTTAATCTCCTGTGTCTTTGTGTTTAGATATCTTTCTTGTATATCGCTTGTAGGTAAGGCTTTGTTTTTTATCGTTTTGGTTTTTTAATCTAAACATAAAGTTTAAGTATCAAATTTAGTTCACTTTGCATTTATTTAGAAGATCCATGTCTTTTGACTCATTTCTATACCCTCATTTTGCTGGCTTTGTCTTTGCTTGTTTTTTTCTTTTCTTTCCGGCCCTCTTTGGGCTTGGATTTCTAAATTTCACTCTCGGTTTTATATAATCTAATGCTGTTATAGTGGTCGCCCTTAAGATGTTAGCATGATTTCTACCATAACAAAGACCCAGGTCAGTCTTTTTACTTCCCTCTTGAAGCATAAAATGGCCATGAAATGCTTTAAAAATAATCACCCACATCACTGTTTTAGTTGCGTCTTTTTGTGACCTACAAAGCCCCCCTCCCCAACCTTTTTTCGAGTGTGTGGGGTGTTATTTTACAAACTAAGACTTGCACATGTGTATATCAGCTCTTTACTATTTTATTGTATATCAGATTGTGTGTGTGTGAGTGTGTGTGTGTGTTCCCAGCTGAAGTACAAACATACCCTATTTTATTGTGCTTTGTGGATATTGTGTTTTACAAATTGAGAATTTGTGGCAACCCTGCCCTGAGCAAGTCTGTTTTTGTACCACATTTCCAACAGCATTTGCTTACTTTGTCCCTCTTTGTCACATTTTGATAATTCTTGGAATATTTTAGGCTTTTTTTTTTACTATTATTTGTATGGTGATCAGTGACCAGTGATTATGACTTGCTGACAGCTCAGGTGACTAGTATTTTCTAGCAATAAAGTATTTTTAATTTAAGGTACGTACTTTTGGGGGCACATGACTGGCTGAGTCGATGGGGTGTGAGACTCTTGATCTCAGGGTTGTATGTTAGAGCCTCATGCTGGGTGTAGAGGTTATTTAAAAATAAAATCTTAGGGGCGCCTGGGTGACTCAGTCAGTTAAGCATCTGCCTTCAGCTCAGGTCATGATCCCGGGATCCTGGGATCGAGCCCCGCATCAGGCTCCCTGCTCAGTGGGAAGTCTGTGTCTCCCTCTCCCACTCCCCCTGCTTGTGTTCCCTCTTTCGCTGTCTCTCTGTTAAATAAATAAACAAAATATTTTTTTAAAAATCTTAAAAAAAAAGATATGTACTTTTTTTTAGACGTAATGCTGTTGCATGTTTAATAGACTGCAATGTAGTATAAACATAACTTTTACAAGCACTGGGAAACCAAAATATTCATTTGACTTGTTTGCTCTGATAGTCACTGCATTGCAGTGGTCTGGAACCCAATGCACAGCATCTCCTAGGTATGCCTGTATATCCTTTTAGAGAGTTTTTTTAGGGAGGTTCTGTTTATAGTGAACTTTCTCACTCTGCTTCTCAGAGAACATTATATTCTTCTTATTGAATATTTTAGCTGGAAATACAATTCTGTGTTGGTAGTTTTAGCATTTGAAGGTTTCTGTGATTTAGGGAGGTCTTGTCTTCAGATAGACCTTTTTATTATTTCTTGAACTTTTATTTTTATCTTTTTAAATTTTTTTTTTACTTTTTTTTCATTATTTGGAGAATACTTTATTAGTTTCTGTAATCAAACCCATGTAGATAAGACCTTACATATTTAATACAGTGCATTACCCCTGTACAAATGGAAAAAATTATGTTTCACATTTATAAACCAATATGGCTGTTAATTTCTGTACAACGCCAACCCAACACGGTACAACTGGGATACTTTTCCCAAAGTTGAAAGCACAGCTAAAGTTTCCAAATTTATAGTTTTATTTTTATCTTTTATCTGTTGAGTGCTTTTTATGTTTTTAATTACTTATTTGTTTATTTGAAAGACAGCATGAGCACGGTAGAGGGGCAGAGGGAGAGGGAGAAGCAGACTCCCCACTGAGCAGGGAGCTCGATCCCAGGACCCCGAGTTCATGATCAGAGCCGAAAGCAGACACTTAACCAACTGAGCCACCCAGAGGCCCCTTGGATTTTTTTTTTTTTTTTAAGATTTATTTATTTATTTGGGGCACTAGTGTAGCTCTGTCAGTTAAGCATCTGCCTTTGGCTCAGGTCGTGATCCCTGAGTCCTGGAATCGAGTTCCGTGTCATGCTTTCTCTCTCGCTACGCCCCCCCCCAAATAAATAAATAAATAAAATCTTTTAAAAATTGTTTATTTATTTGAGAGAGAGACAGAGAGAACAGGGGGAGGGGTGGAAGGAAGGGAAGGGGGGGTCAAGCAGACTCCGTGCTCAGTGCAGAGCACGATCTGGGACTTGATTCTTGGGAGTTGGGGTCTTTGGGAGGTGATTACGTGAGAGTAGACCCCACGATGGGATCCGTGTCCTTGTAAGGAGACAGAAAGAGTGGAGCTCACTCGTTCCTCACACGTTCAAGGGAAATGTCATGTGAAAACATAGGGAGATGGTGGCCTTCCACCAGTCCTCAGCCAGAACTGAATCTGCGAGCCCCTTGACCTTGGACTTCCATCCTTCAGAACTGAGAGAGGGAGAAGTGTCTGTCATTTAAGCCACCACATCTGTGGTCTTTTGTTAACAGCAGCCCAAGCAGACCAAGGTGTGGAGTCTCCTGGATGAGTCTCGAACACCCGGGGGGCCAGCCTGTGGTTGTCACCTTTGACGACCCCTCCCCCTCCTTGTTCCCTCCTGGCTCTTCTGTCCTAGAGTGTGGGCAGAATCAGACAAGCTTCCTTTCCTAAGTTAGCTCCCTCCTCCCCTCCCCTGCCCTCCTCTCCCCCTCCCTTCCCTTCCTCTAATGAATACTTTTTTCTTTTACCTTTTTACATCTTTTTAGACCAAGGGTGTGGCCCTTCCTGGCAACCATATGAATGTGGGAGAATCAGTTCTAAATCTCCAGCCCTTACAGACCGGACGCCTTGTTTTCAGTGTCATGTCTTTATAGTTGAAACCAGAGTCTCCAGGGCACCGGTTCCCAAGCCAGGATGGGGCTGCTGTGGGGAAACGTGTGGGTGTATTTTTCTTAGCGCAGAGACCCCGGGGTGCTAATTGTGTTTATAGCCACCGAGTTAACTAAACTTCTTTCTTTGACTGCTACTACCAGATGATAGAGGGAGCAAGTTACTAGAAAATCCTAGAGCCGGGGGCACCTGGGTGGCACAGTCAGTCGGGCATCTGACTCTTGGTTTCTGCTCAGGTTGTGACCACAGGGTCGTGGGAATGAGCTCTGTGCTGGTCTCTGTGCTCGGCGCGGGAGTCTCCTTAGGATTCTCTCTCTCCCTCTCCCTCTGCCCCTTCCCACTGTGCATCCCCGCCCCCCAATAAATAATAAATCTTAAAAAAAAAAAAGAAAGAATGAAAAAGAAAATTCTAGAACCAGAGCAAAAGGAGGACATGGATGGAAACTTCCATCTAGGTTGTATTCCCTTCATTGGTGCTTCGTTGCAGAGCAGGACAGGGGACTGAAGGATGCAGCGTTGGAGCCCAAGTGTGTGCGTAGAGGTCAGCTTCCTCCCTGTTTTATGGCCAACTTTGAACCTGGACAGAAAGTGATGCCAAGCAGAGGATGACTCTGATAGTGTCACTGGAGAAGGTAGCCTGTTCGCAAACAGGCTTTCCTCCAAAGAATCAGAAAGTGGCTCCTTCTCTCTGGTTTTTCTATCTTGCCCCTCTGTATCTCAGTGATGTCGTCCCTGATCTGGATTTGTAAATGTCTTGGAGCCTCGCTAGTCCACGCGTGGTCCATGCACAGTGTTGACTGGTATCATCTTGGGGCTTATAAGAAATATGGAAGTTTCTCCAGCCCCAAACCTCTTGAATCTGGATCTGCAGAGCGTGATCCCCTGAGTTTAGATGTTCTTTACATTTGAGAAGCCCGCCGGAAGACAGTGACTGTGATGTTCTTTTCCTTCACCTTTGCATGGAATATGGTGGGAAGTATGGAAGTCTGGTATTAACGTTTACAGTTTGCCACACTATTGCAAATACAGACCTCACACACACTAGGACTGAATGTTTATTGTCCTTGGGTCCACCTCCAAATACCATCACGTGGGAGGAGGTTAGGGCTTCCACATATAATATAGCTATGTATTAGAAAATTTATTTGTGGGCGCCTGGGTGGCTCAGTGGGTTGAGTCGCTGCCTTCGGCTCAGGTCATGATCTCAGGGTCCTGGGATCGAGTTCCGCATCGGGCTCTTTGCTCAGCAGGGAGCCTGCTTTCCTCTCTCCCTCTCTGCCTGCCTCTTTGTCTACTTGTGATCTCTCTCTGTCAAGTAAATAAATAAAATCTTAAAAAAAAAAAAAAGAAAATTTATTTGTTTTTAAGATTTTATTTATTTATTTGACAGACAGAGATCACAAGTAGGCAGAGAGGCAGGCAGAGAGAGAGAGGAGGAAGCAGGCTCCCCGCGGAACAGAGAGCCCAATACGGGGCTTGATCCCAGGACCCTGGGATCATGACCTGAGCTGAAGTGAAGGGAGAGGCTTTAACCCACTGAGTCACCCAGGCGCTCCTAAAATTAAAAAAAAAAAAAATGTACTGTCATATAAAAATAATAGTAGTAACAATAAACACAGCAACACACGTACTGAGCCAAGATCGTGGAGCTCACACTTGGAGGGTCTAACAGTGTATACACGTGTCGGGGGCCTGACCCTGGGCCCCCCTTGCACAGGCCTGGCGTTTGGCAGTTGCTCTCCATGCTGACCCATGTTTTCTTCCGATTTCATATTGCAGGACACGGGCTCTGCAGCGAGCAGGGCAGTAGCGCCGAGACCGCTCCGGAGGAGACCGAGGGGCCGGACTTGGAATCCTCAGATGAAACTGATCACAGCAGCAAGGTGAGAGATTCTCATTTTCACGTCCCACGTGTCGAGCCCCCGAAGAGTCACAGCTGACATGTCACCTTTGCAGCTGTGTATGGTTAGAAGGCCTCTCCATGGGACCGGGCGCTTTTACCTCTGAGATGTCACTAAGATATGAAATCCCAATTACAGCCTCGGTAACCAACCTATTCGTGCAAATACAGGGCAGAAATCAGCTTTAATGAGTTCACATCTCGTTTCCCCTGTTTCCCTCTCACATTTCCGTTTGTTTTGGAAGAAATGGCATCCAAAATGTGTGTGGCTGGGCCAGATAGACTTTTTTGCCATGCATGGTTTCTGTATGATTTGTGTTTGGTTCTCGTAAAACGTGAGTGGGTTTTACACGAAAGAGGAAGAAACGATCCTTTTCTTTTTTCATATAGCATGTCCCTCTGTTGTTCGAGGCCTGTGAGAAAGCCCTTCTTCTCACTCTTTGGTGGAAGGCCATGAATTTGTTTTCTGTAATTCATCGTGCTTTTATCCCCCTTCACAAAGAGTTCTGTGGTTCCGTAGCCTGTTCTCAGCGCACTTTCCAAAGTACAACAGTTTAAAAACTTGGTGTTACCTTCGTGCAAAGACCCTTCCCCAGCAAAAGTAATTGTACGTGATTCTGTTTCTTTTTCTTTCTTTTTTTCTAAAAGATTTTATTTATTGGGGCGCCTGGGTGGCTCAGTGGGTTAAGCCGCTGCCTTCGGCTCAGGTCATGATCCCAGAGTCCTGGGATCGAGTCCCGCATCGGGCTCGCTGCTCAGCAGGAAGCCTGCTTCCCTTCCTCTCTCTCTGCCTGCCTCTGCCTACTTGTGATCTCTCTCTGTCAAATAAATAAATAAAATCTTAAAAAAAAAAAAAAGATTTTATTTATTTATGAGAGAGAGAGAGCATGAACAGTGGGGAGGGGCAGAGGGAGAAGCAGGCTCCCTGCTGAGTAGGGAGCCCAGTGTGGCTCCATCCCAGGACCCTGAGATCAATGACCTGAGCCGAAGGCAGCCGCTTAATGACTGAGCCACACAGGGGCCCCGCGTGATTCCGTTTCTGTATTTATTCTCCTTTCCCAGCGTTGCTGGCATATGTATGTGGAACCCTCTACTTACCTTTTTTTGGTTTGACATTTACCACTTTCTCTGATCAAATCGTTTAACTTTAAATTACACCTTTGTTTTCCCTCTTGCAGTGTCAGAGTGATTCTTGCTTTTGCCCAGGGATTGGATGATGGGGCGGGTGGGGGTGTCAAATAACATAACTTAGGAGAGCATGTTGGTCATGGAAATGCGCTATTCAAATATGAATGATTATTTTTAAAACCTGCATTTCTCTCTGTGTGTACGCCTACGCCACCCTTCTCTGTGTCCTAAGTTGAGCACGATATAAAATTTAATATTTGAAAGTAATTTTGATAATTATATAAGGCTTTTATATTGTTGGTTATTAATTAAAACACAGATGAATGGAAATGTACACATTTCATTTAAAGCCAAAAGAGACAAGCAGAAACTTGCTTAAACTTATCTTTTAGGTTGTGTGACCCTTACTTTACTTTTAGGCACTTGGGGGAGGGACAGCCCCCCCCCCCCCCCCGAGAAATTCAGTATTTCCAAACTGAGGTAAGAAACTTGGAAGGGTATTTATTAAGTCATTTTGTTATTGAACTTAAAAATGTTAATTCTCAGTTTCTAATTTAATTTAGGAGTACAGCTATTTTTCCTATACCTAAAACCTTTATTTCTGAATACTTTTTAAGTTGGGTCATTTTTACCTCGCTGTAATAGGCCAGTGTTCTCATTCCTTGTGGATTTTGAGATTGTTTTCATTTGAAATTTTGTGAGTCATGAGGTCCTAAACAGGGTCCTCTATAATATTCGGTCTGGCAGCAGAGAGGAAAGAGGCGGCCCCAGAGTTTTGTTGAACTGCCCTTAGATACCTTTCTGGCTTGGTGGTTCTTTCTCCAGAGAATAGGTCTAAAACACATCTGGAGCAGACAGGGTCAGATGCAGAAACAGAACACCCTGTCCCTGGATTTCACCGTGGAAATTCATGGTGGCTCTCGCAAAACAATGTCTTCAAAATTGTCGTTGACAAGTTTGGTGATGATCAGTACTTTTTTTTTTAAAGATGTTATTTATTTATTTATTTGTCAGAGAGAGAGAGAGAGAGAAGGCGCACAGGCAGACAGAGAGGCAGGCAGAGGCAGAGAGAGAAGCAGGCTCCCCACTGAACAAGGAGCCCGGTGTGGGACTCGATCCCAGGACTCTGGGATCATGACCTGAGCTGAAGGCAGGGGCTTAACCCTCTGAGCCACCCAGGTGTCCTGATGATCAGTACTTTTAAAGCTAGTACAGTGACCTGCGCTAAAACCATCAGTTTGTTTCATTTTCACTAGCTTGGGGAGCACTGATTCTGTACCCCCAAATACTCCCAGTTTTGGTTGGACTCACATTTTATCTTCTTTATTTGAACTACTTTGTCATGCAGCCAAGTTAGTTAACTAAATTGTCCTTCAATGAGTTAATGTCTCACTTTGGATATTTGGAAGCAAAAAACTTATATTGAGCAAGTGGTTCTTGGAGTCTGGGTCCTACTATGTTTGTTTGTTTGTTTTTTTAAAGATTGTATTTATTTGAGAGAGAAAGAGAGCTGGCGGGGAGGGGCAGAGGCAGAGGGAGAGGGAGAAGCAGACTTCCTGTTCCTGGATCCCAGGACCCTGGGATCATGACCTGAGCTAAAGGCAGGTGCTTAATGGACTGAGCCACCCAGCACCGCGCCCCTATCTCCCACCCCGCCCCACTGTGTATTCTTGATAGTGAATGAGAGCTAACACTTACTTAGTATCTTGTATATGGTGGGCACTATTCATATTAACTTATCTCATCCTCATAATACCTCTGAGAGAGAAGTACTATTACTCCCTCTATTTCATAGGTAATGACATTGGATCAGAATGGTTAGCAACTCAGTGAAAGTCACACAGCTCTGAGATGGCAAAACCAGGCCTCATGTTGTTACTACTAAAACTAACCTTCTGGCCAGATTGGTTAAAGTCTGGTGTTAAATACCAGGTTTCGGGAAAATGAAGAATCAATTAGTGCACTATGTAAGTCAATTAGACATGTACTCATGAACCACTTACATATTTTCTTAATGCATAACCCTTCTGGGTGTATTTCTTTTATGATTTAAAGTAAGAGCAAGCACATATCTTGAATTTCTTGATCAAGATTAAATATATTTTTTAAAATTTTATTTATTTATTTGACAGACAGGGATCACAGGTAGGCAGAGAGGCAGGCAGAGAGAGAGGAAGGGAAGCACGCTCCTTGCTGAGCAGAGAGCCTGATGATGCTATGATGGGGGGCTCAATCCCAGGACCCTGGGATCATGACCTGAGCCGAAGGCAGAAGCTTTAACCCACTGAGCCACCCAGGCGCCCCAAGATTAAATATTTTTGACACATCTCCTAGATCAGTCATTTTTCTTGAGAACAAACCGCACATTAATTTTTAAGTCACGAGCTACCTATAGCCAAGGAAGGATGATTTAGCCTTACTTTGAATGTGCGTAAAAGTAAATAAATAGTAAAAGTAAATAAAGCAGACGGATCAAGGAGTGAAATGAAATAAACAATCTTTTTTTTTTTTTTTTTTAATCCCTGCTGCATCTGGGAGGCCTGTTGAATTTTTTTGTTTGTTTAATATTTTTGCTCTTCTTCCTAAATGAGTTGCTTTATGAAGGCATGGGCAGAATTAAGAGAATGTAGGTTGGAGCATTATATGCTTTTTGACTTTTTTTTTTAAATAGTGGCTTTTGCTGCTCCCAGCCTTTTGAGGTTCTGCAAGTAGGTAATTGCAGGTTTGCTGAAAGAGCATTGGTGGCCCCAGAAAGTGGCATCTGTGGGGTGGGGGTGGGGCTCCCACCCTGCCGGGGCAGTCTAGCAGCCTTTCTCTTTGTGAGCCACCTCCTTTCTCTTGTGACCGCGGGTGACAGCCTCCAAGGGGCCTCCTCCACTCTGGTCACTTGTTTCTCTGCTTCTAATCGAAAACTCTCGGCTCTGAAAATGAATGCTAATGAGCTCTCCCGGCTGTCCTGTTCTGCATTCCAGGCCCCCTGGCAGCTGTGATTTTGTTTTCTACTTAGCAAACGTATTAGAATAATTTTCAGAACATTTCCATTCAGAAAGCCATCTTTTTTTCTTTTTCATCCAAATTGGGATTGTCTCAGAAATGTCTGCTTTTAGTAACAAAGCATTAGCGGAAAATGTGAAAACATAAACTGTTCAAAAAAAAAAAAGCGTGTTTTGATTTTATTTAATGTTATGTTATTTTTCTTAGCGCCTGCTCCCGACTCAGCGAGGGGTGTCTTCCAAGTTGTCGGAGCCGGCGGGGGTTAGTTATCCCTGTGCAGTGGCATGACGCTGGCCAATCAGCTGATCTCCGTCCGCAGAGCAGAGACGCTCCCATCCTGGGCAGGCTTTTTCTGCTTTGTGTTCTGGTCTCTTTTGGTCCTCCCTTTCTGGAACTTTTGTTGGTGAGCCCAGTGACATCAAAGCATGAATTTTTGTCCATGAGTTAGCCTTTGACACCATCCCAGAGGCCACTGCTGGGAGGGAGGGCGGGCGGGGCTGGGGGTGCTCTGCGGGGCCGCTGTCCTGTCCGTGTTGAGATGCTGCAGGAGCCAGCACGGGCTCTCTGTATGAGAGGATGCTCCCTTGGGGACTGGAAGGCGTTTGGCGCTCTCGGGGTATTTTAAGAAACTTCTGCTTCTGTGCGGAACACGTCAGGTGGTAGAATTACCATGAGAATATATTCCTGACGATGTCTGCCCTGTGGAAAATAAAGCGCAAGCCCAGGATCGAAAACAATGACAAGTCCGGTGACTCTGTGTATCAGACCCTTCATCTGGTGAGCACGTTTGAATTCTGTGTTGCTGACCTTGTGTGTGTGACGACTTTCTAGCTGAATTGCTTTTTCCAGTCCAGAGAAGGGTGATTATACGTGTCCTGCTTCCCCCCGATTGCTTCCTTTTACCTTCCGGATCCCCTTGTTGATAAAGGATAGATAGTTCAGCACGGGGGAGGGGTGGGCATCGGTCGTTGGTGTGAAGTCGAATTTGACTAGAACCTTCACGTTTGTCTCTTTGTTCATTCTGAAATGGCATAAAGATGGATGATGTATTTCTGAAACTGAGGAATTCTCCTTTCTTTCGGTGGTTGAGATTTTGAGTGTGTTTGTATGATGTGTGTGGCAGATCTCCCCGATCCCTGCCCCAGCCTGGGTCACCTGAAGGGTCAGCAGGCATTTCTGGGAGAAGGACGTTCACCGTGGCCTCCTAGAAAGTTTTAAGTGTTTTTGACTTTATTTCTGCTTACTTGAGAAGGAGACGGGGCTAGAAGTGTTGGCTCAGGGGTTGTGTTCATGGTTTAACGTCCACTGACTTGGATTGTACATGTCAGTCCCTAGAGTAAATGCTGACTCCCTGGTCAGAAAATCTGGTGGGTTAATGACAAGGAATAATTTAACCAAACCCAATGAAACTTGTTAGTGGCTCAGTATTAATATTGGAGTCCGTCTACCATTCGATTTTGTGTCATAATGAAGCTTGAAATTCGGCAGTGAGTACACCTAAGCCTTCATCCTTCCTGGATGTTTCTTCTTCAACATCTGTTCCAAAGGAGACCAGAGAAGGGGATGGAAAACGATAGGGACTACCAGCAGTGGTCTCTGAAATTAACAGAAAACATGACTTTGGTGTTTGGCTCCCAAAAAGCTTAAGTAAAGGTTTTAAGAATTGAGGCCACTCTGGCCCCTTTTAAATCTGTGGGATGTGTTAAATCGGTCAGACTTAAAGGACAGTTTTAGAACTCTGAACTCATCTCGGGATAGAAATTGCCTTTAGTGGTTGCATAACAGGAAACCTTTAAACAGCTGGGTAGCTTGAGTCAATAGTGTGTCCTTAAAAGCACCCCCCCCCCCTTTTTGTACTTTCTTTTCATCTTCCACAGGAAGAAAGCGATATTACAAACACGGAGCTTCACGCTGGCCTCAGTAAAGTGGCCCATTTCCTCCTGTAATCGTGTACTCTTCTCTGCACGTTGGTGGGATCCTTCTTAGGCCTGACCATGGAAGGGCCCCGCTACCTCGAACGGTTTTAAACCGGCAGCGCTCAAGGGCCCCAAAGTGCTTTTCTGTTTCCAGGGTGACCGATGGCTGTCCTCCCATGGCGAGAGGTTTGCACTTCTCCCATGACAGAAGCCTCGACCATCTCCTCCTTCTCAGCAGCATTTCACGGTCTGTCCCAGTTCCAGGAAACTTGGCTTTGAGGAGTGTGTGGAGAACCTCCCACGGCAGCCACCTTTCTAGGCCTCTCTGGCTGCAGAGCTCGGTGGAGAATAAAGAAGACAGAGCAGAACGCTCTGCCACCGAGTAGCGGGGAGAGCCCTGTGCCCCTCGTACGCCCTCCATCATGGCCAGGCTATCCAGAGAAGGTCTCCGCGGGTCTTGATGCAAAAAAGTCTGGCCAGTTGGGACTTACAGGTTGGGGCCACAACAGGTAAAATCTCTGCATTGGCGCTATTCTAGAAGAGACCCCGCATTTCATACTTTCTTCATACTTCCTTCCTGCATCTCATAGTTCCTTCCAGGGAAGTTTTTTGGGGTAATAGTTTAGTAAGACAGAATTCTCAAACTTGATGACATCATTTTAATGGTTTCCAAGTAAAAATTTCATTAAGAGCCTTGCAAAACATGCTGTGACAGTATGCATTGTAGCTTAGAATTCTTTTATTCTTTATTTAAATGACGTGTGATCGAGAGTGAGGAGATTATGTCCCTGTTAAGATTCTGTGTGTGTTCCTTGGAGAGTTTAATACCTTGGGGAACAGGGTTGCCCATGTTGAGACTGCTTTGCCTCATCTCCATGTAAGAGAGCCCCTGGCTAACTTTATCCTGACTTTAGGATTCTGTCTAATAAGGAAAGGATGGCTAAGGCTTTGAACTCTCAGAAGAGGGTTTCAGGGAATTTGGAGGTATCCCTGGGATGCTTGGTTATGGGTTGCTTTTCCTACACTCCAGAACTTGGCTCAGAGAGGGAGAACGATGAGCAGGCTGGATGTTTGCGAATGAGGTTGGGTAGGACGTGGTTTAGGTTTAGAGCACAAAAGCCCTAGCCCACATCCCACTGACCTCTAGCTGTCCCCTTGGGCTGCTTAATGAACATAAGGATGCCGGGCCTTAGAAGTGGTGAACTTCACACAAAGTCAGAAACTCTACTCACGCTCTTACACATGGAAACCTCAGAGCACTAATGGTGAGACAGAGGGAATGAAAACCTAGAACATCCATCCCATACCTTCCACTGTTAAACACAGATACAGGTGAGGATGGCAGCAGGTCAGCGTGATGAGAATTAGGAGCGCAAAGAGAAGCATCTTCTGGAATTTCCTGCCTTTGCTATGTGCGCGAGTCCCCAGATTGTAACTTTGGCCCATCCTGAAAGTATGGGGGACCCTTTGTGTACTGCGTGAGGACATTAGATTTCCCAAGGCAACTTGTCGAAATGATAATACCGTAAAAAGGCATATCATGTCTCCAATGGGAATGACGTAGTGGATTTATTTATCATGAGGAGTAGCTTTGATGTTCATCTGCGTATACAGATGACGAGAAAAGCATTGTGTAACTGAAGGTGCCAGTTAGATGTTTGTTGTGTTAGGTTCCTTCTCAGGATGTGGAATCGAAGCCATAAAGGACAGCTGGACAAAGCTGGGGGCCAGGGCTGTCAGTTGTCAGTCATTCTCATCAGCTGTCCACGGGATTTTCATTCTGGTGAGGGTTACTGTGCCCCTCTCCCACCATCATCATGTCTATGTTATAATGCAGTGACCTATTGTAGTTATCACTGGATCATTTAAAAGATGTGTGTGCATTTTTGTTACGACGGGTCACGGGTCTTCCGTGCCTGTGGAATTTGTAAGACCGAGCCACGTTTCACCGTATGTTTAAGAGTGACAAGCTAGTAGAATACTAACATAACTAAATACAACTGATTGATTTCTACAGCACCAAGCTTGGATGAAATTCTTTTTTAGCAGCCTTATTGAGATAGAATTCACGTATCATACAATTCAGCCCATTTTGGTGAGTGTTTTTGTTAGCCACCAAAGGGAGAATTCTGTGTGGGGATGTACGATGTCTGGAACGCTGACTCCATAGACAACAGTGATCAGTGCCCCTGAGAAGTGACTAAAACCTTCTGGTGCATAAACTAGGGTTAGTGCTAGCAACGCAGAAGCTGTGGTCGTTGTAAGAGATCTGAAACAGGTGCGCCTGGGCGGAATGGTTGGTTGAGCATCTGCCTCTCGGTTTCAGCTTGGGTCGTGATCTTGGGGTCCTGGGATTGAGACCCGCGTCGGACTCGATGCTGCATGAGACTCTCCCACCGTCTTCCTCTGCCCCTCCCCCCAAGAAATAAATAAATCTTTAAAAAGAAAAAAAAGACAAAGAAATAACCATTGGGGCACCTGGGTGGCTCAGAAGGTTAAGCCTCTGCCTTCGGCTCAGGTCATGATCCCAGGGTCCTGGGATCGAGCCCTGCATCGGGCTCCCTGCTCAGCGGCGAGCCTGCTTCCCCCTCTCTCTCTGCCTGCATCTCTGCCTCCTTGTGATCTGTGTCAAATAAATAAATAAAATCTTAAAGAAAGAAAAAGAAAGAAAGAACCATTATGTGGATTTGGGTCCTGGCTCTCCTCCTTGCTGTCATGGCATTGTTGTGAATGCGTCCTTGTTAGGTTCTGACTTCCCAAGTCCTTGTACTGCCTTGGTTCCAGGCTCCGTTCCCTTTGAGATGTGCCACGGAGGGGAAGGCATGTTAACGCCGGCTGCCTTTTTCCTCTGTGACTAAGGGATTGCCCCCCACGGAATTCCCTTGGTTTTAGCCTCTCTGCTCTGCCTAATGCCGGCCTTGACTTTCGGCTCTGGGTAGCAACTGCTGTTTTGGGGAGGATGTTCTCATGTTCTTCCTGGGGAGGCCAGTGGGGGAAGAGGTAATTTTTCGCAGCCGTGTTTGCTGGGAATGCTCTGTGCGTGGGGACGGGTTAGATGGTGAAAGTGAGGGAGAGGAGGTTGAGCAGGCCGCCTGCCTTCAGAGAGCTATCCAGCGAGCATTTGTAGGGTGGTACATTTGGGCAAAGAGTAATAAACCAGACTTTGTGCCATAAAATGGCCTCTGCAGGCATCCCAGCCAGAGCTTTAAAAAGTTCTCGGGCCCGTCCCCTCCTGGAGGTCCTGGCTGGGCTGATCTGGAGGGCCCGCTGGGACGTCTGCCAGGTGTATATGCTGTACGCAGGCTCGAGGACTCAGGCTCCAGGACTAATTCCTCGGGGTTTTCAGCAGCCTGCCTGCCACCGTGCCTTGGAGAACCCTTTTGCATAACTGGGAAAGTGGCAATTTTAGAATCCTAGAACCCGAAACTTCTACCTGAGTCATCCTGGACAAAGATTCGGTGGAGGCTGAGCTCCCCGACTGAAGCCTTGTTCAGGGCCCCGCAGCTTTTATTTCCAGAGAGAGGAGGTATCTTTCTGCTTAGAGAAGCTGGAGAGACAGAAACTGGGTTTCGTTTTTTTCTTTTTTTCCTTCTTAAAATATATCGGGCTCTACCATTATCTACAAAGTCGCCTTTGGGCCAGTTTTTAACAAAGCCAGAAAGAATCTTAGCTTCTAAAATCATTTTCCACCATTGCAAAGTAAGTATAGTTTACTTAAGTGGGGACTGTGCTAATTAGCCTTGTATCTGGGGTGAAATGCGTTTAATTTTTCGGTATCTCCATCTCCTTATTGTAAGCGTCTTGCAGGGTATTTATGAACACAGGCTTTGGTCCACACTGCCCGGTTCGAATCCCAGCTCTGCCATTTTCGAGCTCCGCAAGAGCTGTGCAATCTCAGATGAGTTGCTTAACTTCTCTGGGCCTCCTTTGTCTCAGCTGTTTCGCAGGAATGCTAAGAGCCCTTACTTACCGTGTGGGAGGATTAAATACATCAGACAAGTGGCTGGCATGTGGTGAGCACTCAGATTATGTCAGCAGTAGTCCTTATGGGTGTTTTGAGCGTTCAGTGAGCTCTCCTCCATGTGGAGCCGTCTGGGGGAAGGCGCGATGTAATTCACGTGTGGCGGCTCATTAACCAGGAAGGACACCTTTAGGCGGAACAGATGTCAGCTGGGTCTCTCTCCTGAGAGGTAACTTCATCTGCCTTGCCTTTTAAACTGTGCTCCGAAGAGCACGGAACAGGTGGCCGCGTTCTGCCGCAGTCTGCATGAGATGAACCCCTCTGACCCCAGCCCATCTCCCCAGGACGCCACCGGGCCTCAGCTGGCCACCATGAGGCAGCTCACAGACGCCGACAAGCTGCGCAAGGTGATCTGCGAGCTCCTGGAGACGGAGCGCACCTACGTGAAAGTACGTCTCGCTGGTCCACCCTCCCTCCCCGCAGGGTCTGCCCTCGCGCCTCATTTTGAAGGAGGGGCGTTGTGGGTTACGCTGTGTTTGGGCTCCTGGGGAATCTGGCGTTTCTTCTGAACGTTCGGATCTCCCGCATCGTAAGGAAGCACATCAGTTCTTAGAGCAATTCCTTGACATTTGTAATTGATCGACCGGGAAAGGAGATGATGGTGAATATTATGTGAGCCTCTGACCTTTCTAAATCCGTTGTTGAGCTAATACTACAATTGAATTTAGGTTTTGAAAGATTTAAAGGTATTATTTTCGGTATCTAAGTTGAGTCTAGGCAGAAGGGTATCCGTTTTCTTTTAATTCTCCCTTGTATTCAGGTATTTAGTTGTATTCCTGTAACTACGTAAGTTATTCCTGTGTAATTCGTAATGTCTATATGATACATATAACTAATAATGCATGCTTTCTACATAAATTATAATGCATACATTGTAATACATTCCTAGGACTGTAATAATTATCTATTCCCATAACTATGTAATTTAGTTATAGGTCACAACAGTGTGATCTGTTTTTAATGATCTATTTTAGTCTTGAACTCAGGAGTCAGAAAATTCTGGCCCTGAGGCCAAATCCAGCGTCCTGCCTGTTTTGACAAATAAAGTTTTATTAGAACACAGCCACACACATTCATTTATGCGTTGTCTGTGCTGTAACAGGAAGCAGTTTCCCTGTTACAGCAGCAGAGTAACACAGTTGTGACAGAGGCCACATGGCCTGCAGAGTCAAAAATTGTTCCCGAAAAGGTTGGCTCACTCCTGCTTTAAGGAAACTGAATGACCTAATGACTGTAATGTTAGCATTTGGGACATAGTCTGGTTTTTTTTTTAATCCTTTGCTTTCCTGCTAGTCTTTTAGAGATGCTAATGAGATATCCTTTTGACCCGTAGGACTTAAACTGTCTCATGGAGAGATACCTAAAACCTCTTCAAAAAGAAACTTTCCTCACCCAAGATGAGGTATGGTGGAAATTGTCTTAACTTTGTGTGTCGTGCTGCAGCTTGACTTGGTGAAGAGGAAGGAATGGGGCACACGTGCAGGACTGAAAACACTGGGAATTCGCTCAGTTGTAATAACTAGATCAGATGGTTGCGAGTGACGCTCTTGGCTTGTACCCTGAGAGTAAGGAGCATCACCACCCCCTGCCCTGCACCCTCCCCCACTCCGTGGGCTCGTGATCTTAACTGCCACTTAGTGATAGAGAAACGTCGACATCAGAAGCAGATAAGGTTTCTGAACACCAGTGAAATAGGGGGTGGCTTAAATTCTTCTTCATTTTCCAGCTTGATGTGCTCTTTGGAAATCTAACCGAAATGGTAGAGTTTCAAGTAGAATTTCTGAAAACTCTAGAAGATGGAGTGAGGCTGGTACCCGATTTGGAAAAGCTTGAGAAAGTTGATCAGTTCAAGGTAAGTCCTCCAATGGATGTCAGGCTGCCTCCTCCTGTCATGGGTGGATTATTCTGTAGGTCAAGTGGAACCTCCGAGAACACATCGCGGGGGGCAGAGGCTCTCTCTGGTACATTCTTGTGCTCGTGGTGTTGGGTCTTCATTGGACCTCCGGTGGGGTCCATTCCTGAGGGGATTCTGAGATGGGAACCTTGTCTGGCTAAGGTGACACTGGAACTTGCAGGAAACTGATGCCCCTGCTGGCTTCTACTCTGGAAGGTAGACCAACCTTGACCTTTTGCTCAGTTGATGTGCGGCCCTTTAATTCTTGCTATTAGCAGATGAGACTAGCACCCTCGGTTTCCTGGTAAACAAGTTAATTTATCATGTTCTGGAAAACTTTGCCTAATGGAAATGCGTATCATGATCCAGGAGGGAGACAGTCTTCCAGCACACAGTGTCCTCAGAGCGCTAATGAGGATTTATGGCTGGTACCTCAGTGAGGATGCTTAGAGCTTACTTCCCCCTCCTTGGCTGGCTCTGCTTCATCACAGATACTTCCTGTGGTGCACCTCCAACCGACAGAGCTCATCGACCCACACACAGTGGTGGTGGCTTCTCGTAGAGTTAAAAAAAAAAACAACTAAACACAAAAAATCAGATTAATTCAGATGTCAGGAGCTCTTTGTTACCACAAATTAAAGTAGTTTGCATTCTGGAATTCTCTGCAAGTGCAGTCAGGCAACGTATGCTCTTTTTTTTTTTAACGTGGCATCCTTTACTTGGTGGAGTCGGGCCACGTTCCATCCACATGGCTGCATATATGGCTCCGTGTGTTCTACTATACAGAGGGAGTACGCTTTGTGGCCCTTTCACCTTTCCTGGGCATTTGGGTTGTTTTCATTTTAGGGCAATTACAAGTAAAGCTGCTGTGCAGATTTGTGTATAAATGTTAATGGATATCTGCTTTCCTTTGGCCAGGTATCTAGGAGGGTGGTGGCAGTTGGATCATGTGATTATACCAGTGCTCATTCCCACCAACAGTTCTGTCTCACCCTCCTGAGGTCATGGTCCCTTTTTATAATTTTAGTCATTCCACTGGGAATATAGGGCACTCATCGTAGCTTTCATTTTAATTTCTCTTAGGACACAATGACAAGCATCTTCTAATGTGCTTATTTGCCTTTAATACACCCTCTTTGGTGAAGCTTCTGTTCAGATCATTTGCCCATCGACTGTTGGCTGGCTGTTTTCTTATTACGAGTCTTACGAATTCTTTCTGTGTTCTGAATATAACTCCTTTACCAGAACCAGGATTTGAAATTATCTTCTTGTCATACTGTGTCACTCAAAGATCCGAAACTTTAGATTTCGATGAAGTCCAGTTTTTCAACTCTTTTTCTTTTTTGAGTCATACTTTGGGCGCCATGTCTGTGAAATTTTTGCCTGAACCTGGGTCCTAAGGAGTTCCTCCTTTTTTCTCCCAGAAGCTTTGTAGGTTGGGCATGTGCATTTCGGCCTGCGATCTGTCGTGAATTAAATTCGTTAGGGTGCAATGTTGGAATCAGAGTCCTCTTTTTTCCATATGGATGTCTGATTTTTCTTGTGATTTTTGTCGAAATGACTATCCTTCGTCTTCTTCCACTGTATTAATTTTGCAGTGGTGTTGGACTCAGGTTCAGTTGTCTGTATATGTGGGACCCCCATAGACTTCGTAGACTTCGACCTCTCCTAGAGCTTGCCGAAATCAGGCTGGGTGCTGTTAGCACACACGTTTAGGGACTGAGCTGAAGGCTGCTCTCTATATGCTTTTGTGTGTCTCAGCCTCTCTGCAAAGAAGCTGTTCAGTACACACACCCACGTGCAGACACTTAGCATAAGAATTTATATATATGCTTAGATATTTTTATTTGGAGATAATTTGAGACTTAGGGAAAGTTTGCAAGAATAGTCCAAAGAATTTCTGGATATCCTTCACCCAGATTTCCCCAACATGAATATTGGACCACGTTTACTTCTTTATTTTCCTGTCTTTGGTGTGCGAGTGTGTGTGTGTGTGTGTGTGTGTAAAATATAATTTTTTTCCTCGAACTGTTGAAGAGTTTAGTTGTGGGCATAATACCCCCCACTTTTTTTTAAAGATTTTATTTATTTGACAGACAGAGATCACAAGTAGGCAGAGAGGCAGTCAGAGAGAGAGGAGGAAGCAGGCTCCCCGCGGAGCAGAGATCCCAATGTGGGGCTCGATCCCAGGACCCTGGAATCATGACCTGAGCTGAAGGCAGAGGCTTTAACCCACTGAGCCACCCAGGCGCCCTGCATAATACCCCTTTAATCCTAATTACTACATGCAGTTCATTTCCTGTATGTTCAAGTGCTACTTGGATGAGTGCCTTTTCTCCCCTCTTCATATTAAAGGTGTTAATCCTTCCATTTGAAATACAGTTTGGTTGGTTGGTTTCTGCTTATAATGATGATATGTGTTTTCTAAATGAGTACATTCATTAGGACAGTTACAAATTGTGACAAGGGTCGATAATTTGTTAGTTAATTAGAAAGTTGCTTAGCGAGGGTCAGAATAAAAATGGATACATTCCAGACATTCCTTGAAACGTTTGTTTGTTTGAAGATTTTATTTATTTGAGAAAGAGGATGAGCAGGAGGAGAGGCAGAGGGAGGGGGAGAAGCAGGCTCCCGGCTGAGCTGAGCAGGGAGCCCGATGCGGGGCTTGATCCCAGGACCTTGAGATCATCAGCTGAGCCGCCCAGAAGGCCTGAGACCCTTGGTTGTACTCTGAGACATCTAACATTGATTATATTCACTTAGCCGTCTCCTGCTGTGGGGCTGGTTGTTTGGGTTTAGTTCTGGTTAATCCCTTGAGGAGAGTTAGAGAGACAGAACTTGATGTGGACATGGCTGCATTATGAGCAGGGTTGTTCGGGGAGGGACTGGTACGTGGATTCTCTCAGTGAGCTCTTTCTAAAGGGTCGCAGTTCTAAATTCCACTCGAGTGGGACTCTCTTTGCTGACCTTCACTGTCCTGGTTTATGGCAACACCTGACAGTCTCCCTTCTGTCCGTAAGGCAAGACCAGTATCGTCATGGCCCAGGGGCTGGTTTCTAGCACATCTGAGTTGGCTTCTGGAATTGTCTGCATCTCCTCTGAAAACTGTGGCTGCTGGTTGCACCGTCCTACTTAGTTTAAATCCTGATTGTATATTTGGCCAAAAATACAAAAACTTGTTAAAATATTCAAACTGTGGGATGCCTGGGTGGCTCAGTCAGTTAAGCATCTGCCTTCGGCTCAGGTCATGTTCCCAGGGTCCTGGGATCGAGCCCCACACCAGGCTCTCTGCTCAGTGGGGAGTCTGCTTCTCCCTCTGCCTGTTTCTGTCTCTCTCCCTCTTTCTGACAAATAAATAAAAATATTTTTTAAAAAATATTCAAACTGTGTTGCTTAGAACGCTAGTCCTAAGGCAGTATTAGAAAAAAAAGAATTAGTTCTGAGGTCACGTTTTGATAAAATATCCCCATGGAAATTTGCGTCGTCCATCAGCCAGAGAGAGTGTCTGTGACATTCTCTGGAAATACAGTCTTTGTGTATAAACCCCTCATACCTGTGCACACTTTGTGTCCTGAGAGCATTTTTTAAGGCCAGAAGAATAAATGAATACCTTAATTATGTTTATCTGTGGCTGCCTGTATGGTTAAGCCCTAGGTAAGTAGGAAGTTAAACAAATGACCTAATATGGTTAATGTGAGGCGTTAAAGTTAGAGCTTTTTCTTCTTCATCTTTTCTTGTTGAATTATCGAGTCTGTCTCGAGGCATCACTGCCCCAGCAGAGTCAGACTGTCCCTGCTGGGACCCTCTCAGCCAGGGTGGTGAGGTTGGGAGGGGGTGGGGCTTGAAAGGGAGAGGAGGAGATGTAGAACGTGTAGGTCTCTAGTTACCCATTCTGGGTGGTTCCAAAGAAACTTCTTGTTTTAGTAGACAGTCTATCAGAATTCTGTGCATTGTTTGTTAGAAAAATTGCACATCGAAATCCAAAACTTTTTTCTTGGAATTTCACTTTTAATTCTAATCAGTCGTGTGCTCTCTCTCTGAACAAGACCAGATCAGTGTGAAACATAAGGGTATTTTTCTGAGACTTGTATATATATATTTGGGTATACGTGTATATATATATATATATATATATATGTATATACATATGTATATATAAATGTGTAGGATACAGAGCATCCTTAGGCATATTAAATTCTAGGTTTTTTATGTTTTTAAATTTTTTTAAATTCTGGGGTTTTTTTTAAGATTTTTTTTTTTTTTTTTTTTTGGAGAGAGAGAGAGCAAGTGCAAACAGGAGCAGAGGGAGAGGGAAAGAGAGAATCTCAGGCCAACTTAGCACTGAGCAGGGAGCCTGACACGGGATGGGATCCCAGGAGCCTGAGATCATGACCTGAGCCAAAATCAAGAATCAGCCCAGGTGTCCCAAGGCACATTAAATTCTAATAGATCCTTTTGAGGCAGAGGGTGTGGTCTGGGATAGGATACCTGACTCACTCCCAGAGTCAGGCGTGTTTCTCCCATTCTCACCTACTCCATGCTAGGATATGGAGCCGTGTTGGAGAGGACAGAGTTAGTGACCGGGGACGCGTGTCTTCTAATTTTGGGGTGTATGCATTTCCTGTCTCTACTTGGTGTGTCACTTCGACCTCCCAGCAGGAGCTAATGAGAGATTGCAGGAGCATTCTGCTTTTTTCCAAAATGCCATCGATATTTTCTCATTAACATTCATACATCCCAGCTGGGGCATTTAAAGACCCAAGGCTGGAAAAGCAGTGACATCTCCAGTGTAATTAGCGAGAAGGCCAGCTCCTGCACGGAGCACGAACACGTCAGCCCTCACCCTTTCCCGCGGGCAATTTCAGGCCATCGGTGAGCAGAGCGAGGCTGTGACAGGTGTGAATGGTGCTGATCTGTGGGGAGGGTCAGGCACATGTGAGCCCCCCGTGTCCTGCTGATATTTCCAGATGAGGATGAACGTGAACTAACTGCGGTTTTTCTCGTTAAATCCAGAAAGTGCTGTTCTCTCTGGGGGGATCCTTTCTGTATTACGCTGACCGCTTCAAGCTCTATAGTGCCTTCTGCGCCAGCCACACGAAGGTCCCCAAGGTGCTGGTGAAAGGTAGGCGGGTGAGGACTGGGTGGCAGGTGGGCGTATCTGGTGTAATTCACACCGCTATGGCTGGCAGTGCCAGGGGTGTTTGGACAGAGATCCAGGAGTCGTGCCAGATAGTTCCTCAAATAAGGGTACTGAGAAGTGACATGCACGACTGTCTTTTTTTTTTTTTTTTTTTTTTTTTTTTTTAAGTAAACTCTGTGCCCATGATGGGGCTCAGACTCACAACCTCTGAGATCAGGAGTTACACACTCTACTGACTGGGCCAGACAGGCACCCTGACATCCTGAACTAGCCGTCTTGTCAATAATTAATTAATTAACTAATTAATTTTAAAAAGATTTATAAAGATTTTAAAAGAGGAGCAGAGGGAGAAACAGATTCCCCCCTGAGCAGAGAGCCCAGTGCAGGACTCCATCCCAGGACCCCTGGGTCATGACCTGAGTGGAAGAGGCACCCCGGCACCCCTTGTCAGTTTTCTTGTAATGCAAGTTTTGACTAAGCTATCTGGGGCCAGAATTAAGGGGGCATTTTGCAATTATGCAAAAACGGGTGGGTGGGCTTTAGAAATTCCCTGCTTTATTCCTAATTTTCACTCATTTCCTTATAACTTTGTACACTTCATATATATTTTGGTGGCATTCCATCTTTCCTGCACCTTTTTTTTTTTTTTTTTTAAGATTTTATTTATTTGGTCGAGAGACCGAGAGAGAGCTCAAGCAGGGGGAGCGGGAGAGGGAGAAGCAGGCTCCCCCTGAACAGGGAGCCCAACATGGGCCGATCCTAGGACGCTGGGATCATGACCTGAGCTGAAGGCAGCTGCTTAACGGACTGAGCCCCCTAGGCGCCCCTTTCCCTCACCTACTTTTGTTGCTAGCTGTGTGATATTAACTATTCCCCCCGCCCTCAACTTGCATTTCTGTTTTGCGTAGAACAGAGTAGGGTTTTAAATTGGCAGGGTCCTTTCCCTCAGTGTTCTGGAGAAATGATGGATCATTCTGAGAGCCTCCAGGAAGCTGTTTTGCTTCCCTAGTTCACATGTGATGTTGGTGATAGGTAAATGGATTAAAAAACAAACAAACAAAAAATCTAACCAATTTCTCTGGGGAACAGTATAACTAGTAGAAAGTTGGTTTGCAGAGACTCTCTGGAAATCAGCCTGCTTGGTCTTGTTTTTGTTTTTGTTTTAAAGATTTTATTTATTTGTTTGACAGAGATCACAAGGAGGCAGAGAGGCAGGCAGAGAGAGAGGGAGAGAGGGAGAAGTAGGCTCCCCAGTAAGCAGAGAGCCCGATGCGGAACTCGATCCCAGGACCCTGGGATCATGACCTGAGCCGAAGGCAGCGGCTTAACGCACTGAGCCAGCCTGCTCGGTCTTAACACTTCCCCGTGGCCGTCGTCACACGTACAGCTCCTGATCCAGTCCCTGAGTACGCAAATAATTGATACATGTTATGCTTTCCTGCCAGAGAGAATGAGCTTGACTTAATTTAAAACCTATTAAGGAAATATTAGTACAGTGCAGGTCTCTGAATAACAGAAGAGCCTGCCCCAGATAATGACATACTTCATGGCAGAGATCGTTCATGCAACAGAATCTCCTCCAGCCCAGAAATCCGAAGAGTGCCTGGGAGTCTCCTTGTCCTGTTCTCTGCACCAGACAGTGTCTTCACATGCGCTGTATCGGTCCTGTCGCTCTGTGCACACATTTCTTTTTAAACTTTAAATGAACGCCGATGGGTAGGAGATCGTTAATGTAACAACTTCAGAGCACTTTGCTCTGCTGTAAAATTATATACGCGTTACAGTCCTTAGAGCAATTTGTGTTCTTTTTAATCACTCAGTAGATTAAAGGCTTCCCCTATAGGTTTTTCTTAATTCAATAACATTGAGGGTTTTTTTGCACCTGAAAAACATTATCGTGTCTTTCCAAACGATCCCATAAAACACGAGGCATGGCCTACATTTTTCTAATGGCCAGATGTGCCAAGAGGGTGATGAGAACGCTTTGAAAACAGAAAGTACCCGACTGACTCTTAATGGGCTCCCAGTGAGGCTGGATGGGAGGGACACTCCCTTAGCTCACAAGGAGCTGAGAACCGTGCCCTCTGGCGTGACATGTAGTTGAAGGCTTCAATGCTCATGGCCCTATTTCTGGGCTTGTGGACTGTGGGTGGATTCCTGCGCCCCTGGCAGATGTGGACGCACACCGGGATATCCCACAGAAGCTACGGCGTCCCTGTGCATCGGCTCAGGGCTGGGCCTCATTTCCCTGACACGTAGGCCATTCATTCCCAGTGTCCTTTTCTCTTCACACATTTCTTCTTTGAAAGGAAGAGAAATGGTGGCTGAACCCCAGGAGGCTGGTTCCTCTGAATGGTGCCAAACGGGGATGAAAAGACGGTGGTCTTTATGAAGCCGCCTTCCTGTGATTGCTGTTTTAAAGATAGAATAATCATTTTACAATTCATGATGTCCTTTGACCCCGTCTTCTGGTCTTGGCTCACACTGCTTGTCCCCGGAGATGGAAATACATTTTTATCAGAAGCTTTTGAAAACACGTAGGCCCATTGTTGGGTCACTTTGATATATTGTCCTTAAACCGCCCCCCCCTTTCTTGCACTTACTCCCTTTTCCATCTCCACCATTTCTTTGCACCTGGAAAGCATTAATTAGCCTTGTCTTCCTAATTCCCCACTGGTGGCCACCTCTCTGCTTGTCTGGGGACTCACAACTCTCCAGGGCTGCTTTTCAGCCCAGCTGGGACCCACATAAAAACTGGGCTGGTGAGGGAAGGGCTCCCTGAGTTATATGAGGTCAGGTGTACGTTTCCCTGGGAGAGAACTCCGCAGTCCTGGGCAGGAGAGCCCGCCCTCCAGATGCTAAGAGTGGGTAGCCCTGAATTAACATAGAACAGATCTGAAAAGGCGTTCACTGTGGGAGGGCCAGCCCTGCCCCACTTCCCAGAGCCCCCGAGCATGCTGCTTCTGGTTTGTGCTTTCTTTTTTTTTTTTTCCCCCCCTCCTGTCTTTTCTCCCAAAAAGAAGGCCCTGCCAGCAATGAAAGGCTTGAAAGAGACAGAGAAAACCAGGGTAAAGAGTGTTTTAAAATGCAGGCTTTCTGATGGTTCAGATACGGGAAACCAACGGATCCGAAGACAATGGCCATTGAAAAGATAGTTTGTTCCTTGCAGCTCCCACGAGGAAGGGGCATGACGTGCCCCATGGGGAAGTGCCAGGGCCAGTCAGGAAGCAGAAGGAGCCAGGGGAAGATGTGGGCGACTTTACTGCGGTTGTTGGGAGAAGGCAGGAGCAAGGCACGGTGGGCGGATTTAGGATTGGGTCATTTCAGTGGACTCTGGGATATCGGGGCTGGCCCAGGTGGTTTGGTACCTGGCCCTGAGTAGGGCAGGGCACAGTGGCCCAGAGTGAGAGAGCCCACTAGAAGAGGTCGGGGTGTGGGGTGTGGGGGCTCCAGATTGCTTGGTTTGCATATGAAAGGTGTGCTCCCAGGCTCCTTTACCACCTCTAGGAATTGGTAGCCCTAGGAGGAGGGTTCTTAGTCCCAGAGTCTGTAAGGCCCCTGATGTCAAAATATCAGAATACAAAGTCGCTCTCAGTCCAAGGAGGCTTAACAGCAGCCCCTGAAAACCCGCAGTGTGTAGGATTCACAAACCCTGTTATCCCTTTACTCAAACCCTGTATTGCCCCCAAATAAATAAGGCCCTTCCAGTCGTCTCCCTGGGGCCCCCACCTTCCGTCTCCCCATTGCCCACCCTCCACTCAGTCCTGGGGAAGGGTGCCCCCAGAATAAGTGAGGGGGATTGTGAGGAGGGGGCATTTTGGGGATCCACCCCGACAGCCTGTGTTTCTCTCTTCCAGCCAAGACGGACCCGGCTTTCAAGGCGTTCTTAGACGCCCAGAACCCGAAACAGCAGCACTCGGCCACCCTCGAGTCTTACCTCATCAAGCCCATCCAGAGGATCCTCAAGTACCCGCTTCTGCTGAAGGAGCTCTTTGCCCTGACGGACGCCGAGAGCGAGGAGCACTACCATCTGGACGGTGAGCCCCGGGCCCTGAGGTCCGTCCCCCTCGCGTGCGCCTCCAACGAGAGCCTCAAGACAACCTTTCCGTTTCCTGCCTGTTTTCTTCCAGTGGCCATCAAGACCATGAACAAGGTTGCAAGTCATATCAATGAAATGCAGAAAATTCATGAAGAATTTGGGGCTGTGTTCGACCAGCTCATTGCTGAGCAGACTGGTGAGAAGAAAGAGGTAAGGACGCCCGCTTCTCAGGACTCCCAGCAACGAAGCTGGGTTGGTTTCATTGTTGGGTGTTTTTTTTGAAGGTGTTATTTGTAAGTAAAATGGTTACGAAGCTATGGTTTCTGTTGGTGGAACTTTTGTCGTTTATCCAAGGCTGCAGGTGAATTTTCTTCCTGAGCTGAATTATTTCCTGATATAGGAACTGTGTTTCTGAGTCTCACCGCTTCCCCCTCGGGACCTCTGGTTCTGTTAAGTGTGAGCTTGAACTTCCAGACATAGCTGGGGCCACTTGTACAAGCACCGTAAAAGGTCAAAGCTACATCCCTGGAAATTTAGAACAAGGCTTGGCATATAGTAGGTGCTCAGTCAATATTTGCTGAATGAGTGACAGTTTCAAATGACTTCAAGAAATTTTTTTTTTCCAAGTCTTACCTAAAAACCTACTTAGAAGAAACAGTGACAGGAACGATACACGTGAGAAAAACTTAGAGCAAACCCTAAGTAGTGCCCGAGTCAATGAGAAGACTTCCCAGGACCCTGGGATCGTGACCTGAGCGAATAAAAATTCTGATAATACTGAGATGAATCCGAGGGCTCGGCATAGTACGTGGTAACATTCATCACTGCCTTTGGACATTCAACTGGAGTATTCTCCTCGGGTTTGCTTTCTGCCTTTAAAGAAAAAATAAAGGAAAAAAGCCAGGAGGAGACTAAGCAGAAAACACTCCTGCTGGGGTAAAGGGGGAGACTTAAAGGCGAGGGAGTGGCGGACGCTTGATTAGTCCAGCTGAGAGAAGAATGGCCTCGTCTTCAAGGTATACAGGGGTCCCATCCAGGTTCATTTTTATGTCCTCAGGGAAGCAAAACAAGTTTTCAGACTGCTCAAAGATAATTTTCAGAGACAGCTAAAATCTTGGCATCTCCTCTAGACATAAGATCCAACATATATTAAGAAATTTATTTTACTCATGGGGTCGGAGGGAGCCAGGCAGATGTCCTAAGGGTTTGTTGGAAAGGTTGGAACCGCACAGGTATGTTTATGAAGGGAAGAAATATGGCGAGGGTTTGTGAACGGAGGCACACTGGTTTCTCCCCAGTGGGAGGAAGTCGGTCAGGTCGGTGTCTGACCGGACATCCGCTGTCTGCACCTTGTAGAGAGTTTCCAGAGGTGCCCAGATGCCGCATAGAGGGCTGGGGCCTTCAGGCCTGGGAGGGTGTCCTCCAGAGGATGCGTCATTCTCTGTGGACGCACAATTTATTTTTTTCTGCTGCTGTGGCAAGCAGAACACAAGTGTGCTCTCAGTCTACCTGACAGATGCTTTCATCAGTCAAGGAGGGCAGGAAAGATGGGCGCTGCGACTCTGGAAAGGTGGATGGAGAGCTCTGGACGGAGTTCTCATTTTATAAAACTTCATTTTATAATGGACGGAGTTCTCATTTTATAAAACATGGTATGCTTATGAAAGGGCAAAACAACAGAAAAAGTCAAGAAGCAAAAAACCATTCTCCATCTCAAAACAAAGAACTTAACCACTCTTAATGTTTGGGTGTTTATTTTGATTAAAAAAGTTATATATCTGCATATGCTTGAAAATTATAGTATACCTTGTTTTTTTATGTTATTTTAAATTATTCAAAGAATCATTTAAATTATTGTGTAATAGTTCATTGTGTGACTGAACAATGATTAATTCCAATCGTTGGGTAATCCTCTTGGCTTCATTTATTGACTACGATGAGTAATCCTGCAAACATTTTTTGTCATAACACTTCTCCCTCCTGTATTTTAGTTTTTTTCCTTTTGATAGAAGTGAATTTTGTTGAGTCTTGGAAATGAACATTTTATTTTATTTATTTTATTTTATTTCATTATATTGTTCATTATCTGCCAAACTCGTTTCTGGATTTGAATGACCTTGGGAGCAGAGGGCATTTATGGCTAAAGACTAGAAGATGATGTGCACGGTGGATTGTAAAGCATTGAGAAAAAAAGATGAATATGGTTCAAAAGTCAGGAACTGTAAAAGGGACACGGCTTTGGTGAAACTGCCCGTTCTCTGAAATGAAATTCTGACCATCAAGCAAGAAATCTTTCCAGCAAGGAACAAAGAGACCAAGTGCTATACAAACTAGCCTCCTGTGAGCTGAAATTTTGTAAAAAGAAATGTGCAAAAGATGGAAGGAGGGACATTCGACTGCCTACCAGTGTTCAAGAAAAGGAAAATCCTATCTCAGTATTCCGATGACCAGAGTCCAGAAAGATCAAGGCTCGGAAAAAGATGCGGAACACAGCAACAGGAGATTGTGTTTTCTTTGGGACGCCTGGGTGGCTCAGTTGGTTGGACGACTGCCTTCGGCTCAGGTCATGATCCTGGGAGTCCCGGGATCGAGTCCCGCATCGGGCTCCCAGCTCCATGGGGAGTCTGCTTCTCTCTCTGACCTTCTCCCCGCTCATGCTCTCTCTCAAAAAAAAAAAAAAAGAAAAGAAAAGAATAAAAAGGAGATTGTGTTTTCACACCGTAAAAAGAATAAGGAAGAAATAGACCCCCAAGGCAGGGTAGAGGTATCACGGCCAAAGACGATTGATCTCTCGGGGGGAAGGACTTGGTTTCCACGCAGTCCCTCTTTGAGAATGGTCTTGTAACCGGAAGGGATAGAACGTCTTGATTTCACAAACACAAAACCCTGGGGAGAATGGCTTCCAGGGAAATAGTGCGCAGGTCAGTTACAATTCTGTCACACTGCTCACAGCGTAAGTTGGAACAATTATGGAAACCTGGAGGCAGGCAGGTCACGTGTCCAGATTTTCACAAAGGTGATTCCTGATCATTGTATTTCCCTTTTAATGGCAATATCCAGTAAAAACCTCGAATGGATTTATGAATGGTTTGTAAACAGTTACAGTTAGGAACAGTTATCAGTGTGTTTTGGGAAAGGTAGGCCACTGTTGAAATGGTAACATTCCAGGGATGGGGGTACCTGATCTCTCATCAGCCAACTTCCCTGCAGGCAGATACGTTCGCAGAGAACAAAGCGGGCTAGGAAACACTGTGATGAAGCTAGGCCTTCAGCCTCCTAGTCCGTGGCAAACCCTGGGGAGCTGGACTGGATTGCACAGATCATTCCTTTTGCTTAGGTAGGAGGAGAAAAGGCCTCAAAAAAGAAGGGTTCAAAAGACCTGGTATGGCAGGACATCCCAGACCCCTAAGCAGAACTTAGTCTTCGGTTTGGGCAGAAGATTCAACAGTCTGTGGAAGGCCAAGGGGAGGCACTGTTGGCTGGAGGGGTGGCCCTGACCCCTTCTTTCATTTGCATGTGGAAACTTGAGGGACACCATGTGGGCTGGGACTAGATCAGTCCATTGTTAGAATGTAACAACTCAACATCTTCCCATGCCCTACAACAAACACAGGTGTGTTCTATTGAACAGAACTAGGCTTAGGCATGCCCTTTCCACAGCTGGAAGGGGGAGCTCAGGAGGGCTGGTGGATACTTGTTATGCCAAGCGCATGGCCCAGGGCACGGTGACTAAGCCCAGAGTCATCAGGGATTTGCCCGGTCGAGTGGGAGGTGCTCGAAAAATCACACAGCAGAGTGTGTTGGAAGGAAGAAGTAGAGTTTGGACAACCATCTGCTCTAATGACCTTTTCATGACTTTTAAAGACTTACCCCTAAGCCTGGGACCCAGAATGGTGGTACTGGGAATCTGACTTCTGTGTCTAATAAGCACCCTGTGTGGATGCTCGGGGCATGGGTGGTAGAGATGTTTTAGTTTCCTTAGCTGATACTGTCCTGGGAGGTTGGTTGGCTGGTTATTTTCTATGTCCAGGCAAACTAATACGATGGCTGAACTTTTTTTTTTTTTTTTTAAACCCTTGGCTATCCTACTAATAACACAGGTCAGTAATAGAGTAATTATAAACCTAACGATTCATCACTCATGACAGGGATGGCAACATCAGTGCGTTTTGTACTGCTGGAGCCACGTGGCCAGCATCAGATGGTGTCTGGCTTGGTGCCTCAGGAGGGGCACTGCCAAGTGGCCCTGGGTTCGGCAGAGGGCTGCTCGGTCGCCGCTGTATCTAGAAACCCCATCAGGGCATATGCAGCAGAACGACCCAGATCCTTGTGTCTTTTAGAAGCTCAACATCAAAGTTTAATATCTGAAATGCTGCCTTGAGCTTGATTCCTACGACTGCAGAGCCTACTGACCACTTACCGTATCTACCAGTGGGTGGACCGCGGTCTCTGATGGTTACAGAGCCTTGTTTTCTGATGTGGTTGCCCCGAGAGCAGGTCAGAGACCAGATGATCCTCCCACCGGCAAGTAGGCTGCTGAGTTGGAAGAAGGAGGAGACGTGGATGGACTTCCACGTGGGCCCTGGACTCCGGAGAGAAAGGCAGACGGGGCTGTCGAGAGGCACAGGCACTGGATTCCTGCGCAGGTGTGTCTGGATGGCTCTCCAGAAAGACTCACTGGGACGGGCTGGCCACTGGACCTCACGGTTCCTGCGGATCCCAGAGCACAGGCCGCACACACTCCAAACTCCTCAGTTGGCTTCTCTCTCCCTCCTCAAAAGTGAAACGAAATCTTTAGACAGAGCTGGAAGAAGAAAAAAATAATCGATTCCACTGCTTCCTGGAAAAAACTGTGGCTCCGAGGGGATTTAAACTCACAGGCGGAAAGGCCTGGTTTTCTGGGGCGGATCTCCGTGATGGACGGCTGCTCGTTTCTTCTTCGGAAATGGTCTCCATTGGAACACAGACCGATGCCGATTTCGGAGATGAGTTTTGGCAGAGTTACTGTGTGTGAATTTGGGGGCGGACCCAGTTTCTCTACCTCTTTGCCATTGTATTCTTGAAATTCTTGTAGACAGATGTGGGATAAAGGAGAAAAAATAGTGACCAGATGTTTTTAAGGACAATGTTTTCATGAAGTAAGATTGACATCAGCCTGCCAGATTTGAAAACGTGAAAATCGGTCTGTTTCTGCAGCACCTGGTAAGGTTTGCCCTGTTCCTGTTTTTCAGGTTGCAGACCTGAGCATGGGGGACCTGCTTTTGCACACCACGGTGATATGGCCAAACCCACCGGCCTCCCTGGGAAAGTGGAAAAAGGAGCCAGAATTGGCAGCCTTTGGTACGTACCAGAACGGGGTTGGGGCATCTGGGTGGTTCATCAGTTAAGCATCTGACTCTTGATTTTGGCTCAGGTCATGATCTCAGGGTTGTGAGATCGAGCCCTGCATTGGGTATGGAGCCTGCTTAAGATTCTCTCCCTCTCTCTCTGCCCCTCCCTGCTTGCTCACTCCCTCTCTCTCTCAAAAAAAAAATAAAATAAAATAAATAATAATAACAGGGTTGGTGGGGATAGCACAGAGAGGGAAGCTGGGCTTCCTTTGCAAAGTAAGAACATTTCTTTCTCAAGACCCAGTTTATTAACATTAAGTTCATTTCAGTTATCTGAATCGGTCTCCCTGGCCCGGCCACCAGCGTGTCCGAAATAGTGAGTGAAAACTTCCAGGTCCGTATGGACAGTGTGACCACCCCGTCACATAGGAGGGAGGGAATGGCCTTGCCGAGCCTGCCCCGCGAATCAGCATGTACGCAGGGAAAGGTTTTGTTGTCGTCGTCACTGCTCAGAATCTTTTCAAAATAACAGGTTAATAATAAGCCAAGGAAAACTTGTGTGAGACATGAAGACAACACTGCCTGGTTCTGAGAGATCTGAGCTCTTTCCTGGTCTCTCTGACTCCGCTGCATGGGTGATGTTGGGATTCGGGCCGTTGGTTCGCAGCTGGCCTGTTGGGGCAATGCTGGGGCGCCGTGATCACTCGTGGGCTGCTTCTCACTCGCGTGACTAATTCAAGCCGAAGCAGAGACGCTTGTGGATGATTTATTTTTTAATAAACTAGTTAGGCATTTTGAGACAGAAAACTATGGGATTGCGTGTGTAATTCAGGAAATACAGCTTGTGGTTGCAGGAAAATTCTTCTGTGGGACCTGGTTCTGTTTTACATCATGTCTTCTGAGCCCCAAACAGAAGACTCATTGGTAGGCACTCAATATAAAGGAAATCGAGTATTTTCCATTCTCTTACCTTACCTTGTGTTTCTAGGGGAAAGGGATGGTTGCTTATTGCTTCTTTAATGGAACACTTTTTTTTTCTTTCCCCCACGATGTGAATGGAGTATCCCCAAATGGAACATCCTTGTGGTGTTAAAATCAGAGTGTTGGACATCAAGACTGTCGAACATCCTGTTAGCTCACCCAAGGCTTCGCTGAAAAGCTTAGTGACGTTCCTAACAGTTTCAATGAGCCGCTAGAGCTAGAGTTGTTGATGCCATTTCCTTAAAAATAACAAAGTTGGGTAGAAGTGTGCAGGGAAAGCGTGTGACCAGATAGGACATACAAGAAAGGATTGGGATATGGTAACATGTTGGCAGTTTTTGATGGGTGGCTGCTTTCGGTGGGGGTAGGGATAGTTTTGTCCCCCCGTCCCCACCACACATTACCAGTTGTGTCTCTTATATTGTAATTGCTTCTTAGAAGGGCTGGGAGCTTTCAAATGCTTCTTGGTAGGTGGCTTCTGGGAAGTAAGATTCCAAAGTAAATGACCCAAACCGTCTATCTTCTGGTTTCTGATTCTGGATTACTGAAGAATGGTTCCAGAGTTCCACACTGGAATTTTTCGTGACTGTCTCCTGAATTGTACAGATTTCCTGTGATTAGAAATAAACAGATTTAGGGGCACCTGGGTGGCTCATTCAGTTGAGCATCTGCCTTTGGCTCAGGTCATGATCCCGCGGTCCTGGGATCGAGCCCCGCATCGGGCTCCCTCCTCAGCGGGAAGCCTGCTTCTTCTCCCTCTCCCCCTGTTTGTGCTCTCTGTCAAATAAATACATAAAATCTTTTTTTTTCTTTTTAAAGAAATAAAGAGATTTAAAAGAAGAAAAAATTTGGAAGAAAGGAGGGGTCGACCAACTTTCTCTGTGAAGGCCACGTAGTAAATACTTCCAGGTTCAAGGGCCACGAGGCCATGTGCAGTCAGAGGCAGACAACATGTAACCAAGTGGACTTCTGTGTTCACACGCTGTTCCCAATGGGCCGTGGGCCCCGGTCTGCCAACCAGTGGTACAAAGGGTTCCGGAAATGCTGGTTTTGAGGTTTGGGGTTTTATTTGGTTGCTTGCTGCCCAGGCTCTGATAGAGAACAGTGTGTGTTTCACTCTGCGTCACTCTGTTCCCTGCCCCACGGGTTGCTTCCTGGGGTTGGGAGGGTGGGCTGTCTCCCCAGATCAGAGCCCCCAACCCCTGTGCTGGGTGTGAATGGAAGCCGCAGCCCCCAGGTCCTGATCGGTGGTCACACTGCCAGTGGGTCCCGCGGGCGCCACAGTGAGGTGAGACGCTCCTGAGGCTCTAGGAGAAGCGGGAAGGATTCAAGCCAGGGTTGTGAGTAAGGGCAGACCGTCCTCACCATGATGAGATGAAATTCTTCGTAGGTTCCCAGTCCGTAAAGGTGCCACGTTGGGCCGTTGTGGTGGCATGAACAGAGCCTTGGAAACGCCCTTTGAAATCTGGAGTTATTGTTGTAAGGGAAGCAGATTACCATGGAACCGGCAGCATTGGGGTTAAAACGTGGTTGTCTCTTGTTTTGATTTAAATCTCTAATCTCAGGAAACAGTGCAGCTTTCTTCTGCAACTGAAATCGGTGTATTACACTCCTAGCACCTTGATATTTGCTTCCAGGACAGCTCATCTGAACTGAATGTTGATCATTACCTCAAAAAAAAAAAAGGAAAAGAAAAAGGAAAAGAAAAAGAGTTTGTTGAGGCTTCTGCCTTTTTGGGTATTAGAGGATCACCTTCGGGGTGTGGAGGGAGCGCTGGGGGCGGGCAGGGGTGGCTAGGAGTTTTGACTGAGGTCCTGTCTATGAGATAAGGACAACACTTGCAGTCAGTTGAGTGAGAATAGCCCCAGGGCCAGACAGAGCTTAAGGAGGAGGTGGTTGTAACCCCAGCTGAGGACCACGGTGGCCCTACCACTGTGATCCAAGATGGCTGAGGTCAAGGTCAACTGAGGCAGGCCAGCCGCCTTTTTGGAACCATGGCGGCCACCCCATTAAGCTGTGGTCCCAGGGACGTGGTGGGTCTTCTGAGACTAGGTCACTGGACAACCTCTCCCAGGGAGAGTTCCCTCAGTTTTAAAGGACGTGTTGTCCTGGCCACTGTAAGTTCTGGAGGCTTCCTGGTGAGCACACAGGACCTCTTCAGCTACTGAGCTCAGCCTCTGTGCAGAGCTGGTGCAGCCTCCTTGGCCAGTGGGAAATTGGGAGAGGGCACCTCTCAGTCCATCCTCTGGTATTCTTTTTTTTTTTTTTTTTAAAGATTTTATTTATTTATTTGACAGACAGAGATCACAAGTAGGCAGAGAGAGAGAGAGAGAGAGAGAAGATGAAGCAGGCTCCCCGCGGAGCAGACATCCTCTGGTATTCTTTTTTTTTTTTTTTTTTTTTTTTTTAAGATTTTTTTTTTTTTAAATTTATTTGACAGAGAGAGATCACAAGTAGACAGAGAGGCAGGCAGAGAGAGAGAGAGAGGGAAGCAGGCTCCCCGCTGAGCAGAGAGCCCGATGCGGGACTCGATCCCAGGACCCTGAGATCATGACCTGAGCCGAAGGCAGCGGCTTAACCCACTGAGCCACCCAGGCGCCCTCCTCTGGTATTCTTAAGGGGGCCCAGATGCGGGGAGTGCGAAGGGCCAGGGTCAGTCCAGACCCAGTGGCTAGAGTTGGTTTCTTCACGCCTTCAGGTTCTTTTCTGCAAGGGAGGTGAGAGCCATCCTGTGCTGAGGGGAGGCGGGGAGGCTGACTGATCCTAAAGCAGATGGGAAATGAACCAGACACTCTGGGTTGGTCTCCAGAGGGCCTGGGAGCCTGCCCCCACCCTATCCCAAGGAAGAATTTGCTGAACATTTATTCCCTTCGTAGTTCTGGGTCTGGTACACCAGGCGTGCCCCCTCCAGCTGCCATGGGACTGATGGGGCCCTGGCTCTGCCTTGGGCCAGGGTGTGAAGGGGGTTGGAGTCCCTGCCACCCAGAGCCAAGGATGGGCTCGCTCCGCTTCTAGTCCTCCGGGCGCCGCTTCTTCCTCCCCTGGAGCAGGGGTCAGAGTCACCGAGTGGTCACCGTGCTTAGCATTGTTCAAGGAATTCTATGGACTATGCCTAACTATTGTGTCTCCCCCGTCCCCCAAACACTGGGAGAGTAAACCGACCTACTCCCTGTTTCTAAATGCTTCCTGTGATTCAGTCTGTTTGGAGGAAGGGCACATGGCATTCTGCTCCATAAACTGATTTTGATTTCTTCAGGTCAGAAAGATGAATTCTGTCTCCCAAACTCTGAGCACTCTGTGCGTGTATGTGTGATATCAGCTTGGTTGGCGTGAGTCTACGTCACCGTAGACAACATCATTGTCATTGATGCCTGCCTGATTTCTTCTGGCCGCTGACCTAGCACGTCTCTGTGAACTTGTGTATCGCTGGCATTTTAAACTTGAGATGACACCATAGCTAAATGGTGTTTAATCTGAAAGTTTCCAGAGGGGTGAGGGGGGTTTTTCCATTTATTTGGGCTTTCTGTGTTTTTATGGAACCTGGAAAGTGCTGTCTCAGTAGGCTTGGTGAACGGTTGCAAGGTGGAGTCGGCGTGGGCTCGTCTCGCTGCCTTCTCCCGAGCTGTAGTGTCGATAACCCCACATTAGCGGTGTTCAGGGGAAAGCCCCACACATTACGTGTTGTAACCGCCTGTGTCTTTTTTTTTTTTCCCCAGTCTTCAAAACTGCTGTGGTCCTTGTATATAAAGATGGCTCCAAACAGAAGAAGAAACTTGTAAGAATCTTACTTCCCCCTTGGATCAAAAGGATCTCCTTTTCTGTCCGTTTCTCAGTTCTGCCTGCATAATGATCATCTTATGCCTTTGCCAGACACCAGCCTCTTAGATCTTTTTGCCTTTTTTTTTTTTTTTTAACTTTTTAAAACACATTTGAAGTGTTGCTACGGACTGGAGGAAATTGCCCATCCTGCCTTCTGTCTGGCGGGCTCACACTGGAAGCATGAAAGCCAATCGCTATCAGGCCTGCCAAGACCAGAACCTTCCTGACATTTGTTTGCTTTATCCATTCTCCTTCTGGGGTTCCCTCTTCTCCTCCTTCCTGTGTCTCTCTTTTACCTGGATCTGCTCAGCGAACTAAATTGCAGACCCCGTGCCTGCTTATCTAAACACTGCCTCTCGTTTTCTGCTGGATGAACCAAAGTGCCAAAGGGCGGAGGTCCCCCCGGACAAGCGTGGGGGTTCCAGCCTCACTGATCTGGGGCGGGGTTGGGGGAACCCAGTCCAGTCCAGGCCAGAACAGATGGTTCTCAGGCACCTTGTTCCTTCTCTTCCTGCAGGTAGGATCTCACAGGCTTTCAATTTATGAGGACTGGGACCCCTTCCGATTTCGGCACATGATCCCCACTGAAGCTCTGCAGGTTCGAGCTTTGGCGAGCGCAGGTAAACCCCGAACTGCACGTGTCCAACGTGTGTGTGAATTGTTGGTCTGAACCCACGCTCTTGGTCGAACCACCCTACCATTGTTTTCCTTCCTATATTGAACTCTCTTCCCCCCCAGCCTCTCCCCTGCCTCTTGTTTAACCCAGCCACGTACTATTTGAATGGATGAGTGACCTGAGTAAATGGATATGATGTCTCCGATACCGTTCCCAGGATTTCTAGTCATTCTGTTGTATACTTTAATATTATATTGACCGATGTCGGGGTGGCAGTGAGTCTCGTATTGCTGGAGAGACTTCTGGAGAGCATGAGCAAAGTCCGTGTAAAATAATTCACTGGCTTTTTTAACCGGGAGACCGGAAAAGGCCACCAAAAGCACGAAAAAGCCATTAAATACGTATTTGTGTGTGTGTGTGTGTGTGTGTGTGTGTGTGAAGCATTACAAATCTTTATGTTAGTCTGGAGGCCTTTGAAATGTCAGGCCTTTTCCTGCGATCCAAATAGTCGTGAAGCAAGTTGTCGGACAGCAAGAATATACTTATTACTATAAATTGGATGATGCCTTAAGCTCAAGACCCATGCACGCCAGCAGGGTACTGACCAAGAGAAGGAATATTTTTGTGACTCGGCGGCCCCGTTCAGGGCCTAATTAAAGGCCACTGTGGGGAGGAGCTGTCAGCAGTCGCTCTCCTGAGCACACCCCGGAGGGGGCACCTTGGGGGTCAGGTGGAAACTCTCAGGCCAGCAGCCGTCTGGTTGGCCAGAGAGGCCGTGGAAGGGACCACCACATATACACAGTAGATGCTATTTCTGTATCCTCTCTGGCATCCAGTGTGTCCACCGTGTGGCTCATCTTGTCCCCCTTTCTGCGTGTCACCTTGCGGTAGAAAACGTCAAATGCAAAATGCATTTCGGACAAACGTATTCAGGATGATCGTTTGCCTGAGGAAGGTTTCTTCCTGACTGTCCAGTGCGGAGATTTGCCCTGGCGCGTTTTTACGTAGCGATTTGATTTTCAAGACCCTGGACCTATTTTGCAATCTTGGGCTGCAGATTACCTAGTTCGTGTTTCCTGGTGCCTGGTTTATAGGATGGGAAGCTTACATTTATAGCAAACGGCAGGCTTCTCAGCCAGAGATTTTCCCTTCATGGAGGACTAAATACACACAGAATTTAAATTCTGACAAGAAAGCCATCTTTGTGATATACCATTCGATTCTCACTCTGCTTTTCATTCAAATCAGGCTTAAAACAATCAAGATAAAAGCTTGTTTTAACAGAGTTATAAAGACCAGCCAACATGTTTCTCGTTATGAGATACATTCCAGTAGATCTGAGAAATCAGAACGTGCAGTTGCTTGATTTTTTATCTTCATTTGGGAAGACCGGTAGAAATTTTGGCAGATGAGCCCTGGCTGGGATGAAACAATGTGGGCACAGTGAGGGTTTGTGGCCAGGGCTCGGACCACGGGGAAGGCCGAGACCTCCCCATGTGCGGTCTTGATGTTTGTAGTGATTGTTTCTTTCACAAACACTCTATTCAGGACCTAAAAGAATACGGTACTGCTGCATTGTAAGGCGTAGAGATGAAAGCCAGCTGTTCTCACCTTCTCAGCATCCCGTTTTTGCTTCCCTCAGAATGGGTACCTTGGGGGTGTCGAGAAAGTGAAACCCCATTTGTTTCCAGGACCTGCTTGTCCAGGGCACTAGGCCTGGTGGCTCATAGGAAGGGCTCCCGCCAGGGACACACAGACCTGCCTCTCTAGCGTTGGCCTGATCGAATCTGCCTTATGACTACTCGCTCAGCTGAAATCGTTCAGCCGTACAGGCTGTGCATCGACAGGGAGTGGCTCTTGCATCAGTGTGAAGGGCTGATGCCCTTTCAGACCACCGAGCTGGAGATTTCAGCACCTGGAAATTTTCCTTCACGTTAAGCCTTTCACTTTGTCTCTTTAAGATGACAAGGAGGGTAGCAAAGTACCTTTGGCCTTCAGAGGCTCTGCACTCTTGAATCTCACACCGAGGCATAGAAAATGCTTTTGTAAAAATGCAAATAAATCTCTTTGAGACATGCCCTAATTCATCCTTGTTCTGATTTGTCTAGATGCAGAAGCAAACGCTGTGTGTGAAATTGTCCATGTAAAATCTGAATCTGAAGGCAGGCCGGAGAGGGTCTTCCATCTGTGCTGCAGGTGAGCCTGGGGCCAGGACGGGCTGACCTTGCTGCCCAGACGGGAGGGGTATGACAGCTCGATGTTCCCCCTCCGCTCTGCGGTCTGTACGTCCCCCTGTACGTCCCTACATGCCGTGTGCTTTTTCTTGTACATTTCAGAAATGCGCTAACACTTTAATAACACTAACATTAAATAACACTAATTAGGGGCGCCTGGGTGGCTCAATTAGGCATCTATCTGCCTTCAGCTTGGGACATGACCCCAGAGTCCTGGGATGGAGCCCTGTGTCCGTCTCCCTACTCAGGAGGGAGCCTGCTTCTCCCTCCACTCCTCTCCCCACTCATGCTTGCTCTCTCTCTCTCTCTCTCTCTCTCAAATAAATAAATATTTAAAAATAACACCAACTGGACACATTAAACTGATTTTATCAGAACATAGGCAGTAACCTCATTAACTTCATATCCTTCTAGAAGGAAGTAGGAATTTTCTTGTGCGTGCGATGTTCAGATGAGGGCTTTTTGCCCATAGTTACATTGGATGAGAAGTAGATTTGAAGGGTGTGGCTGTCTTGTACTATTTTGTTTCGGTGTTTAGATGTGTTTATACTGTAGCATCTCTGAGATGAGGCAGATGGAGAATGAGGGGGGACGAGATGAGAGGGTGTGGGGTGTACAGGCGCTACCTGGGTCCTGGTCACATCAAGAAATTTTGGATGAGGGTTTGCCACAAGCTGCTCAGTTTCACCTACAGATCTTAGGAGGAAGCTGAGCTTAGAATATGGGCTTCTACTGATTACTTCTTTTCTTTTCCTTTCCCCCACCCCCGGTCCTTCCTTCTCCTCCTCCTCCTCCATGAGAATTTGAGAATTTTTTTCAAATGCAGCGAGTTCTCCCTCCCTCCCTCTCTCTCTCTCTCTCTCTCTTTTTTTTTTTTTTTTTTTTTTGCCTAACAGTGTCAAAATGAATAGTCCCGATGGCCAGTGTCTGGTGTATTTGGCTTGACATACGATCTATACTCAGGCTTTAAGCTGATCACGGGTACTCAGTGATTTACTCAGTACCTCCCCAGTACCCCACCCCTCGGGTAGTAATATGCTGTAATTTCCCTACGAGAAATCTGACAGAGTTGGAGCACCTGGGTGGCTCATGTCATTATCTCATTATCTTGGGGTCCTAGGATCAAGTTCCGCGTTGAGCTCCTTGCTCAGCGGGGTGTCTGCTTCTCCCTCTGCCTCTCCCCCTGCTTATGCGTGTTCTCTCTCTCACACACACAAATAAATAAATAAAATCTTTTTTAAAAAATTAAAAAAAAAAAGAAATCTGATAGAATCAATGTTGTTGGGCTTATTAGCAATATGTTTTCATGTTACTACTGCTGTCATAAGACGACCCATGAACCAACTATGAACTGTGCTAAACCCCTTTATGCGTTACTTCATTTAGCCTTGGCTTGGGGAGCGAAGGCTCATGGAGGGGCCTTAGCCTAAAATATTAGAGCAAATGAACTCCGAGTTCAAACTCAGGGAGATCTGACTCTGGAGCCCCTGTTTTGTGTATCTGCATCACCTATCTGTGTCGGTGACATATCAACGAAGGGCAGAATGTGGGAAGCTGCTGGGACTAGAATTGACACTTTTCTCACATGGTCCACATGTGGTTTGAGCACCATCTTTACCATTTGTGATTTGGTTGGTAAGGTCCGGGGGGTCCCGGCTGCTCCTAGAGAAGCCACGTTCGTCATTGATAAGGAATACCAGGGAGTGCTTACCTGGGGTGAAGATACCAAGAACTTTATGAGAAAAATGACTCTCACCCCAGAAGTACTTTTTTATTGTGGGAATTAGGACTTGGGAAGGTTGTTCGATTCTCTGTAGTGTAGCTTTAATACGGACTTGGTGAAGTGTGTCACGGGATATTTCGCAGAAGGACAACTTAAGAGAGAGCTATGGGTGTTGGTTGGGACATCAGATTTCGGGTGCTCTGCAGAGCTGAGAATCCCATGGTTCACTTGTCTGCAAAGCATTTTAGGAGAAAAGGCTTTGCCATAAGTGTCAAGGGCAGAATCTGGCAATGTCTGGGTGCGGGACCCGTCTGCTCATGCATGGGCTGTCTACCCCACATTGGCTGCAGGAGATGAATCAAGGAGCGTGAAGGGAAGGAAGTCCTCGTTCTCTATCACCAGTGAAGAAAACATAGCTCAGCGTAGAAACGAGTTGTGGCCTCATTCTCTATGACCTTTGGCCCTCAAGGATGTTTGTTGGGCTGCACCCGATGATATCAGAAGTTCCCCGTGTGTTCAGGACTTTGCCCCTAACACATGTACATCTTCTGTCTTCTTACAGCTCTCCAGAGAGCCGGAAAGACTTCCTGAAGGCTGTGCATTCAATCCTGCGTGATAAGCACAGAAGACAGCTCCTCAAAACCGAAAGCCTTCCTTCATCCCAGCAATATGTACCTTTCGGAGGGAAAAGATTGTGTGCGCTCAAAGGGGCCAGGCCGGCCATGAGCCGGGCAGGTACTGTGGGGATTCCAACGTTCAAGATCCCCGTCACCCCCGCTCCACTATAGAACTCCAGAGAGCTTGACGTTTTCGTCGAGCAAGAATTAGACGTGGCCTTGAGGGGGCTAACGTTGGAGTACAGCCCTTCCCTGGTGTGAGGTTCCTTGCCCGTGCCTCTTTCCCAGCAGCTCCCTGGGTTTTCTGCCCTTCATTTATGCCTCTTGCCCTCCCTCCAGCTTCCCTCTGCCACCCTCCTCCTTTTGGCTGGGGGCTCCTCTCATTCGCCACACCAGGAAGTGAGCGCATTCTCTTCCTGGAGGGCCTCTCTCAGCCTGCTTGCGGAATGGGAGTCACTGCTTTGCATGGCAGCCATCTTTGTTTAGCCGAAAGCAGTGTGTCATGTCTCCGCAAGGTCGTGGCCCACCATTCTGAGAACATGGTGGCCTCGTAGTCTGGAAACACGGCATTGCCTGTTCTCAGGAAGGATTCCATGTTTGGTAGACCAGATGACACATCAGATTTTTACCCTTGCCTTCGGCCAGCTACCCAATTTTTAGCTTCATTGTTAGTTTGGGGAAGGCTTGAGCTGCTACTAGTAAAGAGGAATGTAGAGTTTAAATGGTCCCAGAGTATATAGTCTCTAAGGACTAGAACTATCACGGTGGAGCGGGAAGGAAGGAAGACCCATAGTACCATCTAGAAACAGCAGTAAAATATATCTAGGAAGAAAGATGTTTTCATAACCTAGATGTATTGATGACATCAAGATATTAACACTTTTATCACTTGTTTCTTGAGAGGCAACCCCCATTTTTCAGGGATGCCAATAAAAGAGGCTTCCTTTGCAATTGCCAAGAAGATTCTGACCTTTCTGCCTATCCTCAGTTGTGTCGAAGGGTCATGGATAGAACTGTGAATGGTTGGAGGTTTTTGTAGACGTTGCCTATATAGCTTGAAAAGGGATATTACGTTCTTTAAGCACTTAAACTGAACTAATGTTGGGGCTTAGTTATCTTGAACCTATTCTCCAATCAGTTGATCATTGTTTACTGAAAACCTAGTGCAGTGAACACCCATTGTTCTGTTGGGTTCTCCAAGGTACCTGAAGTCTCACATACCTCTGTATCCACAGTTTCTCATGGAGGCCTCATGTTAAGAAAACTTCACGGATCCCTTTATAAGCTCAAAACAGAGCATTTCTCCTTAGAATTGTCCCACCTAATCCTTTTACTTGCCCGGGGATGCTTAAATTAGGATTGAGAATACATGTCCCAACCTTAGGAAACCCGCCTGTCACTGGCCAGGTTTCAGTTGTTACTCAAGGGACTCAAATTCAGAGCTGCATTTGCTTTGAAACTAAAGCCATTTTAGTCTGTAGGACCCTCGGAAGTTTTCCTGCTGACACCCCTTTGGAAAGAAACACAAACCGCACCTTACTCCGTCATGAAAACCAAGAGAAACCCCCATGTCAGCCTGTTGGCTTTGGCTGATTGGAAGATTTTCCGCGCAATGGCTCATTTTTGGCTGAGGAAAGTCTCTGCTATTCTGCTTTTGAAACTCCTCATTATCAGCGGGCTTTTTACATTAGATGATTTAAAGATGGTGTCTGAGTGGGTCAGCTAGCACTAGCTTGTCAGTTTTAACAGTGCACTGGAGATACTCAGACCAGAGATGGTCTCCCTGAACCCCAGAAGGCTGGCCAGGTTATTAAGTATCCTTTTAATAAGGGATAAATACTCAGGCTTCATTATGCGTTGTTACGAATACCCATGAAAAGCCCAATATCCTAACACAGTATTCAATCCTGAAGTACCACGTTTGCCAATCACCCAATTAAAATTTTTTTTGTTCCAACATTTTCTTATGAAAAATTTCAGATATACCAGCTGAGAGAATCACACACATAGAGAACCTACCATCTATTCTGTAATGGATATTTTTCTGTATGTTCCTTACATATCTATCCATCTGTCATCCATCAGCTCATGTTTTTGACACAGTCCAAAAATACAGACATCAACTCATTTTACCCCTAAACACTTCAGCATGGGGATCACGGGCGGATGTTTCCAAGTGCCCAGTTTTGCATTGAGGTAGTTCTAATACAATGATGGGAGAGAGCCAGTCTCCACTCTGGGGGTTTTGGGATAGAACTGACCAGAATGTCTGCTTCTTCCCAGTAGAGTAGACACAGTGGTTCTTTTTTTTTTTTCCCCTTTGTTCCATTTTTTCTGGAGATCTTTTTTCATTTCCCTTCCTTGATCAAGAGGGATGTCCATTTGTTCCGTATTTTCGTAGAGCACCTGGAACCATGATGGCATCTCAGGGGTCCGAGGCAGAGGATGGCTGGAATGGGAGCCCACGCACGGCCCTGGGACCTGCTGGGTTTGATAGTCCCTGGGGATACTCCTGTCACTTGCAGCAGCACTGAAGCAGTTTAATGGTTTTCAGGGCTTAAGTTTCAGGAATGCTCCTCCTACTTGGTGTCCAGGCTCTCCCCATCCAATGGAAACCCGACATTGCATTTTACCTTCTCGGCTGCCTTCTTACACAGCCGCCCTTTGAGTAGTGAGGGAGAAGCAGCAGCCTTTCCCCGTGTGTGTGTGTGTGTGTGTGTGTGTGTGTGTGGTGGGAATGTTCATTTGTCTGACTGGGTGGCGTCTTATGTGTTTGGAATAATTCTGGCTTCCTGGAAGGCAGGAGGGTGAAGGAATGAATTCGGAGATTTTTTTCTTAATTTGTAGTCACTTCACGCAGCACTCTGAGGCTTGGTGGCATGTGTGTCCTCTGTTATGTATTTCTCAGGCCATCCAGGCACCGATATTTTAATTGCTTTGTAGGAGAGAAATCGGTGAGACACAGAATGCAGTCTGGGGGAACTAGAGCTCCCATTTGTGTAGCTTCACCGTGAACATGGGGCTTTGGCAGAGAGAGGGCAGGGCGGTTGCTGGAGACTAGCTGTCATGCCCGTAGCTAACTTCCCGTCTTCCAGAAATGGTACATTTGGTTTTCCAGAAAGCAGTATAGCTTCTGCCCCCTTGACACATCGTGGTGTTGTCTACAAAGACAGTGGAACTCTAGAAGCATTGTCCACCCAGGGCGAAGTGGCCCTGGGACGGCCCCTGGGGGTCCCCAGAGCACCATGCCGTGGGACATCGTCAGGGTTGAGGGCACTAACCAATTCCAAGGTCGATGGTCTCTTTGGGGGCAGCACAGGATAGAGAAATGGATTGTTGCAGAGGGAGGTGAAGACACTTTTCCCCGTAACCAACACCCCTCCCTGTGTCCCCCTGTCCCCACTCTGCCCTTTGGCCAGTTGCCGTGCCATCCTCCAAGTCCAGACATGCGTGCGAAGTAAAGACTCTAAGACAGACTGATGAAATCTGGACTTGAAGCCCTGAACGACATCAAGGCACTAAATGAATCCCATGTAGTTGTTCCTTTGTTTTCTTTGCTGTCTGCATTTCATCGCAGGTAAAGCATGTGGGGGTTTATTTTTATATTTTTGTGTGTGTGTGCAGTGTCTGCCCCAAGCAAGTCTCTTGGGAGAAGGAGGCGGCGACTGGCTCGAAACAGGTTTACCATTGACTCTGACGCCGTCTCGGCCAGCAGCCCGGAGAAAGAGTCCCAGCAGCCCCCCGGTGGCGGGACACTGACCGTGGGTCGAGGAACAGTTTGATCTTGCTCAGTACGAGGAGCAGGATGACATCAAGGAGACAGACATCCTCAGTGACGATGATGAGTTTCTGCGAGTCCGTGAAGGGCGCCGCAGTGGACACAGACCCTCCGGGAGCAGCTTCAGGCTGCCTCCATCAGTCATCGGAGAGAGGCCGGAGAGCCCCTGGATAGTCACGCGTCCCGCATGACACAACTCAAGAAGCAAGCCGCCCTCTCGGGCGTCAATGGAGGCCTGGAGAGCCCGGGCCAGGAAGTCATTTGGGTTAGGCGCGAAGACTTGGCCCCATCCAAGAAACTGAATACTGAGATCTGACTGTCCCTTTCCCCCTAGAGAGCGTGTGTAGATACCGCCCCCTCTCCCCGCCCTGCCTCCACTCTGCCCCCCATCCTGTCCCCGCGAGGAGGAGAATGTTCCCTTAGGTCGCACTCTTGCACACATGGCCTTGGTGTCTGACTCTTGTTCCGAAGCCACATAGCCACCCGACGTCGTCATGTCTAGAGACATCGTAAAGAATTGCTCAGAATCCCAAATAAGCTTGAGTCCTATCTTCTGTATATTACTAAGGGCTTTTATTTATTCTCAACTAATCAGGGCCAGAAGAATTAAAAAATTAAAAAAAAAAAAAGATTCTACAGCACTGGAAAGCGAATGACCCCCCCCCCCCCAAGGAGTTTAAAGTATGTACACAGATTAGTCGAAGAGATAGCACACAAAAATAAAATAAAATTTAAAAAAACTAATAATAATAAAAATCACTCTATCTGAAATCAGACGAGGAGCCATCTCTTAGTTGGGGAAACCACCTTCAAACACAAAAACGCCACAAAGCAACTGTACAGCTTCACAGTGTTCTTACTCCTTTTCCCTCTTCAGTGTCTGAGAATATCTGTGTATTTTAAGAATGTGTGAGGAGACGGTGGAGATGTATGTTTTGATGAGCTGTTGTTTTTTTCTTTCTTCTTCTTTTTTTATTTCTCTCTTCTGTTTTGATCTATGGCTGGTCTTACTCAATGTCCGTGTTGGAAGTTCTAGTTTTGCATAGAGTTGTAAAGATGCCAAACTCTTTGAGAAGAGATCCAAATTTATCACTTGAAAAAAAAAAACAACACTATTTTTTGTATTTTACCTGAGGTGCAGAGGCACAAACAGATGAGAATTTTACAGTGTTAGTGTAACTGAGTCTTAAAAAAAAAATGAGGATTTTACCTTTTACAGAGAGAGTGAGGCATGGTGATTTATATTTATATACGAAAGGCCAACGAGATGCTTAGGAGAAATTTTTTTTCCAAGAAGATTTCTTTTTGTTCTTTTTTTTTTTTTTTCCTAATGTTTGAATCTCTATCTGAGATGGGAGCTTGGCTGGATTAAACATGACACCCGGATGGGCGTGTGTGTGTCTGTTGCACATGGCGGGGGAGGGGAGACTCCTTCTCAAGGGGTTGCCATGGTGATCATTGGTTTTCCCATTAAAGTTGCATCCTCATCCATAGATTACCTATCCCTTCCCTGACAGTCCATACCAAACCTCTTAACAAAACAGCCTCTTCAAAACCATCCTTTGTGTTTCATACTTTCTACATGCCAATGAAACAGGGTAAACATGCTAAAAATCTCACATTCTAAACAGATTTCCAAATAGGAAGAACAAAAACAAGTTAAAGCACTTTCGACTTTTTTTTTTTTTAAACGGTTTATAGCTTTTTTTTTTTTTTTTCTTCCCATTTCACAATGTCCACTTCCTAAGAAGGGTTTAAATAATATGAAAACTTTCTTTTTGGGGAAAATATCTATTTGGTGTTTGACACATCAGTAGGTACTTTAAAGACCTGAATTTTATAGTAGCTTTAGGAATTATATTTTATAAAAATCAGTTATGACTTTATATTTCCAGACAATAGAGAGTTCAGAACATCATGCTTCTATGCCCCTGCTTGCTTTACCCGCTCTCCCACCTGATATCCCTCCCCTTTTTGGGTTTCCAGGGCTTTGAGCTTGATCTTTTGAAAGTTTTATTCTATTAAATTTTTGCTATATCTTCTGATTTTCTTAAAAAGCTTTAGAATGATTTCTATACCCTTTGTACCACTGCATTGTTCCATACCTCCAGTTCGATGATGTCCGGATGGAAAACTGAAGCGAAGACTTCTGATATGTCACACTTACTAATCCCAGTGCAACACTTCCGTCTGAAAAATGCTGGAAAGTCTGGTGCTTGGAGAGGGTGCCATTGTCTCTTGTACATAAGGTCACGACGTGTCTATGTCAAAAGTTCTTATATATTTCTTTTATAAGCTGAAAGAAGGTCTATTTTTATGTTTTTAGGTCTACGAATGGAACGTTGTAAATGCCTGTCAAACAATAAAAATACTGAAAAGTATCTGTACAGTCCTGTGACTTTTTGGAAGGGAGGATGGATATGGACCATTGGCGGGGAGGAGTTCTGTGAGAGAAATTCTTGGGAATGCCTGTTTTGTTTTGTTTTCTTCTCTAGATAATCATGAGCATCTAGGAAAAGCTGACTTGGTAGAGCTTAAAGATTTTTTAATTTTTTTTTTCCAAATTGAGGTATAATTGAGGTATATATATATGTTAGTTTCGGGAGGATGACATAATGATTCGCTGTTTATATATAGTGCACAAGGGCCCCCACAGGCGTCCTCTGAACGTCTGTCCCCACACAGAGCTCTAAAGTTTTTTTTTCTTGTGATGAGAACCTTCAGAATCCACTCTCCCTGCTACTTTCCAGTATGTGTTACGATGTTTTCACTGCAGTCTCCATGATGTGAATGACTTCCCCAGGACTTTTCAGTTTATAACTGGAAATTGGTACCTTTTGACCCCTGTGGCCCCTTTTGTCCCATCTCTGGCAACCATCAGCCTGTTCTCTGTGTCCTTGAGCTTGGTTTTTGTTGGTTTGGGTTTGAGGAGTTGTCGATTCCCCATATAAGTGAGGTCCTATGGCATTTATCTCTTTTTGTCTGTAGAGCTTGAAGTGGTTTTTTTTTTTTTTTTTTAAGATTTTATTTATTTGTGAGAGAGAGCAGAAGGTGGGTAAGGGTGGGGGAAGGAGGCAGAGGGAGGAGAAGCAGTGAGCCTGGTGCGGGACTGGATCCCAGGACCCTGGGATCATGACCTGAGCAAAGGCAGACATTCAACTGACTGAGCCCCCCAGGTACCCTGAGCTTGAAGTTTTAACAACAACAACAACAAAATCAGCATCTTGGTCCTTTTTCTTTTTCTTTTTTTTTTTAGGATTTATTTACTTATTTTTAGAGAGAAATGAGAGTGAGCAAGGGGAGGGGCGGAGGGAGAAGGAGAGAGCACAACTTGACCCCACTCCCTGCTGAGTGCTTAGCCCAACAGGGGGGCTCAATCCCACAACCCCGAGATCATGACCTGAGCCAGAATCAAGAGTTTGAGACTCAGCCGACTGAGCCACCCAGACGCCCCAGCATCTTGGTCTACTGATTTGAAGACTAGGAAGTGGCACATATACATATGTCTATACCCACACTGAGCACTTTTCCAGTGCCCTGTGCCCCCCCGGAGGGGCAGGCTGAGAGGTGCCTGGGGAAGTACTGGTGGTCTGGCATCCCCATTTTGTCACTGGGGGTCGGCTGTCTGGGTCTTCACGGAATCAACAAATGTAAACGCGGTCTTGGGCTTTCCCTTCCCTTTCATAGTCTTGATCTCAGTCCCTTATGAACCTTCCCCAGTCAGTTCACCCCACCGACACCTGCCCTCCGGGTGAACACATGTTCTCCCGCCTGCCGGTGTGAGCGAGAATGTTTCCCGCAGCAGCCGGTGAGCACCTGCTCGCGGTGTGGTCGGTGCACCAGCAGCGCCGGCCTGGAACCAGGGAGCTTGCGAGCCGTGCAGAAACTACCCCACCCAGACCTACGGAACCAGAACGTGCGTTGTATCACGATCCCCGGTGACCCCACATGCGTGTTCACGTTTGAGGAGTGCTGGTTTGGCTGTATCCAAATGTTCTGACGTTGAACGATGATTTGAAACGCATCACACTTCTTAAAGTTTATCAGGGCTTGGCTGTTTCCATCGCTCAATTTTTGAAAAGTTCTAATGACACCATACGGCTTTCTTTTTCCCTTTTTTTAAAGACTTCATGTATTTATTTGAGAGAGCGCAAGCAAGGGGGAGGGGCCGAGGGAGAGGGAGAAGCGGGCTCCCCGCTGAGCAGGGAGCCCCCTGCGGGGCTCGATCCCAGGACCCGGAGACCCATGAAGACCCGAAGGCAGACGCTGAATGACTGAGCCACCCAGGCTCTCCGACCACATAGCTTTCACAAAACATTTACAAGAGTACCTGATTCCACCAACCACAAGATTTCATTTTTATGAAGACAAGATGAAAAGGAAACTAGTGCGCAGCGTGGTCTCGCCGTGAAGCCTCGTGCGGCTTCACCTGACCCGGAAGCCACTCTCAGCATCTCGGCACCAAACCCCCAGAGCTTTGAACTGTGCGATCGCCGTGCTTCATCTTGATTTATTGCGGGCATCTGTTACCAAGGTGCATCCTATGGTAATCAGAAAGACTCAGACATTTTCCCTTATGAATTCATGGTAAGTGCTTCTTTGCATTCCGACCTTTCGGCGTAAGAAAGCTTTCGCAGGAAAGCTCTGCTGGCAGAGAGCAGGGGAAACCTGCATGTACAATTTAAGGCACAGAACCGTTTCTTTTTTAAAAAAGATATTATTTATTTATTAGAGAGAAGGAGCATGGGCAGGGGAGGAGAGAGAGAGAGACAAGCAGACTCCCTGCTGAGCACGGTCCTCCCTCTACCCCCCCCATCCTACCCCACCCCCACTCTGTGACATGGAGCTCAATCCCAGGACCCTGAGACCATGACCTGAGCTGAGGGGGCTGTATGGGAGCAGGTGGGAGGTGAGGGCTATGCGTACAGGGTGTGTTGGGGGCTGTGTGTGAATATGAGGCTGTGGGGGCTGCTGTGTGGGGGGTGTGGGACTGAGGATGGGGGTGGGAGGGCCTTGTAGGCTGTGTGTAGGGAGGGCTGTGGGAGGTGGTGTGGGGAGTGGGGGGCTATGTGTGGGGGTTCATGTGTGGGTTTGTGTGAGTGTGGGAGGGTATGGGACTGAGGAGGGGATGTGAGAGGGGCTGCGTAGGGGGGCCTACGTGTGTAGGTGGGGAGGCTATGTGTATGGTTGTCTTGAGGGGCAAGGGGAACAGTGTAGACAAGGTCTTAATTTTTTCCAGACTCTGTTGACACCCAACTTTTACCTGAAGGCAATTCCACTTTCCATCTTGGCCCAAACCTATTCTGGCATAGGAAATCCCTGTAACAATCCCTCAGAAGACAGCAAGTGGGCAGGTAGGGAAGAGAGAGAAATGAAAATACAGGGAGAAAAAATCTTTTAAATACTCAAATATTCACCCACTGATTCATAAAGTCTCAGCATCCTAGGCTTTTCTAAAAGATGTCAGTGTTTGAAGAAAGAACCAAGAATATTCAAAACACAAATCATGACCATGTAGGATTCTGTGAAGAGGATGGAGCTGTTGGGAAGGGACTGTCTGCTTGCTGAAGCCGTGTCAGAACCCCCCTGCCCGCCCCAAACACATCCCTGGGGTCACTTTGTTTCCGTTGTCCTCCCTGCCGTCACCTCCCGTCCCCTCCCTCAGTATCCAAGAACACACTGTGTGTTAGACCTCCTACACTGACAGTGGATTATTCTGGCCTCTTCTGTCCTTCCTGTGGTAGAAGCAAATAAGTTGTCTTCTGTCGGAAGGCAATGTCTCATCACCCATGTCCTCGCCTCAACACGTGCTCGGTGTAAAGTGATAAATCGGACAAATGTGCAAATCTCCTTGTCCGTGCTGTCGAGAGCGGACTCTTCTACTGGCTGCTGGTCCCTACCTTGTCTAGGCCGGGAATATTAGTCACGTGCACACCTGGCGCCGTTCAGAGAGCCCGCTGCTCTCAGACCGAAGAGGCATGATGCTTTCCGGAATTCCCTTAACATTTTAAAAATCAGGATCCGCTAGGGAACATACTCTGTTAGAAGAGAATTCCAGGGGTGCCTGGGTGGCTCATGGGATAAGCCTCTGCCTTCGGCTCAGGTCATGATCTCGGGGTCCTGGGATCGAGCCCCGCATCGGGCTCTCTGCTCTTCAGGGAGCCTGCTTCCCCCTCTCTCTCTGCCTGCCTCTCCGCCTACTTGTGATCTCTCTCCCTGCCAAATAAATAAATAAAATCTTAAAAAAAAAAAAAAAAGAAAGGAAAAGAAAACAATTCCATTTTCCATGTTCTTCCAACATGCTGTGCGTCCAGGTCAAGAAAGTCAGATTTTCACCAGTGGGACCCTCGCAGCGTGGCCACCATCTGAGCCCCAGCCCCACGGTCTGAGGCTTCGGGACTTGGCGCATTTTCCTGGAAGCCACCAGGGGCTTCCGGAGCCCTTCCCAAGAGTCCGTTGGTCTCTGAGTTCTGAGTCTCCGTCTTAAACAGGACGTTCTGTGTTCTGCTGTGCTCGGCTCTAGGCTTGTGTTTGGTGCCTGGTGTCATCGCCTTGTGCTCCAGACATTAATGGTTGGTTGGTTATAACCCTTCACTTTTTTTTTTTTTTTAAAGATTTATGTATTCATTTCAGAGAGAGAGAGAGAATATGAGCGGGGGTGGATGGGGGAGGGGCAAAGGAAGAGCAAAAGCATCTCAAGCAGATTCCTGAGCACGGAGCCCAACGTGGGGGTTGATCCCAGGACCCTGAGATCACGACCTGAACCGAAACCAAGAATGAGATGCCTAACCCACTGAGCCACCCAAGCGCCCCATAATTCCTTCACTTTCAATCAGGATGTTAACATTTTGGCTCATGTCCTTCCTGACCGGTTCCTCAAATACATGTGTGGGTGTGCATGTGTGTGCAAACACACACACACAGACAAACTGGGCTCATGCTATTTTATTGACACATACTTTTGTATTAACCTGATTTTTACTCTCAGTGCTACAAATTGTGGCCATTTGCCTAAGATAACTATATAGACATATATAGGTTTACATCACTCTGAGCCATTATTACATAGTAATCCATTTTATTGTTATTTTAAAATTTTTTATTTAAATTCAATGCCATCCATTTTAATGGGTAGACTATGATTTACCATCATTTATTTATTTATTTATTTATTTATTTTAAAGATTTTATTTATTTACTTGACAGAGAGAGATCACAAGTAGGCAGAGAGGCAGGCAGAGAGAGAGGAAGGGAAGCAGGCTTCCTGCTGAGCAGCAAGCCCGACGCGGGACTCGATCCCAGGACTCCGGGATCATGACCTGAGCCGAAGGCAGCGGCTCAACCCACTGAGCCACCCAGGCGCCCCTACCATCATTTATATATTCTATTCCCTGCTGATGGTCATTAAGGATTCTGGTTTTTATTATAAAAAAATACTGTGAAGATCTGTATCACACATTCTTGGAATATGGGTCCACTTATTTGCTTAGAGTATGACCATAAAAACAGCTTTAAGTGTATTGATATGCATTTTTAAAGATTCTGATGTGCATTTCTACATCGTAGGGGCCATATCCTGTTCTGTTTGGCTTCTGGTAATGGTCAGGATCCAATTCCCTGTCTGGTATCTTTACTTTTTCATTTCCTTTTTTTTTTTTTTTTTAAGATTTATTTATTTGAGAGAGAGAGTGTGTGCGCGCTGGGGGGCAGAGGGAGAGAATCAGATTCCCTGCTGAGCACAGAGCCTGACACGGGGCTCGATCTCACGACCCTGAGGTCAGGACCTGAGCTGAAAGCAAGAGTCGGGCGCTTAACCGACTGAGCCACCCAGGTGCCTCTGGTGTCTTCACTTTGCCTTCACAGAAATGCCTGTGGCCATGGAGACTGGCATTTTTACCTGCATTTGTATTTGAGATTCTTGGGTCGGATATGCCTAGTGAGCTGGGTCTCCTCCCAGTCCTGTCCTCCATTCTACCCTCAGTTTTGCTGGAGCATTTGGCCATGAGGCTCAGGATTCAGGACTTCACGTACCATCAGTGGAACATCCCTGCACAGTCTCCCTTTCAGAACTCCAGGATTTTAAATAGCCTGACTCCTTACGTGCTGCTTCTGGTTTCATCCCCAGATTTAAATGAGGGCTAAGGTCTTACAGTAGCGGTCAAATCAGTTTCCAATCACAGACATGTTTGGGCAATCTTCTCCTCTTCCCAATGTGCTCTTATACCTAATGAATAAAGTGGCCTTTTGAAACAAAAATAAACATTGATAGATTCTTATATTTTTTCGCAAAAATATCAGAGAAAGTCAAGGTGGGGACAAATGGTTGGGATGAAATTTATGTTTGAAACAAATCTTGACGTCTTTTATTAAAAGCCGTTACGGAAAAGAAAGATTTTTGTAGAACAGAGAGAGGGACAATGACTGGTGGGTTTTCAGTAAACTCTTAAAGTCTCGGGGAGTTTCTCACCACCAGTGAAAGGAAGATGAACCAGACTCACAGAGTAATGATCCTTGAGCCAAAATGTGACTCTGCAGGAGGCTCAAGACACAGATAGTGTAACGGGAACCCACCTGCCAGTTTCTTTCCTCACCTTCGTCTGCCTGGAACGTGCTCATAAGTAAGTTTTCTCCCACCCTTGTCAGAATCCTCTCCCTTTCTCTGTAAGACAGACAGACTCTTCTCATCCATCGCAGAGTGCACTAAGGAGCACGAACCTCTGGGACCTCAAACAGACACAGAAAAATAATCCCCGGAGAAAGCGAATGACTCTAAAGACCAGGAAGCTAGTCCTTTCGCAAGTCAGCCGGTTTCAAATTTGCTTTCAATCACTTCGAAGGGGGAACGCGTCAAGTTGTCAGGTGATTAATCATCCAAACAATGATCGATGATATCGCTGATTTTTGGCGTAGAACTCAAGAAGATGAGGAATTGAGTGGGAGAGCCATAATGGAGCCACACTCTCTCCCATCCAGTCCAAATAGGGCTTCTCTGTCTTGCATCTATGAAAATGAAAACAGAAATAAGAAAGTGCTGAAGTCTATGGGCAGCTAAAGTAGGATCCCTTCTGGATACATGAACCAATGGAGCAAAGGACCCAAACACTTCCGTGTCATTAGGAGGTCATTTCCGATGAGATGGTACCTCTCACATCTAATAATTTTTTATCTATGTATTTTTTCATGTTGCTCAATTGTACCAATAACAATCATAATCCTAACTCAGTCCAAAAGTGGCTTTTAAATAAACAGTTGGAGCTTTATGATCATAGGAAATGCTAAAACTTTTTTTAAAAGGATTTTATTTTATTGAGAGAGAGAGAGAGTGAGCACATGAGCAGGGGGCAGGGGAGAGGGAGAGGCAGGCTCCCCGAGCAGCAGGGAGACTGACGTGGGGCTCCATCCCAGGACCCTGAGCTCATGACCTGAGCTGAAGGCAGATGCTTAACTGACTGAGCCACCCAGGTACCCCGGAAATGCCAAAACTTTTAACAAATTTATGTAAATATTTTTATTATAAAGCAGAATATTAGGGTGATGGGGATTAGAAAAATAAATCTAAAGGAAAAGAATGAAGTGAACATTTTGAGTTGTAAAATGTATTTTTAGGGGCACCTGGGTGGCTCAGTCGCTTAAGTGTCTACCTTTGACTCAGGTCATGATCCCAAGGTCCTGGGATGGAGTCCTGCTTGGGGCTCCCTGCTCGGGGGTGAGGGGAGTCTGGTTCTCTCTCTGCTCCTCCCCCTGCCCTTATTTTCTTCTGCTCATTAAAAAAAATAACTTAGAAGAGCCGGTGTGGTTTTATTTATAAAGAGCTGTCTTATGAAGGCAGAAATGTGAGAATTTCTCGTGTTTCCAATTACACATTCTAGCCGTATCCCCAGTCCTGGGAGCAGAGTCACTAGACTGCCATGTCCCTCTAGAGGAACTGGGATGGGGTGGGCTCCCTCCGTGCCATAGGTCTTGTTTTCATAAGTGAATAAGTAGCAACGGTTTTCTTCAAGGAAATGTCCCTGCTGGACCTTCGTGGACGTATGTGTAAGATATTTTGACATTACAAAAATAAATTTCCCTCGGGTAAGTGGTAGCAAAGCACACATGTCATATTGGAAAAGCCCAAGTTGTTTGTCAGGCTCTGGACAGACAAACCATTCTGCTTTATTGCTTCCCTGAGAACTGGATGAGAGACAAGGAATTGGCCAGGGGTGGGGGTTCCGAGAGAGAGAGGGATGTTTTAAAAAATGACTTTTAAGGGGTGCCTGGGTGGCTCACTGGGTTAAAGTCTCTGCCTTCGGCTCAGGTTGTGATCTCAGGGTCCTGGGATCGAAACCCACATCAGGCTCTCTGCTCAGCAGGGAGCCTGCTTCCCCCTCTCTCTCTGCCTGTCTCTCTGCCTACTTGTGATCTCTGTCTGTCAAATAAATAAATAAAATCTTTTTAAAAAATGACTTTTAAAATTGAGGTGTGACCTATGTATGTACATGGGGCACCTGGGTGGCTTAGTCAGTTGAGTGTCTACCTTCGGCTCAGGTCATGATCCCTGGGTCCTCGGATTCCAATCCTCCAAGGAAAGCAAGGCAGGTGCCTCCAAGCAAGGTAGCAGGCACCTTGCTCAGCTGGGAGCTGAATACCTCGGTGAGTGTTCCAAGGGCACACCCCATATAAACACCACTCAGAGTAGGGTTTTGAACACTCCCGGCTCCCCATAAGAGGCCCCGTACCTCTGCCAGTCAATACCCACCCCGTTCCCCAGGTCACTAACACGACCTCCATTATTGCTATGGGCAGAATGTTCATGTTCCCTTCCTCGCTGAAGCCCTAAGCCCCAGGGTGATGGTCTTAGGAGGTGCGCCTTCAGGCAGTGACGAGGTTGGGAGGGAGGAGCCCTCATGAGGAGGATTAGTGCCCTTATAAGAGACAAGGGTGACCTGGTTTCTCTCCAGCCTGTGAGGCCACAGCAAGAAGGTGGCCATCAGCAAACCAGGAAGCAGGCTTTCGCCAAGCACTAAAACGTCTGTCATCTTACTCTCAGGCTTCCTAGCCTCCAGAACTGTGAGAAGTAATAAATAAATAAATTTCTGTATTTTGTGTTGCGGCTATAGTTAATGAGACTGTATAGCATATTTGAAAGATCCTAAGAGAAAGATTGGAACTGTGTGAAGGACGGATATTAACTAAACTCACTACTGTTATTCATAAAATATACATGTAGCAAATCATTCTATTGCACACCTTAAACAATGTTATATGACAATTATATAGCAATAAAACTAAGGATAGAAGAATTTTACATAATTTTCCCATGTCAGGAAATATTCTCCTTTTAATCTTCTCCATTCATTAAAACAATGCAAAAACTACAAAAAAAAAATTTCTCTTGTTTAAACCACCTGAACAAATAAGCCACCTCATCTATGATATTTTGTTGTAGCTTTGCATGGGCGAAGACAGTCATTCCCAACTAGCTCAGCTCACTTTTGAACTTGACATAAATGGGATTGGGAGGTATGCACTCTTCCATGGCGGGCTTCTTTCATTCCCAAATCTGAGATTCCTCTGTGCATCCTAGTAGTACATTATTTTTGTTGTTGTATTTTTTTGTATGAATAATGCAAAATTTGCCTATCCGTTGGATGACGGGTCTTTAAACAGGCTGCCCAAGGGAGGGGATGGCTCTCACCATCATGGCTACAAAGTGACTGATGGGACCAGACGCTGTTGTTTGCCTGGGACAATTTATTCATTTATTCAACAAATACGTATGAGCACCTGCTCTGTGTATGACGCCCCCAGGCATCATGTTCTGTGTGCTGGAGGGATCAAGGGGGCTCACGACAGAAGTCCTTACCTTCATGGAGCTGACGTCATAGAGGGAAGGGATGGATCTAGCTGCTGGGCCTCACCTATGCCAAACCAGTCTTAGCGGTGGATGGAGACTGCAGGAGAGGGCTTCCCTGGGAAGGCTGACATTTTCCAGGATTAGTACCGTGGGGACTTCCTTGAGGGGAGAAAGCCACCTCCCCAAAGTCAGGAGTGATGCACCGAAAGCCACACAGGGAGCCCATTCTGAAGAGCCTTCCTCCTCCTTTCATAGATGCAGACTGAAAAGGAGCCCAGCTCGAACAGGAGCTGGACTTTCCATCCATCCTGGCAGTTGGATCAAGTCGGGGAGGGTTTGATTTGTTCCGAGTATAGACAACGTTGGCTCCCCAGGGCCAAGAGCTGGAGACAATTCCCAGGATAATTTCAGATGGAGTCACAGGTCAGATCTATGCAAAGGTCAAAACAGAACACAGACAGGGGTTTGAAAATCAGTCTTTGTAGTTTATTTTTAACTTCCCTATTTATTATTTTTATTTTCTCTTTCCTCGTAGCAGCAACAACAACAAAAGCTCATTTGCACTTGATTTCTGGGGGCAGCAAGAGGGTGAGGAATAGTTACACGATGACAAGCGTCTCACCAGTAATACCTAAGAACTGAATGTGGGACGCAGCTGCAATGAAGAGGATGGTCAAGTGGGCAGAGTCCCTCGGCCCTTTGGAAGAAGGAGTCTGTGGTGATGCCAGACACTGACCAGACTCAGCAGGTGGAAGCCCTCTGCCCCTGCCATCCCCATCGTGCTCTGTGGGTCACTTACACTTGGGGGTTCCCGCAATTCTGGAAGAGGCTGGCCCTTCCTGCAAGGGAAGCACATGATAGCTTAATGTGCACACAGACACCTTCTGATGGTAACAAGGAGAAGTAATTGGAAAATCTTAATGCATCAGCAGTACTCAACCCCGAGGAGCTCTGAAAATACGATGATGTCGGGACCCACCGCGGACCCGAGAATCACAATCTCCGGGTTAGCATCCGTGTATTTTTTTTATGCTAGACTATATGAAGCCCAGCTTTTATTCACTTCATGTGAGTGAGTAGAGAAGCCCAGGGTTTTTGTCAATTTTTAAAAAGCCTAATGAAATGATCCATCCACCTTCAAATAGGGTCTGAGACAGACTTAAACGCTACATGTCCTGACTCTGAACTGCACTCACAGTAACTAGTGAGCAATCACGCTTACACACATGCCAGGCAGAATGATGGGTATATTTCTCTACCTGAGATACATATTTATAAAATCATATGTATTGATTAACAAAATGCTCTTTGGGGGCCAAAGAAAATCCTTCGAATTCTGAGGTGTCCCCAGTAAGGACAGAGACACAAAGTGGGGAGGGTATCCATGAGAGGGAAGTTTGAATTCATGTTTAAAACCCCATAACACATGACGGAACGGGTTAGTAAATTAAGAAGCATAGAATCTGGCTCTTTGGTTCTGTTTCTGTATTTTCCGTAAACAGGATGCCCACACCCTACCCCGCCCACAACCAGGGAGACCCTCCTAAAAGCCAACCAGCAGAAGAGACACCCAGAACTGGAAGACCCTCAAAGCCAGACAAACAAGTGTTGAAGACAGAGAGGATACCTGTAGGCAAAGAGAAACTGGTAAGTATCATTTGGTAAGCGCTACTCTCTCGGTGTGTCCATCTCAGATACAGCTGGAAAAATGAAAGACGGGGCCCAATAGTAACTATTATAACCCCAATTATGGACTGAAGCTCTAAGTAATACTATCTAATCTATTTCTAATTGTTTCTTATATAAAACTTTGCTTTTAGGAAACAGGTGTTTGACATTCTCACCCAAGCAACAGCTGTGTGTACATATTACAGGACTTGCACTAGCAGCAAATACATAGATGAGAGACCGAGGTATGGAAGAGTTAAATAAATGGTTCATACTAGAGAATTTTACCAGCAGTTAAAAAAAAATAGGGTAGCGATACCCGCATTGACTTTAGTTTATTTGAAAGCATCCAGGTGATTCTAACGTGCGTGTAGAGCTGTGAACTATAGCACGCCTTCAATCACAGGCCATGCTTTTCTGGTTCTCTGTCTTGTAATTGGACTGAAAACTACTGGATCTAATTTAGCTTGGAAATTTGAAAGTCCATACATCTAATTAACATTTATGGAGCACCTATGATATGATGAGAGATTGGGGGACCGAGGCAGATAACCGTAATTCTTGACCCACAAAACTCACAATTTGTCAAAATGAGTGCATGAAATGCCCTGATACACACATTGTATAGAATTTCTGTTTACGGAGAACTGTTTTTCTTCCTTCCCATGTGCTTCCTGAGAAGGAGCTCGGTATTTGAGACAGGTATAGAGAAGCTTAACGCCACATGAAGATGTTCAAGGATGTGAAATATAAAAATCCCCTCATTGTTGGAAATACAATTCACTTGAATTTGTTTTTGTGTATTTATTTTTAAATTTATTAAATTAATGTAAGTTCAAATGTATACGATTTTATTTATGTTAAGATACATCAATACTAAATTAAAATAAAGGGAAACCCACTGAGTTGTCCCATTAGCTCATTTCTGTTTCTTTAGTCTGAAAAATGACTGGGGGAGGGCAGCTACACACAGTAAGTCTATTTTGTCCAGCCATAACCATTGCTTCCACGGGGTACTGCCTTCCATTTCCTCTGGCTTTCTATGTATATGCATATCTATGAAATATACGGATATAAATATATCCATATTTAAAGGCAGTCATATTGTACCTTACTGTACTGTGGTCTGCTGAATTTCACTTACACGTAATGAACAGCTCCCCGTGCCATTAAGCATCCTTTAAAAACAGTTTCTTTTCTTTTCTTTTTTTTTTTGTAGATTTTATTTCAGATAGACAAAGAGAGAGATCGAGAGAGAGCACAAGCAGGGGGAGGGGCAGAGGGAGAAAAGCAAACTCCCTGCTGAGCGGGAAGCCCAACATGGAGCTCGATCCCAGGATCCCAGGATTATGACCTGAGTCTAATTTAACTGCCTTAACCAATATAGACACCCAGGCATCCCTTTATTAATAGTTCCTAATGGTTACAAAGATTTCATTTCAGTGGACACACTGCAGACCCTTAAATACTTGCTGACAAATGAGGGTCTCAACTTCAATTCGAGAATTTTGGATGTTTGGATTATTTACGCTTTTGGCTAATTGTACATAAAATACTGCCAAGCTACCCCTCACTTCTAAATGAGTTTCACTGGGCATTTGCAGCCTCGTACCCCCTCTCTCTGACCCTTACAAGATCCCCTGGGATGGGCTGCACTGTCATCCTAATCTCCATAGTAGACGAGAGAAAAGAAGGCTCGAAGGAAGTGTGACTTGCACCTTGGCAACTTTTCTGTTGGTGAATGACAAGGATGAGACCCCACACCAGTGACCAGGATCAGACCCCACACCAAGAAACAGACTGGGGAATCCCAGCATTTCCAGCAGGAAAAGTCACCGATGGACTATAACGACAGGATGCTAGAATTACAAGGATCAAGACACTGTCCCCGCTTCTTTGAAAAAGAACGAACGTAATATTCTCGTATTTTCTTTATGGGTTCATGCCCTCGACCAGGATGAGAAGGGAATGGCTCTGCGCTCGTTACCACCATCCAGCTTTTCGCCCGAGCTGCTCTGAAGGCGCCACGTGGACACGAGTGCCCCCTGCTGGACACCTGTCGCATGGTCTCAAGTTTCTCTCGCGGGGTTGACACCGAGGGGAACCGAGTTTGCAGGAGGTGGGGGGAGGCGAGCCCAACCGGGGGTCCGTCCCAAGCTCCTTCCTTAGCTGTGGCAGCGTCTGACTCGGCTCTGGGCTGCGATCAGTATCTTTTAAGGCAAGCAGGCGATTTTAATGAGTCCGAGCCGGGAACTACAGGTCGTATCAATCATGGGCAAGAAAAATCCTTTTCTCCTTGCCTGTCTTATAATTGGACTGAAAATTATTGGGTCTAATTTGCTTTGAAAATTCATACATCTGTCTCCAGCTCTGGCAATGCAGAGCAAGCAGTAGGATGCTTTTTACCTTAATGAAGCGGTGAAGAAGATAAAGCTGGCTCTTACTTTCTGAACGTTTTTTCCTACTTAACGATCTGCCCGAGTAAGGAGCATTTGGAAGGATCGTGTCCCACTGCGACCCGCCTAGGTGCCCCGCTCGGCCGCGGGCGCTTGTCCTGCCCGGGAGAGGGCGCCTCTCTGGTGCCTCCTGGTGGTAAATCGGCGAAGTGCCGCGTCTTATTTAGACCCAGAGCCCAGTGTGCACCCTTAGAGGACCCTTAGAGATCATCTTTTCTAATCCTCTGATTGTACAGATGAGGAACTGAGGCCCTAAATGGTGAAGAGGACTTCCCAGCTCATACACGATAGTGATGAAGTATATTTTACAAGTTCGCACACGTTAGTAACTGGGGTCTAGCGGGGGGCGGGGGCAGTGTTCAGGGATAGGAGAGAACCACTCAGGTCTTCAGAGGAGGTCAGTCTGAGCAAAGCTTGGAGATGAGAATCAGCTGATGGTGGGCAGAGTTGGGACAGCTGCTGGTGCCATACACCAGGCCCTCAGGTGACTGTTGGTGCCTCTACCTGAGCCTGAGAATCTGGAAAATTCTTTGAACCTATAGACTTATAAACCCTTCAAGCTAAGTGTTTCCAAAACCGGACTCATCATTTCCACCCCTCCTTTTTCTTCATCGTATCTCATCCCAGTAACTGGAATCACTTTCTACAGGGTTGAGCGAGCTGGACAGCTAGTCACCCCTGTCGTCTTCGTCCATCACAGAGCCCTGCTCTCGAACCTTCTCTCCCACCAGTGCTTACTCTTGCCTTTTGGCTGAAAGAGCCTTGGCAATGGACACCTGCCAGACAGCTCGGCGGTAGTATCGTTTGAACATTCTTGGGGCATCTGGATAGGGTCTTACCGTGGAAGGCTTGTCCTGCCTTCTCAAGGGAGAATTTGGGACCCTTCCATCCGTAGCCCTTGCCCACCTCCCTTCCAACTGGAATGCAACTGTGTGTCCCAGATTTCACCAATCCAGGGCAAATTCAGCAGGTCGCAGCATGAAGGTGAGCCATGCCATGGGGGCTGGGGCTGTTCATCAAAGCTCGAGTGTCCTGTAGGACATGATGGGAGGATGTGGGAGGACGAGCGGCAGGGGCGCAGAAGGCCCATGAAGAGAGAGGAGATGTTAGATGATTTGAGGGGGCTGAAATGTGGGGCCATGACCTAGTGTGACCCAAACTGATGCACGGTGATAAATTAGGTTGTCATCTCATTTGTAAACATTGCTTCGTTGTGGTAGAATGATCTAGGACTCCAAGTAGGAGTGATGAGCTAGAGAGGCTGACAGAGAAGCTCGGGAATGTGGGTGCTGAAGAACTGGGCAGGAGCAGAGTCTGGCTGGAAGCAGATCCTCACGTGTCAGACAGGGGAGCAGGTGCAGTGAGTGGTTGTCAAATAGGTAGAATGGTTATTTTTTTCACCCCAAAACAAGGTATCACCAAATGGGACAAAATGGGCAAACTGGACAAGAAGAAACAGATAAGCTGGACTTCATCAACATTAAAAATGTTCATGCATCAAAATATACCATTGCGAGCACCTGGGTGGCTCAGTCAGTTAAGTGTCTGCCTTCAGCGCAGGGCATGATCCCAGAGTCCTGGGATTGAGTCCTACATCTGGCTCCCTGCTCAGTGGGGAGTCTGCTTCTACTTCTGCCCCTCACCCCGCTCTCTCTCTCTCTCTCACTCTTTCTTTCTCTCTCAAATAAATAAAATCTTTAAAAAAAGAGACACCATTGAGACAGTGAAAAGACAACCCTCAGAATGGGGGAGAATATTTGCAAATCATGTATTTGATAAGTGTTTAATATTCAGAATACAAAAAAAGAACCAACAACTCAACAACAAAAAAGACAATCCAATTAAATAAATGGGCAAAGGGCTTGAACAAACATTTCTCCAAAAAAGGTACACAGATGGCCAATTAGCACATAAGATGCTCAACATCTTTAGTCATGGGGCAATGCAAGTCAAAACTGTAAAGAGGTGCTATTTCACACCTGCCAGGATGGTGATAACAGAAAAGAAAAAAAATCCAGAAAATAACAAGTGTTGGTGAGGATATAAATACGTTGCAACACTTGTATGTCAAGCATAGGAATGTAGAATGGTGAGGATGTTCTGGGAACTAACTTGGCAGCTTCTCAGAAAGTTAAACATAGAATTACTGTGTGACCCAGCAATGCCTTTCCTAGAAGCATTGAAAACAGGGACTCAAACAGATACTTACACACTAATATTCCCAACAGCATTATTTACGATAGTCCAGAGGTGGGAGTCACTCAGGTGTCCATCAAAAGCGAAAAAATGAGCGGAAAAAGCGAAACGCAGGAACGTGCAGTGGAATATTATTCAGTTGTAAAAAGGAAAGCAGTTTTGATATATGCAGCAACACAGATGAACCTTGAAAACAGAAGGCTAAGTGAAATAAACCAGATGCGGAAGGACAAATATTGTATGATTCCACTTATGTGAAAAATCCAGAATGTGCAAATTCATAAAGACAGAAGGTAGAGGGGCGCCTGGGTGGCTCAGTGGGTTAAAGCCTCTGCTTTTGGCTCAGGTCATGATCCCAGGGTCCTGGGATCGAGCCCCGCATCGGGCTCTCTGCTCAGCAGGGAGCCCGCTTCCTCCTCCTCCCTCTCTCTCTCTGCCTGCCTCTCTGCCTACTTGTGATCTCTGCCTGCCAAATAAATAAATAAAATCTTAAAAAAAGACAGAAGGTAGAGTGGAGGTTATCAGGGTTGGTGGGGGGGGAGGAGAAGGGGAACGGGGAATTGTTTAGTGGGTATGAAGTTTCGAGGTGATGAAAATAGTTTGGAAATGGTGGGGATGGTTGCACAAACCTGGGAATGTAATTAACACATGGTTAAAATGGTTTATGTTTTGCGCATTTTACCGCAATAAAAAAATGTAAAAGAAATTATCTTCAGTTTTTTAAGAGTATAGATGTAAACGTGGAAGAGCTAATACACAAAGGTTGGATGTGTAGTTTCACTAATGAGAGGCTGTATTGTGCTCAGTGACAAGGGTACCACACAGACAGGGCACGAGGGTGCCACGATTTCTCCGCCTGTTTAGTGTTTCATGCTCTCTCGTGGACTCCTTGGAAAAACCATGAAAGAAGCTGTCCCCATGTTCATTTTCCAGTTGGGAAAACAGACTGTTTGGTCTTGGCCCAAGGTTGCCCATTTTTACAAACAAATTTAAGTCTATCCTTCTCAAAATGGATCCCAAATGGGGCCACCGTGACCTCACACATCCTCCCACTTCCTGTTACTTTAGAACAGTGGGTGTAGTCTTTGATCCTGGATTATATTTTGGAGAAGTCGCCTCACCCTAAGAGGGTACATTTGAGCTGCTTTGCTTAATTTAACTGGGGAGGGAGGTCACTGTGAAGGATAGATCCTAAGATCTTTAAACATGCCTAATTTCTCACTGGACTTTCTGGAACTCATCACTCTTGGGACACTGACCCTGAGTTGAGTTTGTTAGTTTGTGGGGTTCATTTTAGTGCACAATGGCAGATTTATTAAACTTTGAATGCAGTTCTTTTTCAATGTAGTTTAATACATCTGCCATTTTTGAATCATCCATCTTTGAAATTTAGTGGACTTTGGTTGAGAGAAGTCCTTGAATTTCCTCAATTTGACCAGTAGAGGTCGCTCTTTCACTACGATTTTTTTGAAAAAAAGGTTCTACGGCAAGTCCACACTGAGGCCTTGAACAAAAATTATTGTCCTTACCCTCATTCTCTGTCTCTTTTTCCCTCCTTCTGTTCCTGCCTCTGCTTTTCCTTTTTAAAAATTTCTCCCCCCCCCTTTTTTTTTTTAAAGATTTTATTTGTTTGTTTATTTGACAGACAGAGATCACAAGTAGGTAGAGATGCTGGCAGAGAGAGAGAGGGGGAAGCAGACTCCCTGATGAGCAGAGAGCCCAATGCAGGATTCGATCCCAGGACCTGGGATCATGACCCAAGCTGAAGGCAGAGGCTTTAACCCATTGAGCCACCCAAGCGCCCCTCTCCCTTCTTTATTCCAATCAGTCAGCCTAAGATATGACAGCAGGGGAGTGATGTTTTTGCTTAGCAAGTTCTGGGGACATTCATCACCGCCTGCATGCTGAGTTCTATGGTCCCTACTAAGGACAAACTCCCCGAGTACAGGCACCAAATGGCAAAGAGAGTTAAACCTCCCCTTTATCAGCTTTTACCAGATGAAAATGGACTTCTGTTTTTGTGTGTAGATAAAGTACGGTCACATAGCGGGGGTTCTGTGTTCCTTTCCCCAACTATTCATTTTCTGGGGGTCTTACCTGTCCTGGCCCCAGAGAGGACAACAGGCGCTATTCAGAAAAATCCGTTGTCAAATCTGGGAAGCACTGAGATTTTGACATTCGATAGTTTAAAACTCATTTTCTGCCCGGAGACTGTATAGCTTTCCAGTAGTTCTCTTCTTTGGCTGCTGACAGGAACTTTAGCTTTTATTATTTTCTTAACTGATCACTAATAAATTATTTCAGAAAAAAAAGTATTTCTTTTTAGTGTTTTCAACTTCTCTGTTCCATATCTTCCTCTGTGTTATTCGGGAGAGGTATCCATGGAAGACTTTTTTTTTTAAATTTTTATTTTTTTATTAACATATAATGTATTATTATAATGTATTATTAGCCTCAGGGTACAACGGAAGGCTTTTAACTGGGAGAGTTAACAATCAAAATCAGATTTCACCAATTAGAAAAAAATTGATCAAATATTTTATTTTTTTAAAAAAGATTTTATTTATTTACTTTTCAGAGAGAATGCAAGCAGGGGGAGTGGCAGGTAGAGGGAGAAGCAGGCTCCCCACTGAACAAGGAGCCTGTTGTGGGACTTGATCCCAGGACCCTGGGATCATTACCTGAGCGGAAGGTAGATGCTTACTTAACCAACTGAGCCCCCCAGGCACCCCTGATTTAATATTTCAAAACAAAGAACTCTGTAGCCTGAGAGACAAGGGAAAACGTGTGTGTGATGAGGGGTGGGAAAGGAGTGCTGCAAACACGATGACTTCTCTATTTTAAATTACTTTGGTGTGGATAGAATTCTTTAAGTGTGGGGTGATTTAGAACCTCAAAGAAATGGTGCCCTTCTGCAGACATGCCTCATTCCACAACTAGGTTAGTGAGAAGTTTGCTGGAACCTGGTATTTGCGCCTTGGACTCCACGGGTTTTAAGGACCTGAAATGTCCCTGGGAGGTCGAGAAGGAGATAATCTACCCTGTTCTCATTTACATTACCCCGGCTTTTCCTTCTTGGGCAGCCTATTCAAATTAGCGGGAAGGAGGTGACATGGGCTCTCTCATGGAATTGGTTTTGACTGAATTTTCTGTTGCTTGTGTCCCCTTGAGCCAGTTTCTTATTCTGTCCAGTTGTTGGCTGTCCCGGTCACAAAATAAGATGTAGAGTTAATGTTTGTCTGCTAGGTGTTCCTGATTTTAGTCTTTGAGGCTCCATGGTCTGGCTCTGATTTATCTGAAGATTTTATTTTTATGTAATCTCTGCACCCAACACGGGATTCGAACTTCTACAACCCTAACATCAAGAGCTGTGTGCTCTACTGACTAAGCCAGCCAGGCATCTGCCCCCAGCTCTGATTTATTATTTCAGTTGTATCGGTCAGGCTTCTCTAGAGAAACAGAAATAACAGAATCCACACACACACACACACACACACACACACACACACACACACACACGTTTCCATATATATATAAAATCTGAAGAGATTTATTGTGAGGAATTGGCTGGCATGATGAACGAGGCTGGGAAGTCCTATGAGATGCTGTCTGTAGGTTGGAGATCCAGGGAAGCCGGTGGTGTAATTCAGTCTGAGTTGGGAGGCTTGAGAACCAGGAGTGCCTATGTCCAAGGTCAGGAGAAGATGGGTGTCTAGCCCACGCAGAGAGAGTGAATTTGCCCTTCCTTTGCCTCTGTGTTCAATACAGACCGTCAGAGGACTGGATGATGCCCACCTATGTTGGGGAGGACCAGCTGCTTCACTCGGTTCACCAATACGCGTGCTAATCACTTCTGGAAATACCCTCAGACACATCCAGAAATAGTGTTCTGCCAGCTGGATCTGGGCATACCTTACCCACTCAAGACAACACATAAAATTAACCAGCACACTAAGCAACTGTCTCACATTCTGATAAAGGTAGAGATAGTCAGTAATCACAATATTTGTATTTGTTTTTCTCTTGGTTCCGAAACCCCCCCCCCCTTTTTTTTTTAAGATTTATTTATTTATTTATTTGACAGAGAGATCACAAGTAGGCAGAGAGGCAGAGAGAGAGAGAGGAAGGGAAGCAGGCTCCCCGCTGAGCAGAGAGTCCAATGCGGGGTTCGATCCCAGGATCCTGGGATCATGACCTGAGCTGAAGGCAGAGGCTTTAACCCACTGAGCCACCCAGGCGCCCTCTGAAAAATCTTTTGATACAACTCTGAGCCTTTATTTGGCCAGGAATAGGAAAAAGGGAAAGTGAATCAAGAAAGTGAAGGACAGGGGCGCCTGGGTGGCTCAGTGGGTTAAAGCCTCTGCCTTCGGCTCAGGTCATGATCTCAGGGTCCTGGGATTGAGCCCCGCATTGGGCTCTCTGCTCAGCGGGGAGCCTGCTTCCTCCTCTCTCTCTGCCTCTCTGCCTACTTGTGATCTTTGCCTGTCAAATAAATAAATTAAAAAAAAAAAAGAAAAAAGAAAATGAAGGACAAAGAACGAGACCTCTGGGGCCCACCTACCTGGGCTGTAGTCCCAACGCTGTTACTTACTAGCTACTTGGCGCAAGCTTTGGAAATGCTTTTTGTTTCCATTTTCTCCTCTCAAAAGCTGGGATAAAAATAGTACCTGTCTGGTGGGATTGTTGAGAAGAATACATTATTTAAATGTGTATGTTTGTGCCCCATAAATGACGCTACCACCAAATAATTATTGTTCCTGCCAACTTTCAGTAATGTTTTCTAGGAGATCAGCTTCATTCCTTGCCTACTTGTGACCCACTGACAAATGTGAGGGGCACTGATTTTTGTGAAAAACAGTGTTCCGGGCCCAGGTTCCTGCCCTCATAGTATTTACCATCATGTTGAAAGGTAAGCCCAACATATCAGTAAAATCTTTTTTTTTTTTTTAAAGATTTTATTTATTTATTTGACAGAGAGGTAGAG